>NW_026291515.1:0-349860 GCF_023091745.1 Budorcas taxicolor
GTGGGAAAGCCTCGAGGGACAGCCTCGAGGGAAAGCCACAGATCCCTTGATCCACATGACAGGAAGCGTGACACTACTGCTGCAGCGCGGGAGGAAAGCGCACGTGCATGCCCCCACTCGAGACGAGGCCTGACTCCCCTGGGGAGACTCAGAAGCACCCCAAGATCCATGGCAACACTGGAGAGGAATCCTCAGGTTCCGGCCCCGACTCCACACAAGGACTGAGGCCCCGGCATGGACGGGAGAGGAATCCCCGAGAGGTCCCCTAGCAACTCGCATGGGGACTGGCCTTTCCTGAGGCCACCAGAGCGGGTCCCTGAGGTCCCCGTCGTAACTCGAGAAGACCTGCCGCAACTCGAGAAAATCCCGGAGGTTCTCCCCTCCAGGCGAGATGAGGCCCATTTCCGCTGAGGCGTCTCGAGGCTGATACACACTCACCTCTGGAACTTCAAAAGTCTCCTTCACACACCCTTGGTGCAAATCCAGAAGTTCCCCGACCTAGCCGTCTCCACTCGAGAGGAATCACGAGGGTCCCGCCCACATCCAGAGGAGCCCCGTTTCCGCCTCGTAGCTCGAGATGAGGGATCCTTTCCCTGCTTCGTCGGGAAAGAGTTCCCGGCGTTCCCGTCGCATCTCAAGAGTAGGCCCTCTCAACAGGAACGGCAAGAGGAACTCCAGGGTCGTGCCACCATTCCAAGAGTCCCCCAGATGTCTCAGTCCATTCCAGAGGAACCTCTTTTCCCTTCACGGGCTCGTCTTTCACGCCGAGGATCGACTCACACCAAGGTGGCACGTGGCACAGCCCTGTGGGGAAAGCCTCGTGGGAAAGCCTCGAGGGACAGCCTCGAGGGAAAGCCACAGATCCCTTGATCCACGTGACAGGAAGCGTGACACTACTGCTGCAGCTCGGGAGGAAAGCGCACGTGCATGCCACCACTCGAGACGAGGCCTGACTCCCCTGGGGAGACTCAGAAGCACCCCAAGATCCATGGCAACACTGGAGAGGAATCCTCAGGTTCTGGCCCCGACTTCACACAAGGACTGAGGCCCCGGCATGGACGGGAGAGGAATCCCGAGAGGTCCCCTAGCAACTCGCATGGGGACTGGCCTTTCCTGAGGCCACCAGAGCGGGTCCCTGAGGTCCCCGTCGTAACTCGAGAAGACCTGCCGCAACTCGAGAAAATCCAGGAGGTTCTCCCCTCCAGGTGAGATGAGGCCCATTTCCGCTGAGGCGTCTCGAGACTGATCACACCTCACCTCTGGAACTTCGAAAGGGTCCTTCACACCCTTGGTGCAAATCAAGAAGTTCCCCGACATACCCGTCTCCACTCGAGAGGGAATCACGAGGGTCCCGCCCACATCCAGAGGAGCCCCGTTTCCGCCTCGTAGCTCGAGATGAGGGATCCTTTCCCTGCTTCGTCGGGAAAGAGTTCCCGGCGTTCCCGTCGCATCTCAAGAGGAGGCCCTCTCAACAGGAACGGCGAGAGGAACTCCAGGGTCGTGCCACCATTCCAAGAGTCCCCCCAGATGTCTCAGTCCATTCCAGAGGAACCTCTTTTCCCTTCACCGGCTCGTCTTTCACGCCGAGGATCGACTCACACCAAGGTGGCACGTGGCACAGCCCTGTGGGAAAGCCTCGTGGGAAAGCCTCGAGGGACAGCCTGGAGGGAAAGCCACAGATCCCTTGATCCACGTGACAGGAAGCGTGAAACTACTGCTGCAGCTCGGGAGGAAAGCGCACGTGCATGCCCCCACTCGAGACGAGGCCTGACTCCCCTGGGGAGACTCAGAAGCACCCCAAGATCCATGGCAACACTGGAGAGGAATCCTCAGGTTCCGGCCCCGACTCCACACAAGGACTGAGGCCCCGGCATGGACGGGAGAGGAATCCCGAGAGGTCCCCTAGCAACTCGCATTGGGACTGGCCTTTCCTGAGGCCACCAGAGCGGGTCCCTGAGGTCCCCGTCGTAACTCGAGAAGACCTGCCGCAACTCGAGAAAATCCAGGAGGTTCTCCCCTCCAGGCGAGATGAGGCCCATTTCCGCTGAGGCGTCTCGAGGCTAATCACACCTCACCTCTGGAACTTCGAAAGGCTCCTTCACACCCTTACTGCAAATCAAGAAGTTCCCCGACATACCCGTCTCCACTCGAGAGGAATCACGAGGGTCCCGCCCACATCCAGAGGAGCCCCGTTTCCGCCTCGTGTCTCGAGATGAGGGATCCTTTCCCTGCTTCGTCGGGAAAGAGTTCCCGGCGTTCCCGTCGCATCTCAAGAGGAGGCCCTCTCAACAGGAACAGCGAGAGGAACTCCAGGGTCGTGCCACCATTCCAAGAGTCCCCCAGATGTCTCAGTCCATTCCAGAGGAACCTATTTTCCCTTCACCCGGCTCGTCTTTCACGCCGAGGATCGACTCACACCAAGGTGGCACGTGGCACAGCCCTGTGGGAAAGCCTCGTGGGAAAGCCTCGAGGGACAGCCTCGAGGGAAAGCCACAGATCCCTTGATCCACGTGACAGGAAGCGTGACACTACTGCTGCAGCTCGGGAGGAAAGCGCACGTGCATGCCCCCACTCGAGACGAGGCCTGACTCCCCTGGGGAGACTCAGAAGCACCCCCAAGATCCATGGCAACACTGGAGAGGAATCCTCAGGTTCCGGCCCCGACTCCACACAAGGACTGAGGCCCCGGCATGGACGGGAGAGGAATCCCGAGAGGTCCCCTAGCAACTCGCATGGGGACTGGCCTTTCCTGAGGCCACCAGAGCGGGTCCCTGAGGTCCCCGTCGTAACTCGAGAAGACCTGCCGCAACTCGAGAAAATCCAGGAGGTTCTCCCCTCCAGGCGAGATGAGGCCCATTTCCGCTGAGGCGTCTCGAGGCTGATCACACCTCACCTCTGGAACTTAAAAAGGCTCCTTCACACCCTTGGTGCAAATCAAGAAGTTCCCCGACATACCCGTCTCCACTCGAGAGGAATCACGAGGGTCCCGCCCACATCCAGAGGAGCCCCGTTTCCGCCTCGTAGCTCGAGATGAGGGATCCTTTCCCTGCTTCGTCGGGAAAGAGTTCCCGGCGTTCCCGTCGCATCTCAAGAGGAGGCCCTCTCAACAGGAACAGCGAGAGGAACTCCAGGGTCGTGCCACCATTCCAAGAGTCCCCCAGATGTCTCAGTCCATTCCAGAGGAACCTCTTTTCCCTTCACGGGCTCGTCTTTCACGCCGAGGATCGACTCACACCAAGGTGGCACGTGGCACAGCCCTGTGGGAAAGCCTCGTGGGAAAGCCTCGAGGGACAGCCTCGAGGGAAAGCCACAGATCCCTTGATCCACGTGACAGGAAGCGTGACACTACTGCTGCAGCTCGGGAGGAAAGCGCACGTGCATGCCACCACTCGAGACGAGGCCTGACTCCCCTGGGGAGACTCAGAAGCACCCCAAGATCCATGGCAACACTGGAGAGGAATCCTCAGGTTCCGGCCCCGACTCCACACAAGGACTGAGGCCCCGGCATGGACGGGAGAGGAATCCCGAGAGGTCCCCTAGCAACTCGCATGGTGACTGGCCTTTCCTGAGGCCACCAGAGCGGGTCCCTGAGGTCCCCGTCGTAACTCGAGAAGACCTGCCGCAACTCGAGAAAATCCAGGAGGTTCTCCCCCTCCAGGCGAGATGAGGCCCATTTCCGCTGAGGCGTCTCGAGACTGATCACACCTCACCTCTGGAACTTCGAAAGGGTCCTTCACACCCTTGGTGCAAATCAAGAAGTTCCCCGACATACCCGTCTCCACTCGAGAGGAATCACGAGGGTCCCGCCCACATCCAGAGGAGCCCCGTTTCCGCCTCGTAGCTCGAGATGAGGGATCCTTTCCCTGCTTCGTCGGGAAAGAGTTCCCGGCGTTCCCGTCGCATCTCAAGAGGAGGCCCTCTCAAACAGGAACGGCGAGAGGAACTCCAGGGTCGTGCCACCATTCCAAGAGTCCCCCAGATGTCTCAGTCCCTTCCAGAGGAACCTCTTTTCCCTTCACCGGCTCGTCTTTCACGCCAAGGATCGACTCACACCAAGGTGGCACGTGGCACAGCCCTGTGGGAAAGCCTCGTGGGAAAGCCTCGAGGGACAGCCTCGAGGGAAAGCCACAGATCCCTTGATCCACGTGACAGGAAGCGTGACACTACTGCTGCAGCGCGGGAGGAAAGCGCACGTGCATGCCCCCACTCGAGACGAGGCCTGACTCCCCTGGGGAGACTCAGAAGCACCCCAAGATCCATGGCAACACTGGAGAGGAATCCTCAGGTTCCGGCCCCGACTCCACACAAGGACTGAGGCCCCCGGCATGGACGGGAGAGGAATCCCGAGAGGTCCCCTAGCAACTCGCATGGGGACTGGCCTTTCCTGAGGCCACCAGAGCGGGTCCCTGAGGTCCCCGTCGTAACTCGAGAAGACCTGCCGCATCTCGAGAAAATCCAGGAGGTTCTCCCCTCCAGGCGATATGAGGCCCATTTCCGCTGAGGCGTCTCGAGGCTGATCACACCTCACCTCTGGAACTTAAAAAGGCTCCTTCACACCCTTGGTGCAAATCAAGAAGTTCCCCGACATACCCGTCTCCACTCGAGAGGAATCACGAGGGTCCCGCCCACATCCAGAGGAGCCCCGTTTCCCGCCTCGTAGCTCGAGATGAGGGATCCTTTCCCTGCTTCGTCGGGAAAGAGTTCCCGGCGTTCCCGTCGCATCTCAAGAGGAGGCCCTCTCAACAGGAACGGCGAGAGGAACTCCAGGGTCGTGCCACCATTCCAAGAGTCCCCCAGATGTCTCAGTCCATTCCAGAGGAACCTCTTTTCCCTTCACCGGCTCGTCTTTCACGCCGAGGATCGACTCACACCATGGTGGCACGTGGCACAGCCCTGTGGGAAAGCCTCGTGGGAAAGCCTCGAGGGACAGCCTCGAGGGAAACCACAGACCCCTTGATCCACGTGACAGGAAGCGTGAAACTACTGCTGCAGCTAGGGAGGAAAGCGCACGTGCATGCCCCCACTCGAGACGAGGCCTGACTCCCCTGGGGAGACTCAGAAGCACCCCAAGATCCATGGCAATACTGGAGAGGAATCCTCAGGTTCCGGCCCCGACTCCACACAAGGACTGAGGCCCCGGCATGGTGGGAGAGGAATCCCGAGATGTCCCCTAGCAACTCGCATGGGGACTGGCCTTTCCTGAGGCCACCAGAGCGGGTCCCTGAGGTCCCCGTCGTAACTCGAGAAGACCTGCCGCAACTCGAGAAAATCCAGGAGGTTCTCCCCTCCAGGCGAGATGAGGCCCATTTCCGCTGAGGCGTCTCGAGGCTGATCACACCTCACCTCTGGAACTTCAAAAGGCTCCTTCACACCCTTGGTGCAAATCAAGAAGTTCCCCGACATACCCGTCTCCACTCGAGAGGAATCACGAGGGTCTCGCCCACATCCAGAGGAGCCCCGTTTCCGCCTCGTAGCTCGAGATGAGGGATCCTTTCCCTGCTTCGTCGGGAAAGAGTTCCCGGCGTTCCCGTCGCATCTCAAGAGGAGGCCCTCTCAACAGGAACAGCGAGAGGAACTCCAGGGTCGTGCCACCATTCCAAGAGTCCCCCAGATGTCTCAGTCCATTCCAGAGGAACCTCTTTTCCCTTCACCGGCTCGTCTTTCACGCCGAGGATCGACTCACACCAAGGTGGCACGTGGCACAGCCCTGTGGGAAAGCCTCGTGGGAAAGCCTCGAGGGACAGCCTCGAGGGGAAAGCCACAGATCCCTTGATCCACGTGACAGGAAGCGTGAAACTACTGCTGCAGCTCGGGAGGAAAGCGCACGTGCATGCCCCCACTCTAGACGAGGCCTGACCTCCCCTGGGGAGACTCAGAAGCACCCCAAGATCCATGGCAATACTGGAGAGGAATCCTCAGGTTCCGGCCCCGACTCCACACAAGGACTGAGGCCCCGGCATGGACGGGAGAGGAATCCCGAGATGTCCCCTAGCAACTCGCATGGGGACTGGCCTTTCCTGAGGCCACCAGAGCGGGTCCCTGAGGTCCCCGTCGTAACTCGAGAAGACCTGCCGCAACTCGAGAAAATCCAGGAGGTTCTCCCCTCCAGGCGAGATGAGGCCCATTTCCGCTGAGGCGTCTCGAGGCTGATCACACCTCACCTCTGGAACTTCAAAAGGCTCCTTCACACCCTTGGTGCAAATCAAGAAGTTCCCCGACATACCCGTCTCCACTCGAGAGGAATCACGAGGGTCCCGCCCACATCCAGAGGAGCCCCGTTTCCGCCTCGTAGCTCGAGATGAGGGATCCTTTCCCTGCTTCGTCGGGAAAGAGTTCCCGGCGTTCCCGTCGCATCTCAAGAGTAGGCCCTCTCAACAGGAACGGCAAGAGGAACTCCAGGGTCGTGCCACCATTCCAAGAGTCCCCCAGATGTCTCAGTCCATCCCAGAGGAACCTCTTTTCCCTTCACGGGCTCGTCTTTCACGCCGAGGATCGACTCACACCAAGGTGGCACGTGGCACAGCCCTGTGGGAAAGCCTCGTGGGAAAGCCTCGAGGGACAGCCTCGAGGGAAAGCCACAGATCCCCTTGATCCACGTGACAGGAAGCGTGACACTACTGCTGCAGCTCGGGAGGAAAGCGCACGTGCATGCCACCACTCGAGACGAGGCCTGACTCCCCTGGGGAGACTCAGAAGCACCCCAAGATCCATGGCAACACTGGAGAGGAATCCTCAGGTTCCGGCCCCGACTCCACACAAGGACTGAGGCCCCCGGCATGGACGGGAGAGGAATCCCGAGAGGTCCCCTAGCAACTCGCATGGGGACTGGCCTTTCCTGAGGGCCACCAGAGCGGGTCCCTGAGGTCCCCGTCGTAACTCGAGAAGACCTGCCGCAACTCGAGAAAATCCAGGAGGTTCTCCCCTCCAGGCGAGATGAGGCCCATTTCCGCTGAGGCGTCTCGAGACTGATCACACCTCACCTCTGGAACTTCGAAAGGGTCCTTCACACCCTTGGTGCAAATCAAGAAGTTCCCCGACATACCCGTCTCCACTCGAGAGGAATCACGAGGGTCCCGCCCACATCCAGAGGAGCCCCGTTTCCGCCTCGTAGCTCGAGATGAGGGATCCTTTCCCTGCTTCGTCGGGAAAGAGTTCCCGGCGTTCCCCGTCGCATCTCAAGAGGAGGCCCTCTCAACAGGAACGGCGAGAGGAACTCCAGGGTCGTGCCACCATTCCAAGAGTCCCCCAGATGTCTCAGTCCATTCCAGAGGAACCTCTTTTCCCTTCACCGGCTCGTCTTTCACGCCGAGGATCGACTCACACCAAGGTGGCACGTGGCACAGCCCTGTGGGAAAGCCTCGTGGGAAAGCCTCGAGGGACAGCCTCGAGGGAAAGCCACAGATCCCTTGATCCACGTGACAGGAAGCGTGAAACTACTGCTGCAGCTCGGGAGGAAAGCGCACGTGCATGCCCCCACTCGAGACGAGGCCTGACTCCCCTGGGGAGACTCAGAAGCACCCCAAGATCCATGGCAACACTGGAGAGGAATCCTCAGGTTCCGGCCCCGACTCCACACAAGGACTGAGGCCCCGGCATGGACGGGAGAGGAATCCCGAGAGGTCCCCTAGCAACTCGCATGGGGACCTGGCCTTTCCTGAGGCCACCAGAGCGGGTCCCTGAGGTCCCCGTCGTAACTCGAGAAGACCTGCCGCAACTCGAGAAAATCCAGGAGGTTCTCCCCTCCAGGCGAGATGAGGCCCATTTCCGCTGAGGCGTCTCGAGGCTGAACACACCTCACCTCTGGAACTTAAAAAGGCTCCTTCACACCCTTGGTGCAAATCAAGAAGTTCCCCGACATACCCGTCTCCACTCGAGAGGAATCACGAGGGTCTCGCCCACATCCAGAGGAGCCCCCGTTTCCGCCTCGTAGCTCGAGATGAGGGATCCTTTCCCTGCTTCGTCGGGAAAGAGTTCCCGGCGTTCCCGTCGCATCTCAAGAGGAGGCCCTCTCAACAGGAACGGCAAGAGGAACTCCAGGGTCGTGCCACCATTCCAAGAGTCCCCCAGATGTCTCAGTCCATTCCAGAGGAACCTCTTTTCCCTTCACGGGCTCGTCTTTCACGCCGAGGATCGACTCACACCAAGGTGGCACGTGGCACAGCCCTGTGGGAAAGCCTCGTGGGAAAGCCTCGAGGGACAGCCTCGAGGGAAAGCCACAGATCCCTTGATCCACGTGACAGGAAGCGTGACACTACTGCTGCAGCTCGGGAGGAAAGCGCACGTGCATGCCACCACTCGAGACGAGGCCTGACTCCCCTGGGGAGACTCAGAAGCACCCCAAGATCCATGGCAACACTGGAGAGGAATCCTCAGGTTCCGGCCCCGACTCCACACAAGGACTGAGGCCCCGGCATGGACGGGAGAGGAATCCCGAGAGGTCCCCTAGCAACTCGCATGGGGACTGGCCTTTCCTGAGGCCACCAGAGCGGGTCCCTGAGGTCCCCGTCGTAACTCGAGAAGACCTGCCGCAACTCGAGAAAATCCAGGAGGTTCTCCCCTCCAGGCGAGATGAGGCCCATTTCCGCTGAGGCGTCTCGAGACTGATCACACCTCACCTCTGGAACTTAAAAAGGCTCCTTCACACCCTTGGTGCAAATCAAGAAGTTCCCCGACATACCCGTCTCCACTCGAGAGGAATCACGAGGGTCCCGCCCACATCCAGAGGAGCCCCGTTTCCCGCCTCGTAGCTCGAGATGAGGGATCCTTTCCCTGCTTCGTCGGGAAAGAGTTCCCGGCTTTCCCGTCGCATCTCAAGAGGAGGCCCTCTCAACAGGAACGGCGAGAGGAACTCCAGGGTCGTGCCACCATTCCAAGAGTCCCCCAGATGTCTCAGTCCCTTCCAGAGGAACCTCTTTTCCCTTCACCGGCTCGTCTTTCACGCCAAGGATCGACTCACACCAAGGTGGCACGTGGCACAGCCCTGTGGGAAAGCCTCGTGGGAAAGCCTCGAGGGGACAGCCTCGAGGGAAAGCCACAGATCCCTTGATCCACGTGACAGGAAGCGTGACACTACTGCTGCAGCTCGGGAGGAAAGCGCACGTGCATGCCCCCACTCGAGACGAGGCCTGACTCCCCTGGGGAGACTCAGAAGCACCCCAAGATCCATGGCAACACTGGAGAGGAATCCTCAGGTTCCGGCCCCGACTCCACACAAGGACTGAGGCCCCGGCATGGACGGGAGAGGAATCCCGAGAGGTCCCCTAGCAACTCGCATGGGGACTGGCCTTTCCTGAGGCCACCAGAGCGGGTCCCTGAGGTCCCCGTCGTAACTCGAGAAGACCTGCCGCATCTCGAGAAAATCCAGGAGGTTCTCCCCTCCAGGCGAGATGAGGCCCATTTCCGCTGAGGCGTCTCGAGGCTGATCACACCTCACCTCTGGAACTTTGAAAGGGTCCTTCACACCCTTGGTGCAAATCAAGAAGTTCCCCGACATACCCGTCTCCACTCGAGAGGAATCACGAGGGTCCCGCCCACATCCAGAGGAGCCCCGTTTCCGCCTCGTGTCTCGAGATGAGGGATCCTTTCCCTGCTTCGTCGGGAAAGAGTTCCCGGCGTTCCCGTCGCATCTCAAGAGGAGGCCCTCTCAACAGGAACGGCGAGAGGAACTCCAGGGTCGTGCCACCATTCCAAGAGTCCCCCAGATGTCTCAGTCCATTCCAGAGGAACCTCTTTTCCCTTCACCGGCTCGTCTTTCACGCCGAGGATCGACTCACACCATGGTGGCACGTGGCACAGCCCTGTGGGAAAGCCTCGTGGGAAAGCCTCGAGGGACAGCCTCGAGGGAAACCACAGATCCCTTGATCCACGTGACAGGAAGCGTGAAACTACTGCTGCAGCTAGGGAGGAAAGCGCACGTGCATGCCCCAACTCGAGACGAGGCCTGACTCCCCTGGGGAGACTCAGAAGCACCCCAAGATCCATGGCAATACTGGAGAGGAATCCTCAGGTTCCGGCCCCGACTCCACACAAGGACTGAGGCCCCGGCATGGACGGGAGAGGAATCCCGAGATGTCCCCTAGCAACTCGCATGGGGACTGGCCTTTCCTGAGGCCACCAGAGCGGGTCCCTGAGGTCCCCGTCGTAACTCGAGAAGACCTGCCGCAACTCGAGAAAATCCAGGAGGTTCTCCCCTCCAGGCGAGATGAGGCCCATTTACGCTGAGGCGTCTCGAGGCTGATCACACCTCACCTCTGGAACTTCAAAAGGCTCCTTCACACCCTTGGTGCAAATCAAGAAGTTCCCCGACATACCCGTCTCCACTCGAGAGGAATCACGAGGGTCCCGCCCACATCCAGAGGAGCCCCGTTTCCGCCTCGTAGCTCGAGATGAGGGATCCTTTCCCTGCTTCGTCGGAAAGAGTTCCCGGCGTTCCCGTCGCATCTCAAGAGGAGGCCCTCTCAACAGGAACGGCGAGAGGAACTCCAGGGTCGTGCCACCATTCCAAGAGTCCCCCAGATGTCTCAGTCCATTCCAGAGGAACCTCTTTTCCCTTCACGGGCTCGTCTTTCACGCCGAGGATCGACTCACACCAAGGTGGCACGTGGCACAGCCCTGTGGGAAAGCCTCGTGGGAAAGCCTCGAGGGGACAGCCTCGAGGGGAAAGCCACAGATCCCTTGATCCACGTGACAGGAAGCGTGAAACTACTGCTGCAGCTAGGGAGGAAACCGCACGTGCATGCCCCCACTCGAGACGAGGCCTGACTCCCCTGGGGAGACTCAGAAGCACCCCAAGATCCATGGCAACACTGGAGAGGAATCCTCAGGTTCCGGCCCCGACTCCACACAAGGACTGAGGCCCCGGCATGGACGGGAGAGGAATCCCGAGAGGTCCCCTAGCAACTCGCATGGGGACTGGCCTTTCCTGAGGCCACCAGAGCGGGTCCCTGAGGTCCCCGTCGTAACTCGAGAAGACCTGCCGCAACTCGAGAAAATCCAGGAGGTTCTCCCCTCCAGGCGAGATGAGGCCCATTTCCCGCTGAGGCGTCTCGAGGCTGATCACACCTCACCTCTGGAACTTCAAAAGGGTCCTTCACACCCTTGGTGCAAATCAAGAAGTTCCCCGACATACCCGTCTCCACTCGAGAGGAATCACGAGGGTCCCCGCCCACATCCAGAGGAGCCCCGTTTCCCCGCCTCGTAGCTCGAGATGAGGGATCCTTTCCCTGCTTCGTCGGGAAAGAGTTCCCGGCGTTCCCGTCGCATCTCAAGAGGAGGCCCTCTCCAACAGGAACGGCAAGAGGAACTCCAGGGTCGTGCCACCATTCCAAGAGTCCCCCAGATGTCTCAGTCCATTCCAGAGGAACCTCTTTTCCCTTCACGGGCTCGTCTTTCACGCCGAGGATCGACTCACACCAAGGTGGCACGTGGCACAGCCCTGTGGGAAAGCCTCGTGGGAAAGCCTCGAGGGACAGCCTCGAGGGAAAGCCACAGATCCCTTGATCCACGTGACAGGAAGCGTGACACTACTGCTGCAGCTCGGGAGGAAAGCGCACGTGCATGCCACCACTCGAGACGAGGCCTGACTCCCCAGGGGAGACTCAGAAGCACCCCAAGATCCATGGCAACACTGGAGAGGAATCCTCAGGTTCCGGCCCCGACTCCACACAAGGACTGAGGCCCCCGGCATGGACGGGAGAGGAATCCCGAGAGGTCCCCTAGCAACTCGCATGGGGACTGGCCTTTCCTGAGGCCACCAGAGCGGGTCCCTGAGGTCCCCGTCGTAACTCGAGAATACCTGCCGCAACTCGAGAAAATCCAGGAGGTTCTCCCCTCCAGGCGAGATGAGGCCCATTTCCGCTGAGGCGTCTCGAGGCTGATCACACCTCACCTCTGGAACTTCAAAAGGCTCCTTCACACCCTTGGTGCAAATCAAGAAGTTCCCCCGACATACCCGTCTCCACTCGAGAGGAATCACGAGGGTCCCGCCCATATCCAGAGGAGCCCCGTTTCCGCCTCGTAGCTCGAGATGAGGGATCCTTTCCCTGCTTCGTCGGGAAAAGAGTTCCCGGCGTTCCCGTCGCATCTCAAGAGTAGGCCCTCTCAACAGGAACGGCAAGAGGAACTCCAGGGTCGTGCCACCATTCCAAGAGTCCCCCAGATGTCTCAGTCCATCCCAGAGGAACCTCTTTTCCCTTCACGGGCTCGTCTTTCACGCCGAGGATCGACTCACACCAAGGTGGCACGTGGCACAGCCCTGTGGGAAAGCCTCGTGGGAAAGCCTCGAGGGACAGCCTCGAGGGAAAGCCACAGATCCCTTGATCCACGTGACAGGAAGCGTGACACTACTGCTGCAGCTCGGGAGGAAAGCGCACGTGCATGCCACCACTCGAGACGAGGCCTGACTCCCCTGGGGAGACTCAGAAGCACCCCAAGATCCATGGCAACACTGGAGAGGAATCCTCAGGTTCCGGCCCCGACTCCACACAAGGACTGAGGCCCCGGCATGGACGGGAGAGGAATCCCGAGAGGTCCCCTAGCAACTCGCATGGGGACTGGCCTTTCCTGAGGCCACCAGAGCGGGTCCCTGAGGTCCCCGTCGTAACTCGAGAAGACCTGCCGCAACTCGAGAAAATCCAGGAGGTTCTCCCCTCCAGGCGAGATGAGGCCCATTTCCGCTGAGGCGTCTCGAGACTGATCACACCTCACCTCTGGAACTTCGAAAGGGTCCTTCACACCCTTGGTGCAAATCAAGAAGTTCCCCGACATACCCGTCTCCACTCGAGAGGAATCACGAGGGTCCCGCCCACATCCAGAGGAGCCCCGTTTCCGCCTCGTAGCTCGAGATGAGGAATCCTTTCCCTGCTTCGTCGGGAAAGAGTTCCCGGCGTTCCCGTCGCATCTCAAGAGGAGGCCCTCTCAACAGGAACGGCGAGAGGAACTCCAGGGTCGTGCCACCATTCCAAGAGTCCCCCCAGATGTCTCAGTCCATTCCAGAGGAACCTATTTTCCCTTCCACCGGCTCGTCTTTCACGCCGAGGATCGACTCACACCAAGGTGGCACGTGGCACAGCCCTGTGGGAAAGCCTCGTGGGAAAGCCTCGAGGGACAGCCTCGAGGGAAAGCCACAGATCCCTTGATCCACGTGACAGGAAGCGTGAAACTACTGCTGCAGCTCGGGAGGAAAGCGCACGTGCATGCCCCCCACTCGAGACGAGGCCTGACTCCCCTGGGGAGACTCAGAAGCACCCCAAGATCCATGGCAACACTGGAGAGGAATCCTCAGGTTCCGGCCCCCGACTCCACACAAGGACTGAGGCCCCGGCATGGACGGGAGAGGAATCCCGAGAGGTCCCCTAGCAACTCGCATGGGGACTGGCCTTTCCTGAGGCCACCAGAGCGGGTCCCTGAGGTCCCCCGTCGTAACTCGAGAAGACCTGCCGCAACTCGAGAAAATCCAGGAGGTTCTCCCCTCCAGGCGAGATGAGGCCCATTTCCGCTGAGGCGTCTCGAGGCTGATCACACCTCACCTCTGGAACTTAAAAAGGCTCCTTCACACCCTTGGTGCAAATCAAGAAGTTCCCCGACATACCCGTCTCCACTCGAGAGGAATCACGAGGGTCTCGCCCACATCCAGAGGAGCCCCGTTTCCGCCTCGTAGCTCGAGATGAGGGATCCTTTCCCTGCTTCGTCGGGAAAGAGTTCCCGGCGTTCCCGTCGCATCTCAAGAGGAGGCCCTCTCAACAGGAACAGCGAGAGGAACTCCAGGGTCGTGCCACCATTCCAAGAGTCCCCCAGATGTCTCAGTCCATTCCAGAGGAACCTATTTTCCCTTCACCGGCTCGTCTTTCACGCCGAGGATCGACTCACACCAAGGTGGCACGTGGCACAGCCCTGTGGGAAAGCCTCGTGGGAAAGCCTCGAGGGACAGCCTCGAGGGAAAGCCACAGATCCCTTGATCCACGTGACAGGAAGCGTGACACTACTGCTGCAGCTCGGGAGGAAAGCGCACGTGCATGCCCCCACTCGAGACGAGGCCTGACTCCCCTGGGGAGACTCAGAAGCACCCCAAGATCCATGGCAACACTGGAGAGGAATCCTCAGGTTCCGGCCCCGACTCCACACAAGGACTGAGGCCTGGACGGGAGAGGAATCCCGAGAGGTCCCCTAGCAACTCGCATGGGGACTGGCCTTTCCTGAGGCCACCAGAGCGGGTCCCTGAGGTCCCCGTCGTAACTCGAGAAGACCTGCCGCAACTCGAGAAAATCCAGGAGGTTCTCCCCTCCAGGCGAGATGAGGCCCATTTCCGCTGAGGCGTCTCGAGGCTGATCACACCTCACCTCTGGAACTTAAAAAGGCTCCTTCACACCCTTGGTGCAAATCAAGAAGTTCCCCGACATACCCGTCTCCACTCGAGAGGAATCACGAGGGTCTCGCCCACATCCAGAGGAGCCCCGTTTCCGCCTCGTAGCTCGAGATGAGGGATCCTTTCCCTGCTTCGTCGGGAAAGAGTTCCCGGCGTTCCCGTCGCATCTCAAGAGGAGGCCCTCTCAACAGGAACAGCGAGAGGAACTCCAGGGTCGTGCCACCATTCCAAGAGTCCCCCAGATGTCTCAGTCCATTCCAGAGGAACCTCTTTTCCCTTCACCGGCTCGTCTTTCACGCCGAGGATCGACTCACACCAAGGTGGCACGTGGCACAGCCCTGTGGGAAAGCCTCGTGGGAAAGCCTCGAGGGACAGCCTCGAGGGAAAGCCACAGATCCCTTGATCCACGTGACAGGAAGCGTGAAACTACTGCTGCAGCTCGGGAGGAAAGCGCACGTGCATGCCCCCACTCGAGACGAGGCCTGACTCCCCTGGGGAGACTCAGAAGCACCCCAAGATCCATGGCAACACTGGAGAGGAATCCTCAGGTTCCGGCCCCGACTCCACACAAGGACTGAGGCCCCGGCATGGACGGGAGAGGAATCCCGAGAGGTCCCCTAGCAACTCGCATTGGGACTGGCCTTTCCTGAGGCCACCAGAGCGGGTCCCTGAGGTCCCCGTCGTAACTCGAGAAGACCTGCCGCAACTCGAGAAAATCCAGGAGGTTCTCCCCTCCAGGCGAGATGAGGCCCATTTCCGCTGAGGCGTCTAGAGGCTGATCACACCTCACCTCTGGAACTTAAAAAGGCTCCTTCACACCCTTGGTGCAAATCAAGAAGTTCCCCGACATACCCGTCTCCACTCGAGAGGAATCACGAGGGTCCCGCCCACATCCAGAGGAGCCCCGTTTCCGCCTCGTAGCTCGAGATGAGGGATCCTTTCCCTGCTTCGTCGGGAAAGAGTTCCTGGCGTTCCCGTCGCATCTCAAGAGGAGGCCCTCTCAACAGGAACGGCAAGAGGAACTCCAGGGTTGTGCCACCATTCCAAGAGTCCCCCAGATGTCTCAGTCCATTCCAGAGGAACCTCTTTTCCCTTCACGGGCTCGTCTTTCACGCCGAGGATCGACTCACACCAAGGTGGCACGTGGCACAGCCCTGTGGGAAAGCCTCGTGGGAAAGCCTCGAGGGACAGCCTCGAGGGAAAGCCACAGATCCCTTGATCCACGTGACAGGAAGCGTGACACTACTGCTGCAGCTCGGGAGGAAAGCGCACGTGCATGCCACCACTCGAGACGAGGCCTGACTCCCCTGGGGAGACTCAGAAGCACCCCAAGATCCATGGCAACACTGGAGAGGAATCCTCAGGTTCCGGCCCCGACTCCACACAAGGACTGAGGCCCCGGCATGGACGGGAGAGGAATCCCGAGAGGTCCCCTAGCAACTCGCATGGGGACTGGCCTTTCCTGAGGCCACCAGAGCGGGTCCCTGAGGTCCCCGTCGTAACTCGAGAAGACCTGCCGCAACTCGAGAAAATCCAGGAGGTTCTCCCCTCCAGGCGAGATGAGGCCCATTTCCGCTGAGGCGTCTCGAGACTGATCACACCTCACCTCTGGAACTTAAAAAGGCTCCTTCACACCCTTGGTGCAAATCAAGAAGTTCCCCGACATACCCGTCTCCACTCGAGAGGAATCACGAGGGTCCCGCCCACATCCAGAGGAGCCCCGTTTCCGCCTCGTAGCTCGAGATGAGGGATCCTTTCCCTGCTTCGTCGGGAAAGAGTTCCCGGCGTTCCCGTCGCATCTCAAGAGGAGGCCCTCTCAACAGGAACGGCGAGAGGAACTCCAGGGTCGTGCCACCATTCCAAGAGTCCCCCAGATGTCTCAGTCCCTTCCAGAGGAACCTCTTTTCCCTTCACCGGCTCGTCTTTCACGCCAAGGATCGACTCACACCAAGGTGGCACGTGGCACAGCCCTGTGGGAAAGCCTCGTGGGAAAGCCTCGAGGGACAGCCTCGAGGGAAAGCCACAGATCCCTTGATCCACGTGACAGGAAGCGTGACACTACTGCTGCAGCTCGGGAGGAAAGCGCACGTGCATGCCCCCACTCGAGACGAGGCCTGACTCCCCTGGGGAGACTCAGAAGCACCCCAAGATCCATGGCAACACTGGAGAGGAATCCTCAGGTTCCGGCCCCGACTCCACACAAGGACTGAGGCCCCGGCATGGACGGGAGAGGAATCCCGAGAGGTCCCCTAGCAACTCGCATGGGGACTGGCCTTTCCTGAGGCCACCAGAGCGGGTCCCTGAGGTCCCCGTCGTAACTCGAGAAGACCTGCCGCATCTCGAGAAAATCCAGGAGGTTCTCCCCTCCAGGCGAGATGAGGCCCATTTCCGCTGAGGCGTCTCGAGGCTGATCACACCTCACCTCTGGAACTTTGAAAGGTCCTTCACACCCTTGGTGCAAATCAAGAAGTTCCCCGACATACCCGTCTCCACTCGAGAGGAATCACGAGGGTCCCGCCCACATCCAGAGGAGCCCCGTTTCCGCCTCGTGTCTCGAGATGAGGGATCCTTTCCCTGCTTCGTCGGGAAAGAGTTCCCGGCGTTCCCGTCGCATCTCAAGAGGAGGCCCTCTCAACAGGAACGGCGAGAGGAACTCCAGGGTCGTGCCACCATTCCAAGAGTCCCCCAGATGTCTCAGTCCATTCCAGAGGAACCTCTTTTCCCTTCACGGGCTCGTCTTTCACGCCGAGGATCGACTCACACCATGGTGGCACGTGGCACAGCCCTGTGGGAAAGCCTCGTGGGAAAGCCTCGAGGGACAGCCTCGAGGGAAACCACAGATCCCTTGATCCACGTGACAGGAAGCGTGAAACTACTGCTGCAGCTAGGGAGGAAAGCGCACGTGCATGCCCCAACTCGAGACGAGGCCTGACTCCCCTGGGGAGACTCAGAAGCACCCCAAGATCCATGGCAATACTGGAGAGGAATCCTCAGGTTCCGGCCCCGACTCCACACAAGGACTGAGGCCCCGGCATGGACGGGAGAGGAATCCCGAGATGTCCCCTAGCAACTCGCATGGGGACTGGCCTTTCCTGAGGCCACCAGAGCGGGTCCCTGAGGTCCCCGTCGTAACTCGAGAAGACCTGCCGCAACTCGAGAAAATCCAGGAGGTTCTCCCCTCCAGGCGAGATGAGGCCCATTTCCGCTGAGGCGTCTCGAGGCTGATCACACCTCACCTCTGGAACTTCAAAAGGCTCCTTCACACCCTTGGTGCAAATCAAGAAGTTCCCCGACATACCCGTCTCCACTCGAGAGGAATCACGAGGGTCCCGCCCACATCCAGAGGAGCCCCGTTTCCGCCTCGTAGCTCGAGATGAGGGATCCTTTCCCTGCTTCGTCGGGAAAGAGTTCCCGGCGTTCCCGTCGCATCTCAAGAGGAGGCCCTCTCAACAGGAACGGCGAGAGGAACTCCAGGGTCGTGCCACCATTCCAAGAGTCCCCCAGATGTCTCAGTCCATTCCAGAGGAACCTCTTTTCCCTTCACGGGCTCGTCTTTCACGCCGAGGATCGACTCACACCAAGGTGGCACGTGGCACAGCCCTGTGGGAAAGCCTCGTGGGAAAGCCTCGAGGGACAGCCTCGAGGGAAAGCCACAGATCCCTTGATCCACGTGACAGGAAGCGTGAAACTACTGCTGCAGCTAGGGAGGAAACCGCACGTGCATGCCCCCACTCGAGACGAGGCCTGACTCCCCTGGGGAGACTCAGAAGCACCCCAAGATCCATGGCAACACTGGAGAGGAATCCTCAGGTTCCGGCCCCGAATCCACACAAGGACTGAGGCCCCGGCATGGACGGGAGAGGAATCCCGAGAGGTCCCCTAGCAACTCGCATGGGGACTGGCCTTTCCTGAGGCCACCAGAGCGGGTCCCTGAGGTCCCCCGTCGTAACTCGAGAAGACCTGCTGCAACTCGAGAAAATCCAGGAGGTTCTCCCCTCCAGGCGAGATGAGGCCCATTTCCGCTGAGGCGTCTCGAGGCTGATCACACCTCACCTCTGGAACTTCAAAAGGGTCCTTCACACCCTTGGGGCAAATCAAGAAGTTCCCCGACATACCCGTCTCCACTCGAGAGGAATCACGAGGGTCCCGCCCACATCCAGAGGAGCCCCGTTTCCGCCTCGTAGCTCGAGATGAGGGATCCTTTCCCTGCTTCGTCGGGAAAGAGTTCCCGGCGTTCCCGTCGCATCTCAAGAGGAGGCCCTCTCAACAGGAACGGCAAGAGGAACTCCAGGGTCGTGCCACCATTCCAAGAGTCCCCCAGATGTCTCAGTCCATTCCAGAGGAACCTCTTTTCCCTTCACGGGCTCGTCTTTCACGCCGAGGATCGACTCACACCAAGGTGGCACGTGGCACAGCCCTGTGGGAAAGCCTCGTGGGAAAGCCTCGAGGGACAGCCTCGAGGGAAAGCCACAGATCCCTTGATCCACGTGACAGGAAGCGTGACACTACTGCTGCAGCTCGGGAGGAAAGCGCACGTGCATGCCACCACTCGAGACGAGGCCTGACTCCGCTGGGGAGACTCAGAAGCACCCCAAGATCCATGGCAACACTGGAGAGGATTCCTCAGGTTCCGGCCCCGACTCCACACAAGGACTGAGGCCCCGGCATGGACGGGAGAGGAATCCCGAGAGGTCCCCTAGCAACTCGCATGGGGACTGGCCTTTCCTGAGGCCACCAGAGCGGGTCCCTGAGGTCCCCGTCGTAACTCGAGAAGACCTGCCGCAACTCGAGAAAATCCAGGAGGTTCTCCCCTCCAGGCGAGATGAGGCCCATTTCCGCTGAGGCGTCTAGAGGCTGATCACACCTCACCTCTGGAACTTAAAAAGGCTCCTTCACACCCTTGGTGCAAATCAAGAAGTTCCCCGACATACCCGTCTCCACTCGAGAGGAATCACGAGGGTCCCGCCCACATCCAGAGGAGCCCCGTTTCCGCCTCGTAGCTCGAGATGAGGGATCCTTTCCCTGCTTCGTCGGGAAAGAGTTCCCGGCGTTCCCGTCGCATCTCAAGAGGAGGCCCTCTCAACAGGAACGGCAAGAGGAACTCCAGGGTCGTGCCACCATTCCAAGAGTCCCCCAGATGTCTCAGTCCATTCCAGAGGAACCTCTTTTCCCTTCACGGGCTCGTCTTTCACGCCGAGGATCGACTCACACCAAGGTGGCACGTGGCACAGCCCTGTGGGAAAGCCTCGTGGGAAAGCCTCGAGGGACAGCCTCGAGGGAAAGCCACAGATCCCTTGATCCACGTGACAGGAAGCGTGACACTACTGCTGCAGCTCGGGAGGAAAGCGCACGTGCATGCCACCACTCGAGACGAGGCCTGACTCCCCTGGGGAGACTCAGAAGCACCCCAAGATCCATGGCAACACTGGAGAGGAATCCTCAGGTTCCGGCCCCGACTCCACACAAGGACTGAGGCCCCGGCATGGACGGGAGAGGAATCCCGAGAGGTCCCCTAGCAACTCGCATGGGGACTGGCCTTTCCTGAGGCCACCAGAGCGGGTCCCTGAGGTCCCCGTCGTAACTCGAGTAGACCTGCCGCATCTCGAGAAAATCCAGGAGGTTCTCCCCTCCAGGCGAGATGAGGCCCATTTCCGCTGAGGCGTCTCGAGACTGATCACACCTCACCTCTGGAACTTAAAAAGGCTCCTTCACACCCTTGGTGCAAATCAAGAAGTTCCCCGACATACCCGTCTCCACTCGAGAGGAATCACGAGGGTCCCGCCCACATCCAGAGGAGCCCCGTTTCCGCCTCGTAGCTCGAGATGAGGGATCCTTTCCCTGCTTCGTCGGGAAAGAGTTCCCGGCGTTCCCGTCGCATCTCAAGAGGAGGCCCTCTCAACAGGAACGGCGAGAGGAACTCCAGGGTCGTGCCACCATTCCAAGAGTCCCCCAGATGTCTCAGTCCCTTCCAGAGGAACCTCTTTTCCCTTCACCGGCTCGTCTTTCACGCCAAGGATCGACTCACACCAAGGTGGCACGTGGCACAGCCCTGTGGGAAAGCCTCGTGTGAAAGCCTCGAGGGACAGCCTCGAGGGAAAGCCACAGATCCCTTGATCCACGTGACAGGAAGCGTGACACTACTGCTGCAGCGCGGGAGGAAAGCGCACGTGCATGCCCCCACTCGAGACGAGGCCTGACTCCCCTGGGGAGACTCAGAAGCACCCCAAGATCCATGGCAACACTGGAGAGGAATCCTCAGGTTCCGGCCCCGACTCCACACAAGGACTGAGGCCCCGGCATGGACGGGAGAGGAATCCCGAGAGGTCCCCTAGCAACTCGCATGGGGACTGGCCTTTCCTGAGGCCACCAGAGCGGGTCCCTGAGGTCCCCGTCGTAACTCGAGAAGACCTGCCGCATCTCGAGAAAATCCAGGAGGTTCTCCCCTCCAGGCGAGATGAGGCCCATTTCCGCTGAGGCGTCTCGAGGCTGATCACACCTCACCTCTGGAACTTTGAAAGGGTCCTTCACACCCTTGGTGCAAATCAAGAAGTTCCCCGACATACCCGTCTCCACTCGAGAGGAATCACGAGGGTCCCGCCCACATCCAGAGGAGCCCCGTTTCCGCCTCGTGTCTCGAGATGAGGGATCCTTTCCCTGCTTCGTCGGGAAAGAGTTCCCGGCGTTCCCGTCGCATCTCAAGAGGAGGCCCTCTCAACAGGAACGGCGAGAGGAACTCCAGGGTCGTGCCACCATTCCAAGAGTCCCCCAGATGTCTCAGTCCATTCCAGAGGAACCTCTTTTCCCTTCACCGGCTCGTCTTTCACGCCGAGGATCGACTCACACCATGGCGGCACGTGGCACAGCCCTGTGGGAAAGCCTCGTGGGAAAGCCTCGAGGGACAGCCTCGAGGGAAACCACAGATCCCTTGATCCACGTGACAGGAAGCGTGAAACTACTGCTGCAGCTAGGGAGGAAAGCGCACGTGCATGCCCCAACTCGAGACGAGGCCTGACTCCCCTGGGGAGACTCAGAAGCACCCCAAGATCCATGGCAATACTGGAGAGGAATCCTCAGGTTCCGGCCCCGACTCCACACAAGGACTGAGGCCCCGGCATGGACGGGAGAGGAATCCCGAGATGTCCCCTAGCAACTCGCATGGGGACTGGCCTTTCCTGAGGCCACCAGAGCGGGTCCCTGAGGTCCCCGTCGTAACTCGAGAAGACCTGCCGCAACTCGAGAAAATCCAGGAGGTTCTCCCCTCCAGGCGAGATGAGGCCCATTTACGCTGAGGCGTCTCGAGGCTGATCACACCTCACCTCTGGAACTTCAAAAGGCTCCTTCACACCCTTGGTGCAAATCAAGAAGTTCCCCGACATACCCGTCTCCACTCGAGAGGAATCACGAGGGTCCCGCCCACATCCAGAGGAGCCCCGTTTCCGCCTCGTAGCTCGAGATGAGGGATCCTTTCCCTGCTTCGTCGGGAAAGAGTTCCCGGCGTTCCCGTCGCATCTCAAGAGGAGGCCCTCTCAACAGGAACGGCGAGAGGAACTCCAGGGTCGTGCCACCATTCCAAGAGTCCCCCAGATGTCTCAGTCCATTCCAGAGGAACCTCTTTTCCCTTCACGGGCTCGTCTTTCACGCCGAGGATCGACTCACACCAAGGTGGCACGTGGCACAGCCCTGTGGGAAAGCCTCGTGGGAAAGCCTCGAGGGACAGCCTCGAGGGAAAGCCACAGATCCCTTGATCCACGTGACAGGAAGCGTGAAACTACTGCTGCAGCTAGGGAGGAAACCGCACGTGCATGCCCCCACTCGAGACGAGGCCTGACTCCCCTGGGGAGACTCAGAAGCACCCCAAGATCCATGGCAACACTGGAGAGGAATCCTCAGGTTCCGGCCCCGACTCCACACAAGGACTGAGGCCCCGGCATGGACGGGAGAGGAATCCCGAGAGGTCCCCTAGCAACTCGCATGGGGACTGGCCTTTCCTGAGGCCACCAGAGCGGGTCCCTGAGGTCCCCGTCGTAACTCGAGAAGACCTGCCGCAACTCGAGAAAATCCAGGAGGTTCTCCCCTCCAGGCGAGATGAGGCCCATTTCCGCTGAGGCGTCTCGAGGCTGATCACACCTCACCTCTGGAACTTCAAAAGGGTCCTTCACACCCTTGGTGCAAATCAAGAAGTTCCCCGACATACCCGTCTCCACTCGAGAGGAATCACGAGGGTCCCGCCCACATCCAGAGGAGCCCCGTTTCCGCCTCGTAGCTCGAGATGAGGGATCCTTTCCCTGCTTCGTCGGGAAAGAGTTCCCGGCGTTCCCGTCGCATCTCAAGAGGAGGCCCTCTCAACAGGAACGGCAAGAGGAACTCCAGGGTCGTGCCACCATTCCAAGAGTCCCCCAGATGTCTCAGTCCATTCCAGAGGAACCTCTTTTCCCTTCACGGGCTCGTCTTTCACGCCGAGGATCGACTCACACCAAGGTGGCACGTGGCACAGCCCTGTGGGAAAGCCTCGTGGGAAAGCCTCGAGGGACAGCCTCGAGGGAAAGCCACAGATCCCTTGATCCACGTGACAGGAAGCGTGACACTACTGCTGCAGCTCGGGAGGAAAGCGCACGTGCATGCCACCACTCGAGACGAGGCCTGACTCCCCTGGGGAGACTCAGAAGCACCCCAAGATCCATGGCAACACTGGAGAGGAATCCTCAGGTTCCGGCCCCGACTCCACACAAGGACTGAGGCCCCGGCATGGACGGGAGAGGAATCCCGAGAGGTCCCCTAGCAACTCGCATGGGGACTGGCCTTTCCTGAGGCCACCAGAGCGGGTCCCTGAGGTCCCCGTCGTAACTCGAGAAGACCTGCCGCAACTCGAGAAAATCCAGGAGGTTCTCCCCTCCAGGCGAGATGAGGCCCATTTCCGCTGAGGCGTCTCGAGGCTGATCACACCTCACCTCTGGAACTTAAAAAGGCTCCTTCACACCCTTGGTGCAAATCAAGAAGTTCCCCGACATACCCGTCTCCACTCGAGAGGAATCACGAGGGTCCCGCCCACATCCAGAGGAGCCCCGTTTCCGCCTCGTAGCTCGAGATGAGGGATCCTTTCCCTGCTTCGTCGGGAAAGAGTTCCCGGCGTTCCCGTCGCATCTCAAGAGTAGGCCCTCTCAACAGGAACGGCAAGAGGAACTCCAGGGTCGTGCCACCATTCCAAGAGTCCCCCAGATGTCTCAGTCCATTCCAGAGGAACCTCTTTTCCCTTCACGGGCTCGTCTTTCACGCCGAGGATCGACTCACACCAAGGTGGCACGTGGCACAGCCCTGTGGGAAAGCCTCGTGGGAAAGCCTCGAGGGACAGCCTCGAGGGAAAGCCACAGATCCCTTGATCCACGTGACAGGAAGCGTGACACTACTCCTGCAGCTCGGGAGGAATGCGCACGTGCATGCCCCCACTCGAGACGAGGCCTGACTCCCCTGGGGAGACTCAGAAGCACCCCAAGATCCATGGCAACACTGGAGAGGAATCCTCAGGTTCCGGCCCCGACTCCACACAAGGACTGAGGCCCCGGCATGGAAGGGAGAGGAATCCCGAGAGGTCCCCTAGCAACTCGCATGGGGACTGGCCTTTCCTGAGGCCACCAGAGCGGGTCCCTGAGGTCCCCGTCGTAACTCGAGAAGACCTGCCGCAACTCGAGAAAATCCAGGAGGTTCTCCCCTCCAGGCGAGATGAGGCCCATTTACGCTGAGGCGTCTCGAGGCTGATCACACCTCACCTCTGGAACTTCAAAAGGCTCCTTCACACCCTTGGTGCAAATCAAGAAGTTCCCCGACATACCCGTCTCCACTCGAGAGGAATCACGAGGGTCCCGCCCACATCCAGAGGAGCCCCGTTTCCGCCTCGTAGCTCGAGATGAGGGATCCTTTCCCTGCTTCGTCGGGAAAGAGTTCCCGGCGTTCCCGTCGCATCTCAAGAGGAGGCCCTCTCAACAGGAACGGCGAGAGGAACTCCAGGGTCGTGCCACCATTCCAAGAGTCCCCCAGATGTCTCAGTCCATTCCAGAGGAACCTCTTTTCCCTTCACGGGCTCGTCTTTCACGCCGAGGATCGACTCACACCAAGGTGGCACGTGGCACAGCCCTGTGGGAAAGCCTCGTGGGAAAGCCTCGAGGGACAGCCTCGAGGGAAAGCCACAGATCCCTTGATCCACGTGACAGGAAGCGTGAAACTACTGCTGCAGCTAGGGAGGAAACCGCACGTGCATGCCCCCACTCGAGACGAGGCCTGACTCCCCTGGGGAGACTCAGAAGCACCCCAAGATCCATGGCAACACTGGAGAGGAATCCTCAGGTTCCGGCCCCGACTCCACACAAGGACTGAGGCCCCGGCATGGACGGGAGAGGAATCCCGAGAGGTCCCCTAGCAACTCGCATGGGGACTGGCCTTTCCTGAGGCCACCAGAGCGGGTCCCTGAGGTCCCCGTCGTAACTCGAGAAGACCTGCCGCAACTCGAGAAAATCCAGGAGGTTCTCCCCTCCAGGCGAGATGAGGCCCATTTCCGCTGAGGCGTCTCGAGGCTGATCACACCTCACCTCTGGAACTTCGAAAGGGTCCTTCACACCCTTGGTGCAAATCAAGAAGTTCCCCGACCTAGCCGTCTCCACTCGAGAGGAATCACGAGGGTCCCGCCCACATCCAGAGGAGCCCCGTTTCCGCCTCGTAGCTCGAGATGAGGGATCCTTTCCCTGCTTCGTCGGGAAAGAGTTCCCGGCGTTCCCGTCGCATCTCAAGAGGAGGCCCTCTCAACAGGAACGGCAAGAGGAACTCCAGGGTCGTGCCACCATTCCAAGAGTCCCCCAGATGTCTCAGTCCATTCCAGAGGAACCTCTTTTCCCTTCACCGGCTCGTCTTTCACGCCGAGGATCGACTCACACCAAGGTGGCACGTGGCACAGCCCTGTGGGAAAGCCTCGTGGGAAAGCCTCGAGGGACAGCCTCGAGGGAAAGCCACAGATCCCTTGATCCACGTGACAGGAAGCGTGACACTACTGCTGCAGCGCGGGAGGAAAGCGCACGTGCATGCCCCCACTCGAGACGAGGCCTGACTCCCTTGGGGAGACTCAGAAGCACCCCAAGATCCATGGCAACACTGGAGAGGAATCCTCAGGTTCCGGCCCCGACTCCACACAAGGACTGAGGCCCCGGCATGGACGGGAGAGGAATCCCGAGAGGTCCCCTAGCAACTCGCATGGGGACTGGCCTTTCCTGAGGCCACCAGAGCGGGTCCCTGAGGTCCCCGTCGTTACTCGAGAAGACCTGCCGCATCTCGAGAAAATCCAGGAGTTTCTCCCCTCCAGGCGAGATGAGGCCCATTTCCGCTGAGGCGTCTCGAGGCTGATCACACCTCACCTCTGGAACTTCGAAAGGGTCCTTCACACCCTTGGTGCAAATCAAGAAGTTCCCCGACATACCCGTCTCCACTCGAGAGGAATCACGAGGGTCCCGCCCACATCCAGAGGAGCCCCGTTTCCGCCTCGTAGCTCGAGATGAGGGATCCTTTCCCTGCTTCGTCGGGAAAGAGTTCCCGGCGTTCCCGTCGCATCTCAAGAGGAGGCCCTCTCAACAGGAACGGCGAGAGGAACTCCAGGGTCGTGCCACCATTCCAAGAGTCCCCCAGATGTCTCAGTCCATTCCAGAGGAACCTCTTTTCCCTTCACCGGCTCGTCTTTCACGCCGAGGATCGACTCACACCAAGGTGGCACGTGGCACAGCCCTGTGGGAAAGCCTCGTGGGAAAGCCTCGAGGGACAGCCTCGAGGGAAAGCCACAGATCCCTTGATCCACGTGACAGGAAGCGTGACACTACTGCTGCAGCTCGGGAGGAAAGCGCACGTGCATGCCCCCACTCGAGACGAGGCCTGACTCCCCTGGGGAGACTCAGAAGCACCCCAAGATCCATGGCAACACTGGAGAGGAATCCTCAGGTTCCGGCCCCGACTCCACACAGGGACTGAGGCCCCGGCATGGACGGGAGAGGAATCCCGAGAGGTCCCCTAGCAACTCGCATGGGGACTGGCCTTTCCTGAGGCCACCAGAGCGGGTCCCTGAGGTCCCCGTCGTAACTCGAGAAGACCTGCCGCAACTCGAGAAAATCCAGGAGGTTCTCCCCTCCAGGCGAGATGAGGCCCATTTCCGCTGAGGCGTCTCGAGGCTGATCACACCTCACCTCTGGAACTTCGAAAGGGTCCTTCACACCCTTGGTGCAAATCAAGAAGTTCCCCGACATACCCGTCTCCACTCGAGAGGAATCACGAGGGTCCCGCCCACATCCAGAGGAGCCCCGTTTCCGCCTCGTAGCTCGAGATGAGGGATCCTTTCCCTGCTTCGTCGGGAAAGAGTTCCCGGCGTTCCCGTCGCATCTCAAGAGGAGGCCCTCTCAACAGGAACGGCGAGAGGAACTCCAGGGTCGTGCCACCATTCCAAGAGTCCCCCAGATGTCTCAGTCCATTCCAGAGGAACCTCTTTTCCCTTCACCGGCTCGTCTTTCACGCCGAGGATCGACTCACACCAAGGTGGCACGTGGCACAGCCCTGTGGGAAAGCCTCGTGGGAAAGCCTCGAGGGACAGCCTCGAGGGAAAGCCACAGATCCCTTGATCCACGTGACAGGAAGCGTGACACTACTGCTGCAGCTCGGGAGGAAAGCGCACGTGCATGCACCCACTCGAGACGAGGCCTGACTCCCCTGGGGAGACTCAGAAGCACCCCAAGATCCATGGCAACACTGGAGAGGAATCCTCAGGTTCCGGCCCCGACTCCACACAAGGACTGAGGCCCCGGCATGGACGGGAGAGGAATCCCGAGAGGTCCCCTAGCAACTCGCATGGGGACTGGCCTTTCCTGAGGCCACCAGAGCGGGTCCCTGAGGTCCCCGTCGTAACTCGAGAAGACCTGCCGCAACTCGAGAAAATCCAGGAGGTTCTCCCCTCCAGGCGAGATGAGGCCCATTTCCGCTGAGGCGTCTCGAGGCTGATCACACTTCACCTCTGGAACTTCGAAAGGGTCCTTCACACCCTTGGTGCAAATCAAGAAGTTCCCCGACATACCCGTCTCCACTCGAGAGGAATCACGAGGGTCCCGCCCACATCCAGAGGAGCCCCGTTTCCGCCTCGTAGCTCGAGATGAGGGATCCTTTCCCTGCTTCGTCGGGAAAGAGTTCCCGGCGTTCCCGTCGCATCTCAAGAGGAGGCCCTCTCAACAGGAACGGCGAGAGGAACTCCAGGGTCGTGCCACCATTCCAAGAGTCCCCCAGATGTCTCAGTCCATTCCAGAGGAACCTCTTTTCCCTTCACCGGCTCGTCTTTC
This sequence comes from Budorcas taxicolor, assembly GCF_023091745.1. Classification (NCBI taxonomy): domain Eukaryota; kingdom Metazoa; phylum Chordata; class Mammalia; order Artiodactyla; family Bovidae; genus Budorcas; species Budorcas taxicolor. The sequence continues at coordinate 27,712 of NW_026291515.1, forward strand.
ACGCCGAGGATCGACTCACACCAAGGTGGCACGTGGCACAGCCCTGTGGGAAAGCCTCGTGGGAAAGCCTCGAGGGACAGCCTGGAGGGAAAGCCACAGATCCCTTGATCCACGTGACAGGAAGCGTGACACTACTGCTGCAGCTCGGGAGGAAAGCGCACGTGCATGCCCCCACTCGAGACGAGGCCTGACTCCCCTGGGGAGACTCAGAAGCACCCCAAGATCCATGGCAACACTGGAGAGGAATCCTCAGGTTCCGGCCCCGACTCCACACAAGGACTGAGGCCCCGGCATGGACGGCAGAGGAATCCCGAGAGGTCCCCTAGCAACTCGCATGGGGACTGGCCTTTCCTGAGGCCACCAGAGCGGGTCCCTGAGGTCCCCGTCGTAACTCGAGAAGACCTGCCGCAACTCGAGAAAATCCAGGAGGTTCTCCCCTCCAGGCGAGATGAGGCCCATTTCCGCTGAGGCGTCTCGAGGCTGATCACACCTCACCTCTGGAACTTCGAAAGGGTCCTTCACACCCTTGGTGCAAATCAAGAAGTTCCCCGACATACCCGTCTCCACTCGAGAGGAATCACGAGGGTCCCGCCCACATCCAGAGGAGCCCCGTTTCCGCCTCGTAGCTCGAGATGAGGGATCCTTTCCCTGCTTCGTCGGGAAAGAGTTCCCGGCGTTCCCGTCGCATCTCAAGAGGAGGCCCTCTCAACAGGAACGGCGAGAGGAACTCCAGGGTCGTGCCACCATTCCAAGAGTCCCCCAGATGTCTCAGTCCATTCCAGAGGAACCTCTTTTCCCTTCACGGGCTCGTCTTTCACGCCGAGGATCGACTCACACCAAGGTGGCACGTGGCACAGCCCTGTGGGAAAGCCTCGTGGGAAAGCCTCGAGGGACAGCCTCGAGGGAAAGCCACAGATCCCTTGATCCACGTAACAGGAAGCGTGACACTACTGCTGCAGCTCGGGAGGAAAGCGCACGTGCATGCCCCCACTCGAGACGAGGCCTGACTCCCCTGGGGAGACTCAGAAGCACCCCAAGATCCATGGCAACACTGGAGAGGAATCCTCAGGTTCTGGCCCCGACTCCACACAAGGACTGAGGCCCCGGCATGGACGGGAGAGGAATCCCGAGAGGTCCCCTAGCAACTCGCATGGGGACTGGCCTTTCCTGAGGCCACCAGAGCGGGTCCCTGAGGTCCCCGTCGTAACTCGAGAAGACCTGCCGCAACTCGAGAAAATCCAGGAGGTTCTCCCCTCCAGGCGAGATGAGGCCCATTTCCGCTGAGGCGTCTCGAGGCTGATCACACCTCACCTCTGGAACTTCGAAAGGGTCCTTCACACCCTTGGTGCAAATCAAGAAGTTCCCCGACATACCCGTCTCCACTCGAGAGGAATCACGAGGGTCCCGCCCACATCCAGAGGAGCCCCGTTTCCGCCTCGTAGCTCGAGATGAGGGATCCTTTCCCTGCTTCGTCGGGAAAGAGTTCCCGGCGTTCCCGTCGCATCTCAAGAGGAGGCCCTCTCAACAGGAACGGCGAGAGGAACTCCAGGGTCGTGCCACCATTCCAAGAGTCCCCCAGATGTCTCAGTCCATTCCAGAGGAACCTCTTTTCCCTTCACCGGCTCGTCTTTCACGCCGAGGATCGACTCCCACCAAGGTGGCACGTGGCACAGCCCTGTGGGAAAGCCTCGTGGGAAAGCCTCGAGGGACAGCCTGGAGGGAAAGCCACAGATCCCTTGATCCACGTGACAGGAAGCGTGACACTACTGCTGCAGCTCGGGAGGAAAGCGCACGTGCATGCCCCCACTCGAGACGAGGCCTGACTCCCCTGGGGAGACTCAGAAGCACCCCAAGATCCATGGCAACACTGGAGAGGAATCCTCAGGTTCCGGCCCCGACTCCACACAAGGACTGAGGCCCCGGCATGGACGGGAGAGGAATCCCGAGAGGTCCCCTAGCAACTCGCATGGGGACTGGCCTTTCCTGAGGCCACCAGAGCGGGTCCCTGAGGTCCCCGTCGTAACTCGAGAAGACCTGCCGCAACTCGAGAAAATCCAGGAGGTTCTCCCCTCCAGGCGAGATGAGGCCCATTTCCGCTGAGGCGTCTCGAGGCTGATCACACCTCACCTCTGGAACTTCGAAAGGGTCCTTCACACCCTTGGTGCAAATCAAGAAGTTCCCCGACATACCCGTCTCCACTCGAGAGGAATCACGAGGGTCCCGCCCACATCCAGAGGAGCCCCGTTTCCGCCTCGTAGCTCGAGATGAGGGATCCTTTCCCTGCTTCGTCGGGAAAGAGTTCCCGGCGTTCCCGTCGCATCTCAAGAGGAGGCCCTCTCAACAGGAACGGCGAGAGGAACACCAGGGTCGTGCCACCATTCCAAGAGTCCCCCAGATGTCTCAGTCCATTCCAGAGGAACCTCTTTTCCCTTCAGCGGCTCGTCTTTCACGCCGAGGATCGACTCACACCAAGGTGGCACGTGTCACAGCCCTGTGGGAAAGCCTCGTGGGAAAGCCTCGAGGGACAGCCTCGAGGGAAAGCCACAGATGCCTTGATCCACGTGACAGGAAGCGTGACACTACTGCTGCAGCTCGGGAGGAAAGCGCACGTGCATGCCCCCACTCGAGACGAGGCCTGACTCCCCTGGGGAGACTCAGAAGCACCCCAAGATCCATGGCAACACTGGAGAGGAATCCTCAGGTTCCGGCCCCGACTCCACACAAGGACTGAGGCCCCGGCATGGACGGGAGAGGAATCCCGAGAGGTCCCCTAGCAACTCGCATGGGGACTGGCCTTTCCTGAGGCCACCAGAGCGGGTCCCTGAGGTCCCCGTCTTAACTCGAGAAGACCTGCCGCAACTCGAGAAAATCCAGGAGGTTCTCCCCTCCAGGCGAGATGAGGCCCATTTCCGCTGAGGCGTCTCGAGGCTGATCACACCTCACCTCTGGAACTTCGAAAGGTTCCTTCACACCCTTGGTGCAAATCAAGAAGTTCCCCGACCTAGCCGTCTCCACTCGAGAGGAATCACGTGGGTCCCGCCCACATCCAGAGGAGCCCCGTTTCCGCCTCGTAGCTCGAGATGAGGGATCCTTTCCCTGCTTCGTCGGGAAAGAGTTCCCGGTGTTCCCGTCGCATCTCAAGAGGAGGCCCTCTCAACAGGAACGGCGAGAGGAACTCCAGGGTCGTGCCACCATTCCAAGAGTCCCCCAGATGTCTCAGTCCATTCCAGAGGAACCTCTTTTCCCTTCACCGGCTCGTCTTTCACGCCGAGGATCGACTCACACCAAGGTGGCACGTGGCACAGCCCTGTGGGAAAGCCTCGTGGGAAAGCCTCGAGGGACAGCCTCGAGGGAAAGCCACAGATCCCTTGATCCACGTGACAGGAAGCGTGACACTACTGCTGCAGCTCGGGAGGAAAGCGCACGTGCATGCCCCCACTCGAGACGAGGCCTGACTCCCCTGGGGAGACTCAGAAGAACCCCAAGATCCATGGCAACACTGGAGAGGAATCCTCAGGTTCCGGCCCCGACTCCACACAAGGACTGAGGCCCCGGCATGGACGGGAGAGGAATCCCGAGAGGTCCCCTAGCAACTCGCATGGGGACTGGCCTTTCCTGAGGCCACCAGAGCGGGTCCCTGAGGTCCCCGTCGTAACTCGAGAAGACCTGCCGCAACTCGAGAAAATCCAGGAGGTTCTCCCCTCCAGGCGAGATGAGGCCCATTTCCGCTGAGGCGTCTCGAGGCTGATCACACCTCACCTCTGGAACTTCGAAAGGGTCCTTCACACCCTTGGTGCAAATCAAGAAGTTCCCCGACATACCCGTCTCCACACGAGAGGAATCACGAGGGTCCCGCCCACATCCAGAGGAGCCCCGTTCCGCCTCGTAGCTCGAGATGAGGAATCCTTTCCCTGCTTCGTCGGGAAAGAGTTCCCGGCGTTCCCGTCGCATCTCAAGAGGAGGCCCTCTCAACAGGAACGGCGAGAGGAACTCCAGGGTCGTGCCACCATTCCAAGAGTCCCCCAGATGTCTCAGTCCATTCCAGAGGAACCTCTTTTCCCTTCACCGGCTCGTCTTTCACACCGAGGATCGACTCACACCAAGGTGGCACGTGGCACAGCCCTGTGGGAAAGCCTCGTGGGAAAGCCTCGAGGGACAGCCTAGAGGGAAAGCCACAGATCCCTTGATCCACGTGACAGGAAGCATGACACTACTGCTGCAGCGCGGGAGGAAAGCGCACGTGCATGCCCCCACTCGAGACGAGGCCTGACTCCCCTGGGGAGACTCAGAAGCATCCCAAGATCCATGGCAACACTGGAGAGGAATCCTCAGGTTCCGGCCCCGACTCCACACAAGGACTGAGGCCCCGGCATGGACGGGAGAGGAATCCCGAGAGGTCCCCTAGCAACTCGCATGGGGACTGGCCTTTCCTGAGGCCACCAGAGCGGGTCCCTGAGGTCCCCGTCTTAACTCGAGAAGACCTGCCGCAACTCGAGAAAATCCAGGAGGTTCTCCCCTCCAGGCGAGATGAGGCCCATTTCCGCTGAGGCGTCTCGAGGCTGATCACACCTCACCTCTGGAACTTCGAAAGGTTCCTTCACACCCTTGGTGCAAATCAAGAAGTTCCCCGACCTAGCCGTCTCCACTCGAGAGGAATCACGTGGGTCCCGCCCACATCCAGAGGAGCCCCGTTTCCGCCTCGTAGCTCGAGATGAGGGATCCTTTCCCTGCTTCGTCGGGAAAGAGTTCCCGGTGTTCCCGTCGCATCTCAAGAGGAGGCCCTCTCAACAGGAACGGCGAGAGGAACTCCAGGGTCGTGCCACCATTCCAAGAGTCCCCCAGATGTCTCAGTCCATTCCAGAGGAACCTCTTTTCCCTTCACCGGCTCGTCTTTCACGCCGAGGATCGACTCACACCAAGGTGGCACGTGGCACAGCCCTGTGGGAAAGCCTCGTGGGAAAGCCTCGAGGGACAGCCTCGAGGGAAAGCCACAGATCCCTTGATCCACGTGACAGGAAGCGTGACACTACTGCTGCAGCTCGGGAGGAAAGCGCACGTGCATGCCCCCACTCGAGACGAGGCCTGACTCCCCTGGGGAGACTCAGAAGAACCCCAAGATCCATGGCAACACTGGAGAGGAATCCTCAGGTTCCGGCCCCGACTCCACACAAGGACTGAGGCCCCGGCATGGACGGGAGAGGAATCCCGAGAGGTCCCCTAGCAACTCGCATGGGGACTGGCCTTTCCTGAGGCCACCAGAGCGGGTCCCTGAGGTCCCCGTCGTAACTCGAGAAGACCTGCCGCAACTCGAGAAAATCCAGGAGGTTCTCCCCTCCAGGCGAGATGAGGCCCATTTCCGCTGAGGCGTCTCGAGGCTGATCACACCTCACCTCTGGAACTTCGAAAGGGTCCTTCACACCCTTGGTGCAAATCAAGAAGTTCCCCGACATACCCGTCTCCACACGAGAGGAATCACGAGGGTCCCGCCCACATCCAGAGGAGCCCCGTTCCGCCTCGTAGCTCGAGATGAGGAATCCTTTCCCTGCTTCGTCGGGAAAGAGTTCCCGGCGTTCCCGTCGCATCTCAAGAGGAGGCCCTCTCAACAGGAACGGCGAGAGGAACTCCAGGGTCGTGCCACCATTCCAAGAGTCCCCCAGATGTCTCAGTCCATTCCAGAGGAACCTCTTTTCCCTTCACCGGCTCGTCTTTCACACCGAGGATCGACTCACACCAAGGTGGCACGTGGCACAGCCCTGTGGGAAAGCCTCGTGGGAAAGCCTCGAGGGACAGCCTAGAGGGAAAGCCACAGATCCCTTGATCCACGTGACAGGAAGCATGACACTACTGCTGCAGCGCGGGAGGAAAGCGCACGTGCATGCCCCCACTCGAGACGAGGCCTGACTCCCCTGGGGAGACTCAGAAGCATCCCAAGATCCATGGCAACACTGGAGAGGAATCCTCAGGTTCCGGCCCCGACTCCACACAAGGAATGAGGCCCCGGCATGGACGGGAGAGGAATCCCGAGAGGTCCCCTAGCAACTCGCATGGGGACTGGCCTTTCCTGAGGCCACCAGAGCGGGTCCCTGAGGTCCCCGTCGTAACTCGAGAAGACCTGCCGCAACTCGAGAAAATCCAGGAGGTTCTCCCCTCCAGGCGAGATGAGGCCCATTTCCGCTGAGGCGTCTCGAGGCTGATCACACCTCACTTCTGGAACTTCGAAAGGGTCCTTCACACCCTTGGGGCAAATCAAGAAGTTCCCCGACCTAGCCGTCTCCACTCGAGAGGAATCACGTGGGTCCCGCCCACATCCAGAGGAGCCCCGTTTCCGCCTCGTAGCTCGAGATGAGGGATCCTTTCCCTGCTTCATCGGGAAAGAGTTCCCGGCGTTCCCGTCGCATCTCAAGTGGAGGCCCTCTCAACAGGAACGGCGAGAGGAACTCCAGGGTCGTGCCACCATTCCAAGAGTCCCCCAGATGTCTCAGTCCATTCCAGAGGAACCTCTTTTCCCTTCACCGGCTCGTCTTTCACGCCGAGGATCGACTCACACCAAGGTGGCACGTGGCACAGCCCTGTGGGAAAGCCTCGTGGGAAAGCCTCGAGGGACAGCCTCGAGGGAAAGCCACAGATCCCTTGATCCACGTGACAGGAAGCGTGACACTACTGCTGCAGCTCGGGAGGAAAGCGCACGTGCATGCCCCCACTCGAGACGAGGCCTGACTCCCCTGGGGAGACTCAGAAGCACCCCAAGATCCATGGCAACACTGGAGAGGAATCCTCAGGTTCCGGCCCCGACTCCACACAAGGACTGAGGCCCCGGCATGGACGGGAGAGGAATCCCGAGTGGTCCCCTAGCAACTCGCATGGGGACTGGCCTTTCCTGAGGCCACCAGAGCGGGTCCCTGAGGTCCCCGTCGTAACTCGAGAAGACCTGCCGCAACTCGAGAAAATCCAGGAGGTTCTCCCCTCCAGGCGAGATGAGGCCCATTTCCGCTGAGGCGTCTCGAGGCTGATCACACCTCACCTCTGGAACTTCAAAAGGGTCCTTCACACCCTTGGTGCAAATCAAGAAGTTCCCCGACATACCCGTCTCCACTCGAGAGGAATCACGAGGGTCCCGCCCACATCCAGAGGAGCCCCGTTTCCGCCTCGTAGCTCGGGATGAGGGATCCTTTCCCTGCTTCGTCGGGAAAGAGTTCCCGGCGTTCCCGTCGCATCTCAAGAGGAGGCCCTCTCAACAGGAACGGCGAGAGGAACTCCAGGGTCGTGCCACCATTCCAAGAGTCCCCCAGATGTCTCAGTCCATTCCAGAGGAACCTCTTTTCCCTTCACCGGCTCGTCTTTCACGCCGAGGATCGACTCACACCAAGGTGGCACGTGGCACAGCCCTGTGGGAAAGCCTCGTGGGAAAGCCTCGAGGGACAGCCTCGAGGGAAAGCCACAGATCCCTTGATCCACGTGACAGGAAGCGTGACACTACTGCTGCAGCTCGGGAGGAAAGCGCACGTGCATGCCCCCACTCGAGACGAGGCCTGACTCCCCTGGGGAGACTCAGAAGCATCCCAAGATCCATGGCAACACTGGAGAGGAATCCTCAGGTTCCGGCCCCGACTCCACACAAGGACTGAGGCCCCGGCATGGACGGGAGAGGAATCCCGAGAGGTCCCCTAGCAACTCGCATGGGGACTGGCCTTTCCTGAGGCCACCAGAGCGGGTCCCTGAGGTCCCCGTCGTAACTCGAGAAGACCTGCCGCAACTCGAGAAAATCCAGGAGGTTCTCCCCTCCAGGCGAGATGAGGCCCATTTCCGCTGAGGCGTCTCGAGGCTGATCACACCTCACCTCTGGAACTTCGAAAGGGTCCTTCACACCCTTGGTGCAAATCAAGAAGTTCCCCGACATACCCGTCTCCACTCGAGAGGAATCACGAGGGTCCCGCCCACATCCAGAGGAGCCCCGTTTCCGCCTCGTAGCTCGAGATGAGGGATCCTTTCCCTGCTTCGTCGGGAAAGAGTTCCCGGCGTTCCCGTCGCATCTCAAGAGGAGGCCCTCTCAACAGGAACGGCGAGAGGAACTCCAGGGTCGTGCCACCATTCCAAGAGTCCCCCAGATGTCTCAGTCCATTCCACAGGAACCTCTTTTCCCTTCAGCGGCTCGTCTTTCACGCCGAGGATCGACTCACACCAAGGTGGCACGTGGCACAGCCCTGTGGGAAAGCCTCGTGGGAAAGCCTCGAGGGACAGCCTCGAGGGAAAGCCACAGATCCCTTGATCCACGTGACAGGAAGCGTGACACTACTGCTGCAGCTCGGGAGGAAAGCGCACGTGCATGCCCCCACTCGAGACGAGGCCTGACTCCCCTGGGGAGACTCAGAAGCACCCCAAGAACCATGGCAACACTGGAGAGGTGTCCTCAGGTTCCGGCCCCAATTCCACACAAGGACTGAGGCCCCGGCATGGACGGGAGAGGAATCCCGAGAGGTCCCCTAGCAACTCGCATGGGGACTGGCCTTTCCTGAGGCCACCAGAGCGGGTCCCTGAGGTCCCCGTCGTAACTCGAGAAGACCTGCCGCATCTCGAGAAAATCCAGGAGGTTCTCCCCTCCAGGCGAGATGAGGCCCATTTCCGCTGAGGCGTCTCGAGGCTGATCACACCTCACCTCTGGAACTTCGAAAGGGTCCTTCACACCCTTGGTGCAAATCAAGAAGTTCCCCGACATACCCGTCTCCACTCGAGAGGAATCACGAGGGTCCCGCCCACATCCAGAGGAGCCCCGTTTCCGCCTCGTAGCTCGAGATGAGGGATCCTTTCCCTGCTTCGTCGGGAAAGAGTTCCCGGCGTTCCCGTCGCATCTCAAGAGGAGGCCCTCTCAACAGGAACGGCGAGAGGAACTCCAGGGTCGTGCCACCATTCCAAGAGTCCCCCAGATGTCTCAGTCCATTCCAGAGGAACCTCTTTTCCCTTCACCGGCTCGTCTTTCACGCCGAGGATCGACTCACACCAAGGTGGCACGTGGCACAGCCCTGTGGGAAAGCCTCGAGGGACAGCCTGGAGGGAAAGCCACAGATCCCTTGATCCACGTGACAGGAAGCGTGACACTACTGCTGCAGCTCGGGAGGAAAGCGCACGTGCATGCCCCCACTCGAGACGAGGCCTGACTCCCCTGGGGAGACTCAGAAGCACCCCAAGATCCATGGCAACACTGGAGATGAATCCTCAGGTTCCGTTCCCGACTCCACACAAGGACTGAGGCCCCGGCATGGACGGGAGAGGAATCCCGAGAGGTCCTCTAGCAACTCGCATGGGGACTGGCCTTTCCTGAGGCCACCAGAGCGGTTCCCTGAGGTCCCCGTCGTAACTCGAGAAGACCTGCCGCAACTCGAGAAAATCCAGGAGGTTCTCCCCTCCAGGCGAGATGAGGCCCATTTCTGCTGAGGCGTCTCGAGGCTGATCACACCTCACCTCTGGAACTTCGAAAGGGTCCTTCACACCCTTGGTGCAAATCAAGAAGTTCCCCGACATACCCGTCTCCACTCGAGAGGAATCACGATGGTTCCGCCCACATCCAGAGGAGCCCCGTTTCCGCCTCGTAGCTCGAGATGAGGGATCCTTTCCCTGCTTCGTCGGGAAAGAGTTCCCGGCGTTCCCGTCGCATCTCAAGAGGAGGCCCTCTCAACAGGAATGGCGAGAGGAACTCCAGGGTCGTGCCACCATTCCAAGAGTCCCCCAGATGTCTCAGTCCTTTCCAGAGGAACCTCTTTTCCCTTCAGCGGCTCGTCTTTCACGCCGAGGATCGACTCACACCAAGGTGGCACGTGGCACAGCCCTGTGGGAAAGCCTCGTGGGAAAGCCTCGAGGGACAGCCTGGAGGGAAAGCCACAGATCCCTTGATCCACGTGACAGGAAGCGTGACACTACTGCTGCAGCTCGGGAGGAAAGCGCACGTGCATGCCCCCACTCGAGACGAGGCCTGACTCCCCTGGGGAGACTCAGAAGCACCCCAAGATCCATGGCAACACTGGAGAGGAATCCTCAGGTTCCGGCCCCGACTCCACACAAGGACTGAGGCCCCGGCATGGACGGGAGAGGAATCCCGAGAGGTCCCCTAGCAACTCGCATGGGGACTGGCCTTTCCTGAGGCCACCAGAGCGGGTCCCTGAGGTCCCCGTCGTAACTCGAGAAGACCTGCCGCAACTCGAGAAAATCCAGGAGGTTCTCCCCTCCAGGCGAGATGAGGCCCATTTCCGCTGAGGCGTCTCGAGGCTGATCACACCTCACCTCTGGAACTTCGAAAGGCTCCTTCACACCCTTGGTGCAAATCAAGAAGTTCCCCGACATACCCGTCTCCACTCGAGAGGAATCACGAGGGTCCCGCCCACATCCAGAGGAGCCCCGTTTCCGCCTCGTAGCTCGAGATGAGGGATCCTTTCCCTGCTTCGTCGGGAAAGAGTTCCCGGCGTTCCCGTCGCATCTCAAGAGGAGGCCCTCTCAACAGGAACGGCGAGAGGAACTCCAGGGTCGTGCCACCATTCCAAGAGTCCCCCAGATGTCTCAGTCCATTCCAGAGGAACCTCTTTTCCCTTCACCGGCTCGTCTTTCACGCCGAGGATCGACTCCCACCAAGGTGGCACGTGGCACAGCCCTGTGGGAAAGCCTCGTGGGAAAGCCTCGAGGGACAGCCTCGAGGGAAAGCCACAGATCCCTTGATCCACGTGACAGGAAGCGTGACACTCCTGCTGCAGCTCGGGAGGAAAGCGCACGTGCATGCCCCCACTCGAGACGAGGCCTGACTCCCCTGGGGAGACTCAGAAGCACCCCAAGAACCATGGCAACACTGGAGAGGTGTCCTCAGGTTCCGGCCCCAATTCCACACAAGGACTGAGGCCCCGGCATGGACGGGAGAGGAATCCCGAGAGGTCCCCTAGCAACTCGCATGGGGACTGGCCTTTCCTGAGGCCACCAGAGCGGGTCCCTGAGGTCCCCGTCGTAACTCGAGAAGACCTGCCGCATCTCGAGAAAATCCAGGAGGTTCTCCCCTCCAGGCGAGATGAGGCCCATTTCCGCTGAGGCGTCTCGAGGCTGATCACACCTCACCTCTGGAACTTCGAAAGGGTCCTTCACACCCTTGGTGCAAATCAAGAAGTTCCCCGACATACCCGTCTCCACTCGAGAGGAATCACGAGGGTCCCGCCCACATCCAGAGGAGCCCCGTTTCCGCCTCGTAGCTCGAGATGAGGGATCCTTTCCCTGCTTCGTCGGGAAAGAGTTCCCGGCGTTCCCGTCGCATCTCAAGAGGAGGCCCTCTCAACAGGAACGGCGAGAGGAACTCCAGGGTCGTGCCACCATTCCAAGAGTCCCCCAGATGTCTCAGTCCATTCCAGAGGAACCTCTTTTCCCTTCACCGGCTCGTCTTTCACGCCGAGGATCGACTCACACCAAGGTGGCACGTGGCACAGCCCTGTGGGAAAGCCTCGAGGGACAGCCTGGAGGGAAAGCCACAGATCCCTTGATCCACGTGACAGGAAGCGTGACACTACTGCTGCAGCTCGGGAGGAAAGCGCACGTGCATGCCCCCACTCGAGACGAGGCCTGACTCCCCTGGGGAGACTCAGAAGCACCCCAAGATCCATGGCAACACTGGAGATGAATCCTCAGGTTCCGTTCCCGACTCCACACAAGGACTGAGGCCCCGGCATGGACGGGAGAGGAATCCCGAGAGGTCCTCTAGCAACTCGCATGGGGACTGGCCTTTCCTGAGGCCACCAGAGCGGTTCCCTGAGGTCCCCGTCGTAACTCGAGAAGACCTGCCGCAACTCGAGAAAATCCAGGAGGTTCTCCCCTCCAGGCGAGATGAGGCCCATTTCTGCTGAGGCGTCTCGAGGCTGATCACACCTCACCTCTGGAACTTCGAAAGGGTCCTTCACACCCTTGGTGCAAATCAAGAAGTTCCCCGACATACCCGTCTCCACTCGAGAGGAATCACGATGGTTCCGCCCACATCCAGAGGAGCCCCGTTTCCGCCTCGTAGCTCGAGATGAGGGATCCTTTCCCTGCTTCGTCGGGAAAGAGTTCCCGGCGTTCCCGTCGCATCTCAAGAGGAGGCCCTCTCAACAGGAATGGCGAGAGGAACTCCAGGGTCGTGCCACCATTCCAAGAGTCCCCCAGATGTCTCAGTCCTTTCCAGAGGAACCTCTTTTCCCTTCAGCGGCTCGTCTTTCACGCCGAGGATCGACTCACACCAAGGTGGCACGTGGCACAGCCCTGTGGGAAAGCCTCGTGGGAAAGCCTCGAGGGACAGCCTGGAGGGAAAGCCACAGATCCCTTGATCCACGTGACAGGAAGCGTGACACTACTGCTGCAGCTCGGGAGGAAAGCGCACGTGCATGCCCCCACTCGAGACGAGGCCTGACTCCCCTGGGGAGACTCAGAAGCACCCCAAGATCCATGGCAACACTGGAGAGGAATCCTCAGGTTCCGGCCCCGACTCCACACAAGGACTGAGGCCCCGGCATGGACGGGAGAGGAATCCCGAGAGGTCCCCTAGCAACTCGCATGGGGACTGGCCTTTCCTGAGGCCACCAGAGCGGGTCCCTGAGGTCCCCGTCGTAACTCGAGAAGACCTGCCGCAACTCGAGAAAATCCAGGAGGTTCTCCCCTCCAGGCGAGATGAGGCCCATTTCCGCTGAGGCGTCTCGAGGCTGATCACACCTCACCTCTGGAACTTCGAAAGGCTCCTTCACACCCTTGGTGCAAATCAAGAAGTTCCCCGACATACCCGTCTCCACTCGAGAGGAATCACGAGGGTCCCGCCCACATCCAGAGGAGCCCCGTTTCCGCCTCGTAGCTCGAGATGAGGGATCCTTTCCCTGCTTCGTCGGGAAAGAGTTCCCGGCGTTCCCGTCGCATCTCAAGAGGAGGCCCTCTCAACAGGAACGGCGAGAGGAACTCCAGGGTCGTGCCACCATTCCAAGAGTCCCCCAGATGTCTCAGTCCATTCCAGAGGAACCTCTTTTCCCTTCACCGGCTCGTCTTTCACGCCGAGGATCGACTCCCACCAAGGTGGCACGTGGCACAGCCCTGTGGGAAAGCCTCGTGGGAAAGCCTCGAGGGACAGCCTCGAGGGAAAGCCACAGATCCCTTGATCCACGTGACAGGAAGCGTGACACTCCTGCTGCAGCTCGGGAGGAAAGCGCACGTGCATGCCCCCACTCGAGACGAGGCCTGACTCCCCTGGGGAGACTCAGAAGCACCCCAAGATCCATGGCAACACTGGAGAGGAATCCTCAGGTTCCGGCCCCGACTCCACACAAGGACTGAGGCCCCGGCATGGACGGGAGAGGAATCCCGAGAGGTCCCCTAGCAACTCGCATGGGGACTGGCCTTTCCTGAGGCCACCAGAGCGGGTCCCTGAGGTCCCCGTCGTAACTCGAGAAGACCTGCCGCAACTCGAGAAAATCCAGGAGGTTCTCCCCTCCAGGCGAGATGAGGCCCATTTCCGCTGAGGCGTCTCGAGGCTGATCACACCTCACCTCTGGAACTTCGAAAGGGTCCTTCACACCCTTGGTGCAAATCAAGAAGTTCCCCGACATACCCGTCTCCACTCGAGAGGAATCACGAGGGTCCCGCCCACATCCAGAGGAGCCCCGTTTCCGCCTCGTAGCTCGAGATGAGGGATCCTTTCCCTGCTTCGTCGGGAAAGAGTTCCCGGCGTTCCCGTCGCATCTCAAGAGGAGGCCCTCTCAACAGGAACGGCGAGAGGAACTCCAGGGTCGTGCCACCATTCCAAGAGTCCCCCAGATGTCTCAGTCCATTCCAGAGGAACCTCTTTTCCCTTCACCGGCTCGTCTTTCACGCCGAGGATCGACTCACACCAAGGTGGCACGTGGCACAGCCCTGTGGGAAAGCCTCGTGGGAAAGCCTCGAGGGACAGCCTGGAGGGAAAGCCACAGATCCCTTGATCCACGTGACAGGAAGCGTGACACTACTGCTGCAGCTCGGGAGGAAAGCGCACGTGCATGCCCCCACTCGAGACGAGGCCTGACTCCCCTGGGGAGACTCAGAAGCACCCCAAGATCCATGGCAACACTGGAGAGGAATCCTCAGGTTCCGGCCCCGACTCCACACAAGGACTGAGGCCCCGGCATGGACGGGAGAGGAATCCCGAGAGGTCCCCTAGCAACTCGCATGGGGACTGGCCTTTCCTGAGGCCACCAGAGCGGGTCCCTGAGGTCCCCGTCGTAACTCGAGAAGACCTGCCGCAACTCGAGAAAATCCAGGAGGTTCTCCCCTCCAGGCGAGATGAGGCCCATTTCCGCTGAGGCGTCTCGAGGCTGATCACACCTCACCTCTGGAACTTCGAAAGGGTCCTTCACACCCTTGGTGCAAATCAAGAAGTTCCCCGACATACCCGTCTCCACTCGAGAGGAATCACGAGGGTCCCGCCCACATCCAGAGGAGCCCCGTTTCCGCCTCGTAGCTCGAGATGAGGGATCCTTTCCCTGCTTCGTCGGGAAAGAGTTCCCGGCGTTCCCGTCGCATCTCAAGAGGAGGCCCTCTCAACAGGAACGGCGAGAGGAACTCCAGGGTCGTGCCACCATTCCAAGAGTCCCCCAGATGTCTCAGTCCATTCCAGAGGAACCTCTTTTCCCTTCACCGGCTCGTCTTTCACGCCGAGGATCGACTCACACCAAGGTGGCACGTGGCACAGCCCTGTGGGAAAGCCTCGTGGGAAAGCCTCGAGGGACAGCCTGGAGGGAAAGCCACAGATCCCTTGATCCACGTGACAGGAAGCGTGACACTACTGCTGCAGCTCGGGAGGAAAGCGCACGTGCATGCCCCCACTCGAGACGAGGCCTGACTCCCCTGGGGAGACTCAGAAGCACCCCAAGATCCATGGCAACACTGGAGAGGAATCCTCAGGTTCCGGCCCCGACTCCACACAAGGACTGAGGCCCCGGCATGGACGGGAGAGGAATCCCGAGAGGTCCCCTAGCAATTCGCATGGGGACTGGCCTTTCCTGAGGCAACCAGAGCGGGTCCCTGAGGTCCCCGTCGTAACTCGAGAAGACCTGCCACAACTCGAGAAAATCCAGGAGGTTCTCCCCTCCAGGCGAGATGAGGCCCATTTCCGCTGAGGCGTCTCGAGGCTGATCACACCTCACCTCTGGAACTTCGAAAGGGTCCTTCACACCCTTGGTGCAAATCAAGAAGTTCCCCGACATACCCGTCTCCACTCGAGAGGAATCACGAGGGTCCCGCCCACATCCAGAGGAGCCCCGTTTCCGCCTCGTAGCTCGAGATGAGGGATCCTTTCCCTGCTTCGTCGGGAAAGAGTTCCCGGCGTTCCCGTCGCATCTCAAGAGGAGGCCCTCTCAACAGGAACGGCGAGAGGAACTCCAGGGTCGTGCCACCATTCCAAGAGTCCCCCAGATGTCTCAGTCCATTCCAGAGGAACCTCTTTTCCCTTCACCGGCTCGTCTTTCACGCCGAGGATCGACTCACACCAAGGTGGCACGTGGCACAGCCCTGTGGGAAAGCCTCGTGGGAAAGCCTCGAGGGACAGCCTCGAGGGAAAGCCACAGATCCCTTGATCCACGTGACAGGAAGCGTGACACTACTGCTGCAGCTCGGGAGGAAAGCGCACGTGCATGCCCCCACTCGAGACGAGGCCTGACTCCCCTGGGGAGACTCAGAAGCACCCCAAGATCCATGGCAACACTGGAGAGGAATCCTCAGGTTCCGGCCCCGACTCCACACAAGGACTGAGGCCCCGGCATGGACGGGAGAGGAATCCCGAGAGGTCCCCTAGCAACTCGCATGGGGACTGGCCTTTCCTGAGGCCACCAGAGCGGGTCCCTGAGGTCCCCGTCGTAACTCGAGAAGACCTGCCGCAACTCGAGAAAATCCAGGAGGTTCTCCCCTCCAGGCGAGATGAGGCCCATTTCCGCTGAGGCGTCTCGAGGCTGATCACACCTCACCTCTGGAACTTCGAAAGGTTCCTGCATACCCTTGGGGCAAATCAAGAAGTTCCCCGACCTAGCCGTCTCCACTCGAGAGGAATCACGTGGGTCCCGCCCACATCAAGAGGAGCCCCGTTTCCGCCTCGTAGCTCGAGATGAGGGATCCTTTCCCTGCTTCGTCGGGAAAGAGTTCCCGGCGTTCCCGTCGCACCTCAAGAGGAGGCCCTCTCAACAGGAACGGCGAGAGGAACTCCAGGGTCGTGCCACCATTCCAAGAGTCCCCCAGATGTCTCAGTCCATTCCAGAGGAACCTCTTTTCCCTTCACCGGCTCGTCTTTCACGCCGAGGATCGACTCCCACCAAGGTGGCACGTGGCACAGCCCTGTGGGAAAGCCTCGTGGGAAAGCCTCGAGGGACAGCCTCGAGGGAAAGCCACAGATCCCTTGATCCACGTGACAGGTAGCGTGACACTACTGCTGCAGCTCGGGAGGAAAGCGCACGTGCATGCCCCCACTCGAGACGAGGCCTGACTCTCCTGGGGAGACTCAGAAGCACCCCAAGATCCATGGCAACACTGGAGAGGAATCCTCAGGTTCCGGCCCCGACTCCACACAAGGACTGAGCCCCCGGCATGGACGGGAGAGGAATCCCGAGAGGTCCCCTAGCAACTCGCATGGGGACTGGCCTTTCCTGAGGCCACCAGAGCGGGTCCCTGAGGTCCCCGTCGTAACTCGAGAAGACCTGCCGCAACTCGAGAAAATCCAGGAGGTTCTCCCCTCCAGGCGAGATGAGGCCCATTTCCGCTGAGGCGTCTCGAGGCTGATCACACCTCACCTCTGGAACTTCGAAAGGGTCCTTCACACCCTTGGTGCAAATCAAGAAGTTCCCCGACATACCCGTCTCCACTCGAGAGGAATCACGAGGGTCCCGCCCACATCCAGAGGAGCCCCGTTTCCGCCTCGTAGCTTGAGATGAGGGATCCTTTCCCTGCTTCGTCGGGAAAGAGTTCCCGGCGTTCCCGTCGCATCTCAAGAGGAGGCCCTCTCAACAGGAACGGCGAGAGGAACTCCAGGGTCGTGCCACCATTCCAAGAGTCCCCCAGATGTCTCAGTCCATTCCAGAGGAACCTCTTTTCCCTTCACCGGCTCGTCTTTCACGCCGAGGATCGACTCACACCAAGGTGGCACGTGGCACAGCCCTGTGGGAAAGCCTCGTGGGAAAGCCTCGAGGGACAGCCTGGAGGGAAAGCCACAGATCCCTTGATCCACGTGACAGGAAGCGTGACACTACTGCTACAGCTCGGGAGGAAAGCGCACGTGCATGCCCCCACTCGAGACGAGGCCTGACTCCCCTGGGGAGACTCAGAAGCACCCCAAGATCCATGGCAACACTGGAGAGGAATCCTCAGGTTCCGGCCCCGACTCCACACAAGGACTGAGGCCCCGGCATGGACGGGAGAGGAATCCCGAGAGGTCCCCTAGCAATTCGCATGGGGACTGGCCTTTCCTGAGGCAACCAGAGCGGGTCCCTGAGGTCCCCGTCGTAACTCGAGAAGACCTGCCGCAACTCGAGAAAATCCAGGAGGTTCTCCCCTCCAGGCGAGATGAGGCCCATTTCCGCTGAGGCGTCTCGAGGCTGATCACACCTCACCTCTGGAACTTCGAAAGGGTCCTTCACACCCTTGGTGCAAATCAAGAAGTTCCCCGACATACCCGTCTCCACTCGAGAGGAATCACGAGGGTCCCGCCCACATCCAGAGGAGCCCCGTTTCCGCCTCGTAGCTCGAGATGAGGGATCCTTTCCCTGCTTCGTCGGGAAAGAGTTCCCGGCGTTCCCGTCGCATCTCAAGAGGAGGCCCTCTCAACAGGAACGGCGAGAGGAACTCCAGGGTCGTGCCACCATTCCAAGAGTCCCCCAGATGTCTCAGTCCATTCCAGAGGAACCTC
Organism: Budorcas taxicolor; assembly: GCF_023091745.1. Taxonomy (NCBI): domain Eukaryota; kingdom Metazoa; phylum Chordata; class Mammalia; order Artiodactyla; family Bovidae; genus Budorcas; species Budorcas taxicolor. The sequence goes on from NW_026291515.1 coordinate 45,611, forward strand.
TTTTCCCTTCACCGGCTCGTCTTTCACGCCGAGGATCGACTCACACCAAGGTGGCACGTGGCACAGCCCTGTGGGAAAGCCTCGTGGGAAAGCCTCGAGGGACAGCCTCGAGGGAAAGCCACAGATCCCTTGATCCACGTGACAGGAAGCGTGACACTACTGCTGCAGCTCGGGAGGAAAGCGCACGTGCATGCCCCCACTCGAGACGAGGCCTGACTCCCCTGGGGAGACTCAGAAGCACCCCAAGATCCATGGCAACACTGGAGAGGAATCCTCAGGTTCCGGCCCCGACTCCACACAAGGACTGAGGCCCCGGCATGGACGGGAGAGGAATCCCGAGAGGTCCCCTAGCAACTCGCATGGGGACTGGCCTTTCCTGAGGCCACCAGAGCGGGTCCCTGAGGTCCCCGTCGTAACTCGAGAAGACCTGCCGCAACTCGAGAAAATCCAGGAGGTTCTCCCCTCCAGGCGAGATGAGGCCCATTTCCGCTGAGGCGTCTCGAGGCTGATCACACCTCACCTCTGGAACTTCGAAAGGTTCCTGCATACCCTTGGGGCAAATCAAGAAGTTCCCCGACCTAGCCGTCTCCACTCGAGAGGAATCACGTGGGTCCCGCCCACATCAAGAGGAGCCCCGTTTCCGCCTCGTAGCTCGAGATGAGGGATCCTTTCCCTGCTTCGTCGGGAAAGAGTTCCCGGCGTTCCCGTCGCATCTCAAGAGGAGGCCCTCTCAACAGGAACGGCGAGAGGAACTCCAGGGTCGTGCCACCATTCCAAGAGTCCCCCAGATGTCTCAGTCCATTCCACAGGAACCTCTTTTCCCTTCACCGGCTCGTCTTTCACGCCGAGGATCGACTCACACCAAGGTGGCACGTGGCACAGCCCTGTGGGAAAGCCTCGTGGGAAAGCCTCGAGGGACAGCCTCGAGGGAAAGCCACAGATCCCTTGATCCACGTGACAGGAAGCGTGACACTACTGCTGCAGCTCGGGAGGAAAGCGCACGTGCATGCCCCCACTCGAGACGAGGCCTGACTCCCCTGGGGAGACTCAGAAGCACCCCAAGATCCATGGCAACACTGGAGAGGAATCCTCAGGTTCCGGCCCCGACTCCACACAAGGACTGAGGCCCCGGCATGGACGGGAGAGGAATCCCGAGAGGTCCCCTAGCAACTCGCATGGGGACTGGCCTTTCCTGAGGCCACCAGAGCGGGTCCCTGAGGTCCCCGTCGTAACTCGAGAAGACCTGCCGCAACTCGAGAAAATCCAGGAGGTTCTCCCCTCCAGGCGAGATGAGGCCCATTTCCGCTGAGGCGTCTCGAGGCTGATCACACCTCACCTCTGGAACTTCGAAAGGGTCCTTCACACCCTTGGTGCAAATCAAGAAGTTCCCCGACATACCCGTCTCCACTCGAGAGGAATCACGAGGGTCCCGCCCACATCCAGAGGAGCCCCGTTTCCGCCTCGTAGCTCGAGATGAGGGATCCTTTCCCTGCTTCGTCGGGAAAGAGTTCCCGGCGTTCCCGTCGCATCTCAAGAGGAGGCCCTCTCAACAGGAACGGCGAGAGGAACTCCAGGGTCGTGCCACCATTCCAAGAGTCCCCCAGATGTCTCAGTCCATTCCAGAGGAACCTCTTTTCCCTTCAGCGGCTCGTCTTTCACGCCGAGGATCGACTCACTCCAAGGTGGCACGTGGCACAGCCATGTGGGAAAGCCTCGTGGGAAAGCCTCGAGGGACAGCCTCGAGGGAAAGCCACAGATCCCTTGATCCACGTGACAGGAAGCGTGACACTACTGCTGCAGCTCGGGAGGAAAGCGCACGTGCATGCCCCCACTCGAGACGAGGCCTGACTCCCCTGGGGAGAATCAGAAGCACCCCAAGATCCATGGCAACACTGGAGAGGAATCCTCAGGTTCCGGCCCCGACTCCACACAAGGACTGAGGCCCCGGCATGGACGGGAGAGGAATCCCGAGAGGGCCCCTAGCAACTCGCATGGGGACTGGCCTTTCCTGAGGCCACCAGAGCGGGTCCCTGAGGTCCCCGTCGTAACTCGAGAAGACCTGCCGCAACTCGAGAAAATCCAGGAGGTTCTCCCCTCCAGGCGAGATGAGGCCCATTTCCGCTGAGGCGTCTCGAGGCTGATCACACCTCACCTCTGGAACTTCGAAAGGGTCCTTCACACCCCTTGGTGCAAATCAAGAAGTTCCCTGACCTAGCCGTCTCCACTCGAGAGGAATCACGAGGGTCCCGCCCACATCCAGAGGAGCCCCGTTTCCGCCTCGTACCTCGAGATGAGGGATCCTTTCACTGCTTCGTCGGGAAAGAGTTCCCGGCGTTCCCGTCGCATCTCAAGAGGAGGCCCTCTCAACAGGAACGGCGAGAGGAACTCCAGGGTCGTGCCACCATTCCAAGAGTCCCCCAGATGTCTCAGTCCATTCCAGAGGAACCTCTTTTCCCTTCAGCGGCTCGTCTTTCATGCCGAGGATCGACTCACTCCAAGGTGGCACGTGGCACAGCCATGTGGGAAAGCCTCGTGGGAAAGCCTCGAGGGACAGCCTCGAGGGAAAGCCACAGATCCCTTGATCCACGTGACAGGAAGCGTGACACTACTGCTGCAGCTCGGGAGGAAAGCGCACGTGCATGCCCCCCACTCGAGACGAGGCCTGACTCCCCTGGGGAGACTCAGAAGCACCCCAAGATCCATGGCAACACTGAAGAGGAATCCTCAGGTTCCGGCCCCGACTCCACACAAGGACTGAGGCCCCGGCATGGACGGGAGAGGAATCCCGAGAGGTCCCCTAGCAACTCGCATGGGGACTGGCCTTTCCTGAGGCCACCAGAGCGGGTCCCTGAGGTCCCCGTCGTAACCGAGAAGACCTGCCGCAACTCGAGAAAATCCAGGAGGTTCTCCCCTCCAGGCGAGATGAGGCCCATTTCCGCTGAGGCGTCTCGAGGCTGATCACACCTCACCTCTGGAACTTCGAAAGGGTCCTTCACACCCTTGGTGCAAATCAAGAAGTTCCCCGACCTAGCCGTCTCCACTCGAGAGGAATCACGTGGGTCCCGCCCACATCCAGAGGAGACCCGTTTCCGCTTCGTAGCTCGAGATGAGGGATCCTTTCCCTGCTTCGTCGGGAAAGAGTTCCCGGCGTTCCCGTCGCATCTCAAGAGGAGGCCCTCTCAACAGGAACGGCGAGAGGAACTCCAGGGTCGTGCCACCATTCCAAGAGTCCCCCAGATGTCTCAGTCCATTCCAGAGGAACCTCTTTTCCCTTCACCGGCTCGTCTTTCACGCCGAGGATCGACTCACACCAAGGTGGCACGTGGCACAGCCCTGTGGGAAAGCCTCGTGGGAAAGCCTCGAGGGACAGCCTCGAGGGAAAGCCACAGATCCCTTGATCCACGTGACAGGTAGCGTGACACTACTGCTGCAGCTCGGGAGGAAAGCGCACGTGCATACCCCCACTCGAGACGAGGCCTGACTCCCCTGGGGAGACTCAGAAGCACCCCAAGATCCATGGCAACACTGGAGAGGAATCCTCAGGTTCCGGCCCCGACTCCACACAAGGACTGAGGCCCCGGCATGGACGGGAGAGGAATCCCGAGAGGGCCCCTAGCAACTCGCATGGGGACTGGCCTTTCCTGAGGCCACCAGAGCGGGTCCCTGAGGTCCCCGTCGTAACTCGAGAAGACCTGCCGCAACTCGAGAAAATCCAGGAGGTTCTCCCCTCCAGGCGAGATGAGGCCCATTTCCGCTGAGGCGTCTTGAGGCTGATCACACCTCACCTCTGGAACTTCGAAAGGGTCCTTCACACCCTTGGTGCAAATCAAGAAGTTCCCCGACATACCCGTCTCCACTCGAGAGGAATCACGAGGGTCCCGCCCACATCCAGAGGAGCCCCGTTTCCGCCTCGTACCTCGAGATGAGGGATCCTTTCACTGCTTCGTCGGGAAAGAGTTCCCGGCGTTCCCGTCGCATCTCAAGAGGAGGCCCTCTCAACAGGAACGGCGAGAGGAACTCCAGGGTCGTGCCACCATTCCAAGAGTCCCCCAGATGTCTCAGTCCATTCCAGAGGAACCTCTTTTCCCTTCAGCGGCTCGTCTTTCACGCCGAGGATCGACTCACTCCAAGGTGGCACGTGGCACAGCCATGTGGGAAAGCCTCGTGGGAAAGCCTCGAGGGACAGCCTCGAGGGAAAGCCACAGATCCCTTGATCCACGTGACAGGAAGCGTGACACTACTGCTGCAGCTCGGGAGGAAAGCGCACGTGCATGCCCCCACTCGAGACGAGGCCTGACTCCCCTGGGGAGACTCAGAAGCACCCCAAGATCCATGGCAACACTGGAGAGGAATCCTCAGGTTCCGGCCCCGACTCCACACAAGGACTGAGGCCCCGGCATGGACGGGAGAGGAATCCCGAGAGGTCCCCTAGCAACTCGCATGGGGACTGGCCTTTCCTGAGGCCACCAGAGCGGGTCCCTGAGGTCCCCGTCGTAACTCGAGAAGACCTGCCGCAACTCGAGAAAATCCAGGAGGTTCTCCCCTCCAGGCGAGATGAGGCCCATTTCCGCTGAGGCGTCTCGAGGCTGATCACACCTCACCTCTGGAACTTCGAAAGGGTCCTTCACACCCTTGGTGCAAATCAAGAAGTTCCCCGACATACCCGTCTCCACTCGAGAGGAATCACGAGGGTCCCGCCCACATCCAGAGGAGCCCCGTTTCCGCCTCGTAGCTCGAGATGAGGGATCCTTTCCCTGCTTCGTCGGGAAAGAGTTCCCGGCGTTCCCGTCGCATCTCAAGAGGAGGCCCTCTCAACAGGAACGGCGAGAGGAACTCCAGGGTCGTGCCACCATTCCAAGAGTCCCCCAGATGTCTCAGTCCATTCCAGAGGAACCTCTTTTCCCTTCAGCGGCTCGTCTTTCACGCCGAGGATCGACTCACTCCAAGGTGGCACGTGGCACAGCCATGTGGGAAAGCCTCGTGGGAAAGCCTCGAGGGACAGCCTCGAGGGAAAGCCACAGATCCCTTGATCCACGTGACAGGAAGCGTGACACTACTGCTGCAGCTCGGGAGGAAAGCGCACGTGCATGCCCCCACTCGAGACGAGGCCTGACTCCCCTGGGGAGAATCAGAAGCACCCCAAGATCCATGGCAACACTGGAGAGGAATCCTCAGGTTCCGGCCCCGACTCCACACAAGGACTGAGGCCCCGGCATGGACGGGAGAGGAATCCCGAGAGGGCCCCTAGCAACTCGCATGGGGACTGGCCTTTCCTGAGGCCACCAGAGCGGGTCCCTGAGGTCCCCGTCGTAACTCGAGAAGACCTGCCGCAACTCGAGAAAATCCAGGAGGTTCTCCCCTCCAGGCGAGATGAGGCCCATTTCCGCTGAGGCGTCTCGAGGCTGATCACACCTCACCTCTGGAACTTCGAAAGGGTCCTTCACACCCTTGGTGCAAATCAAGAAGTTCCCTGACATACCCGTCTCCACTCGAGAGGAATCACGAGGGTCCCGCCCACATCCAGAGGAGCCCCGTTTCCGCCTCGTACCTCGAGATGAGGGATCCTTTCACTGCTTCGTCGGGAAAGAGTTCCCGGCGTTCCCGTCGCATCTCAAGAGGAGGCCCTCTCAACAGGAACGGCGAGAGGAACTCCAGGGTCGTGCCACCATTCCAAGAGTCCCCCAGATGTCTCAGTCCATTCCAGAGGAACCTCTTTTCCCTTCAGCGGCTCGTCTTTCATGCCGAGGATCGACTCACTCCAAGGTGGCACGTGGCACAGCCATGTGGGAAAGCCTCGTGGGAAAGCCTCGAGGGACAGCCTCGAGGGAAAGCCACAGATCCCTTGATCCACGTGACAGGAAGCGTGACACTACTGCTGCAGCTCGGGAGGAAAGCGCACGTGCATGCCCCCACTCGAGACGAGGCCTGACTCCCCTGGGGAGACTCAGAAGCACCCCAAGATCCATGGCAACACTGAAGAGGAATCCTCAGGTTCCGGCCCCGACTCCACACAAGGACTGAGGCCCCGGCATGGACGGGAGAGGAATCCCGAGAGGTCCCCTAGCAACTCGCATGGGGACTGGCCTTTCCTGAGGCCACCAGAGCGGGTCCCTGAGGTCCCCGTCGTAACTCGAGAAGACCTGCCGCAACTCGAGAAAATCCAGGAGGTTCTCCCCTCCAGGCGAGATGAGGCCCATTTCCGCTGAGGCGTCTCGAGGCTGATCACACCTCACCTCTGGAACTTCGAAAGGGTCCTTCACACCCTTGGTGCAAATCAAGAAGTTCCCCGACCTAGCCGTCTCCACTCGAGAGGAATCACGTGGGTCCCGCCCACATCCAGAGGAGACCCGTTTCCGCTTCGTAGCTCGAGATGAGGGATCCTTTCCCTGCTTCGTCGGGAAAGAGTTCCCGGCGTTCCCGTCGCATCTCAAGAGGAGGCCCTCTCAACAGGAACGGCGAGAGGAACTCCAGGGTCGTGCCACCATTCCAAGAGTCCCCCAGATGTCTCAGTCCATTCCAGAGGAACCTCTTTTCCCTTCACCGGCTCGTCTTTCACGCCGAGGATCGACTCACACCAAGGTGGCACGTGGCACAGCCCTGTGGGAAAGCCTCGTGGGAAAGCCTCGAGGGACAGCCTCGAGGGAAAGCCACAGATCCCTTGATCCACGTGACAGGTAGCGTGACACTACTGCTGCAGCTCGGGAGGAAAGCGCACGTGCATACCCCCACTCGAGACGAGGCCTGACTCCCCTGGGGAGACTCAGAAGCACCCCAAGATCCATGGCAACACTGGAGAGGAATCCTCAGGTTCCGGCCCCGACTCCACACAAGGACTGAGGCCCCGGCATGGACGGGAGAGGAATCCCGAGAGGGCCCCTAGCAACTCGCATGGGGACTGGCCTTTCCTGAGGCCACCAGAGCGGGTCCCTGAGGTCCCCGTCGTAACTCGAGAAGACCTGCCGCAACTCGAGAAAATCCAGGAGGTTCTCCCCTCCAGGCGAGATGAGGCCCATTTCCGCTGAGGCGTCTTGAGGCTGATCACACCTCACCTCTGGAACTTCGAAAGGGTCCTTCACACCCTTGGTGCAAATCAAGAAGTTCCCCGACATACCCGTCTCCACTCGAGAGGAATCACGAGGGTCCCGCCCACATCCAGAGGAGCCCCGTTTCCGCCTCGTACCTCGAGATGAGGGATCCTTTCACTGCTTCGTCGGGAAAGAGTTCCCGGCGTTCCCGTCGCATCTCAAGAGGAGGCCCTCTCAACAGGAACGGCGAGAGGAACTCCAGGGTCGTGCCACCATTCCAAGAGTCCCCCAGATGTCTCAGTCCATTCCAGAGGAACCTCTTTTCCCTTCAGCGGCTCGTCTTTCACGCCGAGGATCGACTCACTCCAAGGTGGCACGTGGCACAGCCATGTGGGAAAGCCTCGTGGGAAAGCCTCGAGGGACAGCCTCGAGGGAAAGCCACAGATCCCTTGATCCACGTGACAGGAAGCGTGACACTACTGCTGCAGCTCGGGAGGAAAGCGCACGTGCATGCCCCCACTCGAGACGAGGCCTGACTCCCCTGGGGAGACTCAGAAGCACCCCAAGATCCATGGCAACACTGGAGAGGAATCCTCAGGTTCCGGCCCCGACTCCACACAAGGACTGAGGCCCCGGCATGGACGGGAGAGGAATCCCGAGAGGTCCCCTAGCAACTCGCATGGGGACTGGCCTTTCCTGAGGCCACCAGAGCGGGTCCCTGAGGTCCCCGTCGTAACTCGAGAAGACCTGCCGCAACTCGAGAAAATCCAGGAGGTTCTCCCCTCCAGGCGAGATGAGGCCCATTTCCGCTGAGGCGTCTCGAGGCTGATCACACCTCACCTCTGGAACTTCGAAAGGGTCCTTCACACCCTTGGTGCAAATCAAGAAGTTCCCCGACCTAGCCGTCTCCACTCGAGAGGAATCACGTGGGTCCCGCCCACATCCAGAGGAGACCCGTTTCCGCTTCGTAGCTCGAGATGAGGGATCCTTTCCCTGCTTCGTCGGGAAAGAGTTCCCGGCGTTCCCGTCGCATCTCAAGAGGAGGCCCTCTCAACAGGAACGGCGAGAGGAACTCCAGGGTCGTGCCACCATTCCAAGAGTCCCCCAGATGTCTCAGTCCATTCCAGAGGAACCTCTTTTCCCTTCACCGGCTCGTCTTTCACGCCGAGGATCGACTCACACCAAGGTGGCACGTGGCACAGCCCTGTGGGAAAGCCTCGTGGGAAAGCCTCGAGGGACAGCCTCGAGGGAAAGCCACAGATCCCTTGATCCACGTGACAGGTAGCGTGACACTACTGCTGCAGCTCGGGAGGAAAGCGCACGTGCATACCCCCACTCGAGACGAGGCCTGACTCCCCTGGGGAGACTCAGAAGCACCCCAAGATCCATGGCAACACTGGAGAGGAATCCTCAGGTTCCGGCCCCGACTCCACACAAGGACTGAGGCCCCGGCATGGACGGGAAAGGAATCCCGAGAGGTCCCCTAGCAACTCGCATGGGGACTGGCCTTTCCTGAGGCCACCAGAGCGGGTCCCTGAGGTCCCCGTTGTAACTCGAGAAGACCTGCCGCAATTCGAGAAAATCCAGGAGGTTCTCCCCTCCAGGCGAGATGAGGCCCATTTCCGCTGAGGCGTCTCGAGGCTGATCACACCTCACCTCTGGAACTTCGAAAGGGTCCTTCACACCCTTGGTGCAAATCAAGAAGTTCCCCGACCTAGCCGTCTCCACTCGAGAGGAATCACGAGGGTCCCGCCCACATCCAGAGGAGCCCCGTTTCCGCCTCGTACCTCGAGATGAGGGATCCTTTCACTGCTTCGTCGGGAAAGAGTCCCCGGCGTTCCCGTCGCATCTCAAGAGGAGGCCCTCTCAACAGGAACGGCGAGAGGAACTCCAGGGTCGTGCCACCATTCCAAGAGTCCCCCAGATGTCTCAGTCCATTCCAGAGGAACCTCTTTTCCCTTCACTGGCTCGTCTTTCACGCCGAGGATCGACTCACACCAAGGTGGCACGTGGCACAGCCCTGTGGGAAAGCCTCGTGGGAAAGCCTCGAGGGACAGCCTCGAGGGAAAGCCACAAATCTCTTGATCCACGTGACAGGAAGCGTGACACTACTGCTGCAGCTAGGGAGGAAAGCGCACGTGCATGCCCCCACTCGAGACGAGGCCTGACTCCCCTGGGGAGACTCAGAAGCACCCCAAGATCCATGGCAACACTGGAGAGGAATCCTCAGGTTCCGACCCCGACTCCACACAAGGACAGAGGCCCCGGCATGGACGGGAGAGGAATCCCGAGAGGTCCCCTAGCAACTCGCATGGGGACTGGCCTTTCCTGAGGCCACCAGAGCGGGTCCCTGAGGTCCACGTCGTAACTCTAGAAGACCTGCTGCAACTCGAGAAAATCCAGGAGGTTCTCCCCTCCAGGCGAGATGAGGCCCATTTCCGCTGAGGCGTCTCGAGGCTGATCACACCTCACCTCTGGAACTTCGAAAGGGTCCTTCACACCCTTGGTGCAAATCAAGAAGTTCCCCGACATACCCGTCTCCACTCGAGAGGAATCACGAGGGTCCCGCCCACATCCAGAGGAGCCCCGTTTCCGCCTCGTAGCTCGATATGAGGGATCCTTTCCCTGCTTCGTCGGGAAAGAGTTCCCGGCGTTCCCGTCGCATCTCAAGAGGAGGCCCTCTCAACAGGAACGGCGAGAGGAACTCCAGGGTCGTGCCACCATTCCAAGAGTCCCCCAGATGTCTCAGTCCATTCCAGAGGAACCTCTTTTCCCTTCACCGGCTCGTCTTTCATGCCGAGGATCGACTCACAGCAAGGTGGCACGTGGCACAGCCCTGTGGGAAAGCCTCGTGGGAAAGCCTCGAGGGACAGCCTCGAGGGAAAGCCACAGATCCCTTGATCCACGTGACAGGAAGCGTGACACTACTGCTGCAGCTCGGGAGGAAAGCGCACGTGCATGCCCCCACTCGAGACGAGGCCTGACTCCCCTGGGGAGACTCAGAAGCACCCCAAGATCCATGGCAACACTGGAGAGGAATCCTCAGGTTCCGGCCCCGACTCCACACAAGGACTGAGGCCCCGGCATGGACGGGAGAGGAATCCCGAGTGGTCCCCTAGCAACTCGCATGGGGACTGGCCTTTCCTGAGGCCACCAGAGCGGGTCCCTGTGGTCCCCGTCATAACTCGAGAAGACCTGCCGCAACTCGAGAAAATCCAGGAGGTTCTCCCCTCCAGGCGAGATGAGGCCCATTTCCGCTGAGGCGCCTCGAGGCTGATCACACCTCACCTCTGGAACTTCTAAAGGGTCCTTCACACCCTTGGTGCAAATCAAGAAGTTCCCCGACATACCCGTCTCCACTCGAGAGGAATCACGTGGGTCCCGCCCACATCAAGAGCAGCCCCGTTTCCGCCTCGTAGCTCGAGATGAGGGATCCTTTCCCTGCTTCGTCGGGAAAGAGTTCCCGGCGTTCCCGTCGCATCTCAAGAGGAGGCCCTCTCAACAGGAACGGCGAGAGGAACTCCAGGGTCGTGCCACCATTCCAAGAGTCCCCCAGATGTCTCAGTCCATTCCAGAGGAACCTCTTTTCCCTTCAGCGGCTCGTCTTTCACGCCGAGGATCGACTCACACCAAGGTGGCACGTGGCACAGCCCTGTGGGAAAGCCTCGTGGGAAAGCCTCGAGGGACAGCCTCGAGGGAAAGCCACAGATCCCTTGATCCACGTGACAGGAAGCGTGACACTACTGCTGCAGCTCGGGAGGAAAGCGCATGTGCATGCCCCCACTCGAGACGAGGCCTGAGTCCCCTGGGGAGACTCAGAAGCACCCCAAGATCCATGGCAACACTGGAGAGGAATCCTCAGGTTCCGGCCCCGACTCCACACAAGGACTGAGGCCCCGGCATGGACGGGAGAGGAATCCCGAGAGGGCCCCTAGCAACTCGCATGGGGACTGGCCTTTCCTGAGGCCACCAGAGCGGGTCCCTGAGGTCCCCGTCGTAACTCGAGAAGACCTGCCGCAACTCGAGAAAATCCAGGAGGTTCTCCCCTCCAGGCGAGATGAGGCCCATTTCCGCTGAGGCGTCTCGAGGCTGATCACACCTCACCTCTGGAACTTCGAAAGGGTCCTTCACACCCTTGGTGCAAATCAAGAAGTTCCCCGACATACCCGTCTCCACTCGAGAGGAATCACGAGGGTCCCGCCCACATCCAGAGGAGCCCCGTTTCCGCCTCGTAGCTCGATATGAGGGATCCTTTCCCTGCTTCGTCGGGAAAGAGTTCCCGGCGTTCCCGTCGCATCTCAAGAGGAGGCCCTCTCAACAGGAACGGCGAGAGGAACTCCAGGGTCGTGCCACCATTCCAAGAGTCCCCCAGATGTCTCAGTCCATTCCAGAGGAACCTCTTTTCCCTTCACCGGCTCGTCTTTCATGCCGAGGATCGACTCACAGCAAGGTGGCACGTGGCACAGCCCTGTGGGAAAGCCTCGTGGGAAAGCCTCGAGGGACAGCCTCGAGGGAAAGCCACAGATCCCTTGATCCACGTGACAGGAAGCGTGACACTACTGCTGCAGCTCGGGAGGAAAGCGCACGTGCATGCCCCCACTCGAGACGAGGCCTGACTCCCCTGGGGAGACTCAGAAGCACCCCAAGATCCATGGCAACACTGGAGAGGAATCCTCAGGTTCCGGCCCCGACTCCACACAAGGACTGAGGCCCCGGCATGGACGGGAGAGGAATCCCGAGTGGTCCCCTAGCAACTCGCATGGGGACTGGCCTTTCCTGAGGCCACCAGAGCGGGTCCCTGTGGTCCCCGTCATAACTCGAGAAGACCTGCCGCAACTCGAGAAAATCCAGGAGGTTCTCCCCTCCAGGCGAGATGAGGCCCATTTCCGCTGAGGCGCCTCGAGGCTGATCACACCTCACCTCTGGAACTTCTAAAGGGTCCTTCACACCCTTGGTGCAAATCAAGAAGTTCCCCGACATACCCGTCTCCACTCGAGAGGAATCACGTGGGTCCCGCCCACATCAAGAGCAGCCCCGTTTCCGCCTCGTAGCTCGAGATGAGGGATCCTTTCCCTGCTTCGTCGGGAAAGAGTTCCCGGCGTTCCCGTCGCATCTCAAGAGGAGGCCCTCTCAACAGGAACGGCGAGAGGAACTCCAGGGTCGTGCCACCATTCCAAGAGTCCCCCAGATGTCTCAGTCCATTCCAGAGGAACCTCTTTTCCCTTCAGCGGCTCGTCTTTCACGCCGAGGATCGACTCACACCAAGGTGGCACGTGGCACAGCCCTGTGGGAAAGCCTCGTGGGAAAGCCTCGAGGGACAGCCTCGAGGGAAAGCCACAGATCCCTTGATCCACGTGACAGGAAGCGTGACACTACTGCTGCAGCTCGGGAGGAAAGCGCACGTGCATGCCCCCACTCGAGACGAGGCCTGAGTCCCCTGGGGAGACTCAGAAGCACCCCAAGATCCATGGCAACACTGGAGAGGAATCCTCAGGTTCCGGCCCCGACTCCACACAAGGACTGAGGCCCCGGCATGGACGGGAGAGGAATCCCGAGAGGGCCCCTAGCAACTCGCATGGGGACTGGCCTTTCCTGAGGCCACCAGAGCGGGTCCCTGAGGTCCCCGTCGTAACTCGAGAAGACCTGCCGCAACTCGAGAAAATCCAGGAGGTTCTCCCCTCCAGGCGAGATGAGGCCCATTTCCGCTGAGGCGTCTCGAGGCTGATCACACCTCACCTCTGGAACTTCGAAAGGGTCCTTCACACCCTTGGTGCAAATCAAGAAGTTCCCCGACATACCCGTCTCCACTCGAGAGGAATCACGAGGGTCCCGCCCACATCCAGAGGAGCCCCGTTTCCGCCTCGTAGCTCGAGATGAGGGATCCTTTCCCTGCTTCGTCGGGAAAGAGTTCCCGGCGTTCCCGTCGCATCTCAAGAGGAGGCCCTCTCAACAGGAACGGCGAGAGGAACTCCAGGGTCGTGCCACCATTCCAAGAGTCCCCCAGATGTCTCAGTCCATTCCAGAGGAACCTCTTTTCCCTTCAGCGGCTCGTCTTTCACGCCGAGGATCGACTCACTCCAAGGTGGCACGTGGCACAGCCCTGTGGGAAAGCCTCGTGGGAAAGCCTCGAGGGACAGCCTCGAGGGAAAGCCACAGATCCCTTGATCCACGTGACAGGAAGCGTGACACTACTGCTGCAGCTCGGGAGGAAAGCGCACGTGCATGCCCCCACTCGAGACGAGGCCTGACTCCCCTGGGGAGAATCAGAAGCACCCCAAGATCCATGGCAACACTGGAGAGGAATCCTCAGGTTCCGGCCCCGACTCCACACAAGGACTGAGGCCCCGGCATGGACGGGAGAGGAATCCCGAGAGGGCCCCTAGCAACTCGCATGGGGACTGGCCTTTCCTGAGGCCACCAGAGCGGGTCCCTGAGGTCCCCGTCGTAACTCGAGAAGACCTGCCGCAACTCGAGAAAATCCAGGAGGTTCTCCCCTCCAGGCGAGATGAGGCCCATTTCCGCTGAGGCGTCTCGAGGCTGATCACACCTCACCTCTGGAACTTCGAAAGGGTCCTTCACACCCTTGGTGCAAATCAAGAAGTTCCCCGACCTAGCCGTCTCCACTCGAGAGGAATCACGAGGGTCCCGCCCACATCCAGAGGAGCCCCGTTTCCGCCTCGTACCTCGAGATGAGGGATCCTTTCACTGCTTCGTCGGGAAAGAGTTCCCGGCGTTCCCGTCGCATCTCAAGAGGAGGCCCTCTCAACAGGAACGGCGAGAGGAACTCCAGGGTCGTGCCACCATTCCAAGAGTCCCCCAGATGTCTCAGTCCATTCCAGAGGAACCTCTTTTCCCTTCACTGGCTCGTCTTTCACGCCGAGGATCGACTCACACCAAGGTGGCACGTGGCACAGCCCTGTGGGAAAGCCTCGTGGGAAAGCCTCGAGGGACAGCCTCGAGGGAAAGCCACAAATCTCTTGATCCACGTGACAGGAAGCGTGACACTACTGCTGCACCTCGGGAGGAAAGCGCACGTGCATGCCCCCACTCGAGACGAGGCCTGACTCCCCTGGGGAGACTCAGAAGCACCCCAAGATCCATGGCAACACTGGAGAGGAATCCTCAGGTTCCGACCCCGACTCCACACAAGGACAGAGGCCCCGGCATGGACGGGAGAGGAATCCCGAGAGGTCCCCTAGCAACTCGCATGGGGACTGGCCTTTCCTGAGGCCACCAGAGCGGGTCCCTGAGGTCCCCGTCGTAACTCTAGAAGACCTGCTGCAACTCGAGAAAATCCAGGAGGTTCTCCCCTCCAGGCGAGATGAGGCCCATTTCCGCTGAGGCGTCTCGAGGCTGATCACACCTCACCTCTGGAACTTCGAAAGGGTCCTTCACACCCTTGGTGCAAATCAAGAAGTTCCCCGACATACCCGTCTCCACTCGAGAGGAATCACGAGGGTCCCGCCCACATCCAGAGCAGCCCCGTTTCCGCCTCGTAGCTCGATATGAGGGATCCTTTCCCTGCTTCGTCGGGAAAGAGTTCCCGGCGTTCCCGTCGCATCTCAAGAGGAGGCCCTCTCAACAGGAACGGCGAGAGGAACTCCAGGGTCGTGCCACCATTCCAAGAGTCCCCCAGATGTCTCAGTCCATTCCAGAGGAACCTCTTTTCCCTTCACCGGCTCGTCTTTCATGCCGAGGATCGACTCACAGCAAGGTGGCACGTGGCACAGCCCTGTGGGAAAGCCTCGTGGGAAAGCCTCGAGGGACAGCCTCGAGGGAAAGCCACAGATCCCTTGATCCACGTGACAGGAAGCGTGACACTACTGCTGCAGCTCGGGAGGAAAGCGCACGTGCATGCCCCCACTCGAGACGAGGCCTGACTCCCCTGGGGAGACTCAGAAGCACCCCAAGATCCATGGCAACACTGGAGAGGAATCCTCAGGTTCCGGCCCCGACTCCACACAAGGACTGAGGCCCCGGCATGGACGGGAGAGGAATCCCGAGTGGTCCCCTAGCAACTCGCATGGGGACTGGCCTTTCCTGAGGCCACCAGAGCGGGTCCCTGTGGTCCCCGTCATAACTCGAGAAGACCTGCCGCAACTCGAGAAAATCCAGGAGGTTCTCCCCTCCAGGCGAGATGAGGCCCATTTCCGCTGAGGCGCCTCGAGGCTGATCACACCTCACCTCTGGAACTTCTAAAGGGTCCTTCACACCCTTGGTGCAAATCAAGAAGTTCCCCGACATACCCGTCTCCACTCGAGAGGAATCACGTGGGTCCCGCCCACATCAAGAGGAGCCCCGTTTCCGCCTCGTAGCTCGAGATGAGGGATCCTTTCCCTGCTTCGTCGGGAAAGAGTTCCCGGCGTTCCCGTCGCATCTCAAGAGGAGGCCCTCTCAACAGGAACGGCGAGAGGAACTCCAGGGTCGTGCCACCATTCCAAGAGTCCCCCAGATGTCTCAGTCCATTCCAGAGGAACCTCTTTTCCCTTCAGCGGCTCGTCTTTCACGCCGAGGATCGACTCCCACCAAGGTGGCACGTGGCACAGCCCTGTTGGAAAGCCTCGTGGGAAAGCCTCGAGGGACAGCCTCGAGGGAAAGCCACAGATCCCTTGATCCACGTGACAGGAAGCGTGACACTACTGCTGCAGCTCGGGAGGAAAGCGCACGTGCATGCCCCCACTCGAGACGAGGCCTGACTCCCCTGGGGAGACTCAGAAGCACCCCAAGATCCATGGCAACACTGGAGAGGAATCCTCAGGTTCCGGCCCCGACTCCACACAAGGACTGAGGCCCCGGCATGGACGGGAGAGGAATCCCGAGAGGTCCCCTAGCAACTCGCATGGGGACTGGCCTTTCCTGAGGCCACCAGAGCGGGTCCCTGAGGTCCCCGTCGTAACTCGAGAAGACCTGCCGCAACTCGAGAAAATCCAGGAGGTTCTCCCCTCCAGGCGAGATGAGGCCCATTTCCGCTGAGGCGTCTCGAGGCTGATCACACCTCACCTCTGGAACTTCGAAAGGGTCCTTCACACCCTTGGTGCAAATCAAGAAGTTCCCCGACCTAGCCGTCTCCACTCGAGAGGAATCACGAGGGTCCCGCCCACATCCAGAGGAGCCCCGTTTCCGCCTCGTAGCTCGAGATGAGGGATCCTTTCCCTGCTTCGTCGGGAAAGAGTTCCCGGCGTTCCCGTCGCATCTCAAGAGGGCCTCTCAACAGGAACGGCGAGAGGAACTCCAGGGTCGTGCCACCATTCCAAGAGTCCCCCAGATGTCTCTGTCCATTCCAGAGGAACCTCTTTTCCCTTCACCGGCTCGTCTTTCATGCCGAGGATCGACTCCCACCAAGGTGGCACGTGGCACAGCCCTGTGGGAAAGCCTCGTGGGAAAGCCTCGAGGGACAGCCTCGAGGGAAAGCCACAGATCCCTTGATCCACGTGACAGGTAGCGTGACACTACTGCTGCAGCTCGGGAGGAAAGCGCACGTGCATGCCCCCACTCGAGACGAGGCCTGACTCCCCTGGGGAGACTCAGAAGCACCCCAAGATCCATGGCAACACTGGAGAGGAATCCTCAGGTTCCGGCCCCGACTCCACACAAGGACTGAGGCCCCGGCATGGACGGGAGAGGAATCCCGAGAGGTCCCCTAGCAACTCGCATGGGGACTGGCCTTTCCTGAGGCCACCAGAGCGGGTCCCTGAGGTCCCCGTCGTAACTCGAGAAGACCTGCCGCAACTCGAGAAAATCCAGGAGGTTCTCCCCTCCAGGCGAGATGAGGCCCATTTCCGCTGAGGCGTCTCGAGGCTGATCACACCTCACCTCTGGAACTTCGAAAGGGTCCTTCACACCCTTGGTGCAAATCAAGAAGTTCCCCGACATACCCGTCTCCACTCGAGAGGAATCACGAGGGTCCCGCCCACATCCAGAGGAGCCCCGTTTCCGCCTCGTAGCTCGATATGAGGGATCCTTTCCCTGCTTCATCGGGAAAGAGTTCCCGGCGTTCCCGTCGCATCTCAAGAGGAGGCCCTCTCAACAGGAACGGCGAGAGGAACTCCAGGGTCGTGCCACCATTCCAAGAGTCCCCCAGATGTCTCAGTCCATTCCAGAGGAACGTCTTTTCCCTTCACCGGCTCGTCTTTCACGCCGAGGATCGACTCCCACCAAGGTGGCACGTGGCACAGCCCTGTGGGAAAGCTTCGTGGGAAAGGCTCGAGGGACAGCCTCGAGGGAAAGCCACAGATCCCTTGATCCACGTGACAGGAAGCGTGACACTACTGCTGCTGCTCGGGAGGAAAGCGCACGTGCATGCCCCCACTCGAGACGAGGCCTGACTCCCCTGGGGAGACTCAGAAGCACCCCAAGATCCATGGCAACACTGGAGAGGAATCCTCAGGTTCCGGCCCCGACTCCACACAAGGACTGAGGCCCCGGCATGGACGGGAGAGGAATCCCGAGAGGTCCCCTAGCAACTCGCATGGGGACTGGCCTTTCCTGAGGCCACCAGAGCGGGTCCCTGAGGTCCCCGTCGTAACTCGAGAAGACCTGCCGCAACTCGAGAAAATCCAGGAGGTTCTCCCCTCCAGGCGAGATGAGGCCCATTTCCGCTGAGGCGTCTCGAGGCTGATCACACCTCACCTCTGGAACTTCGAAAGGGTCCTTCACACCCTTGGTGCAAATCAAGAAGTTCCCCGACATACCCGTCTCCACTCGAGAGGAATCACGAGGGTCCCGCCCACATCCAGAGGAGCCCCGTTTCCGCCTCGTAGCTCGAGATGAGGGATCCTTTCCCTGCTTCGTCGGGAAAGAGTTCCCGGCGTTCCCGTCGCATCTCAAGAGGAGGCCCTCTCAACAGGAACGGCGAGAGGAACTCCAGGGTCGTGCCACCATTCCAAGAGTCCCCCAGATGTCTCAGTCCATTCCAGAGGAACCTCTTTTCCCTTCACCGGCTCGTCTTTCACGCCGAGGATCGACTCACACCAAGGTGGCACGTGGCACAGCCCTGTGGGAAAGCCTCGTGGGAAAGCCTCGAGGGACAGCCTGGAGGGAAAGCCACAGATCCCTTGATCCACGTGACAGGAAGCGTGACACTACTGCTGCAGCTCGGGAGGAAAGCGCACGTGCATGCCCCCACTCGAGACGAGGCCTGACTCCCCTGGGGAGACTCAGAAGCACCCCAAGATCCATGGCAACACTGGAGAGGAATCCTCAGGTTCCGGCCCCGACTCCACACAAGGACTGAGGCCCCGGCATGGACGGGAGAGGAATCCCGAGAGGTCCCCTAGCAACTCGCATGGGGACTGGCCTTTCCTGAGGCCACCAGAGCGGGTCCCTGAGGTCCCCGTCGTAACTCGAGAAGACCTGCCGCAACTGGAGAAAATCCAGGAGGTTCTCCCCTCCAGGCGAGATGAGGCCCATTTCCGCTGAGGCGTCTCGAGGCTGATCACACCTCACCTCTGGAACTTCGAAAGGGTCCTTCACACCCTTGGTGCAAATCAAGAAGTTCCCCGACATACCCGTCTCCACTCGAGAGGAATCACGAGGGTCCCGCCCACATCCAGAGGAGCCCCGTTTCCGCCTCGTAGCTCGAGATGAGGGATCCTTTCCCTGCTTCGTCGGGAAAGAGTTCCCGGCGTTCCCGTCGCATCTCAAGAGGAGGCCCTCTCAACAGGAACGGCGAGAGGAACTCCAGGGTCGTGCCACCATTCCAAGAGTCCCCCAGATGTCTCAGTCCATTCCACAGGAATCTCTTTTCCCTTCACCGGCTCGTCTTTCACGCCGAGGATCGACTCACACCAAGGTGGCACGTGGCACAGCCCTGTGGGAAAGCCTCGTGGGAAAGCCTCGAGGGACAGCCTCGAGGGAAAGCCACAGATCCCTTGATCCACGTGACAGGTAGCGTGACACTACTGCTGCAGCTCGGGAGGAAAGCGCACGTGCATGCCCCCACTCGAGACGAGGCCTGACTCTCCTGGGGAGACTCAGAAGCACCCCAAGATCCATGGCAACACTGGAGAGGAATCCTCAGGTTCCGGCCCCGACTCCACACAAGGACTGAGGCCCCGGCATGGACGGGAGAGGAATCCCGAGAGGTCCCCTAGCAACTCGCATGGGGACTGGCCTTTCCTGAGGCCACCAGAGCGGGTCCCTGAGGTCCCCGTCGTAACTCGAGAAGACCTGCCGCAACTCGAGAAAATCCAGGAGGTTCTCCCCTCCAGGCGAGATGAGGCCCATTTCCGCTGAGGCGTCTCGAGGCTGATCACACCTCACCTCTGGAACTTCGAAAGGGTCCTTCACACCCTTGGTGCAAATCAAGAAGTTCCCCGACATACCCGTCTCCACTCGAGAGGAATCACGAGGGTCCCGCCCACATCCAGAGGAGCCCCGTTTCCGCCTCGTAGCTCGAGATGAGGGATCCTTTCCCTGCTTCGTCGGGAAAGAGTTCCCGGCGTTCCCGTCGCATCTCAAGAGGAGGCCCTCTCAACAGGAACGGCGAGAGGAACTCCAGGGTCGTGCCACCATTCCAAGAGTCCCCCAGATGTCTCAGTCCATTCCAGAGGAACCTCTTTTCCCTTCACCGGCTCGTCTTTCACGCCGAGGATCGACTCACACCAAGGTGGCACGTGGCACAGCCCTGTGGGAAAGCCTCGTGGGAAAGCCTCGAGGGACAGCCTGGAGGGAAAGCCACAGATCCCTTGATCCACGTGACAGGAAGCGTGACACTACTGCTGCAGCTCGGGAGGAAAGCGCACGTGCATGCCCCCACTCGAGACGAGGCCTGACTCCCCTGGGGAGACTCAGAAGCACCCCAAGATCCATGGCAACACTGGAGAGGAATCCTCAGGTTCCGGCCCCGACTCCACACAAGGACTGAGGCCCCGGCATGGACGGGAGAGGAATCCCGAGAGGTCCCCTAGCAATTCGCATGGGGACTGGCCTTTCCTGAGGCAACCAGAGCGGGTCCCTGAGGTCCCCGTCGTAACTCGAGAAGACCTGCCACAACTCGAGAAAATCCAGGAGGTTCTCCCCTCCAGGCGAGATGAGGCCCATTTCCGCTGAGGCGTCTCGAGGCTGATCACACCTCACCTCTGGAACTTCGAAAGGGTCCTTCACACCCTTGGTGCAAATCAAGAAGTTCCCCGACCTAGCCGTCTCCACTCGAGAGGAATCACGAGGGTCCCGCCCACATCCAGAGGAGCCCCGTTTCCGCCTCGTAGCTCGAGATGAGGGATCCTTTCCCTGCTTCGTCGGGAAAGAGTTCCCGGCGTTCCCGTCGCATCTCAAGAGGAGGCCCTCTCAACAGGAACGGCGAGAGGAACTCCAGGGTCGTGCCACCATTCCAAGAGTCCCCCAGATGTCTCAGTCCATTCCAGAGGAACCTCTTTTCCCTTCACCGGCTCGTCTTTCACGCCGAGGATCGACTCACACCAAGGTGGCACGTGGCACAGCCCTGTGGGAAAGCCTCGTGGGAAAGCCTCGAGGGACAGCCTCGAGGGAAAGCCACAGATCCCTTGATCCACGTGACAGGAAGCGTGACACTACTGCTGCAGCTCGGGAGGAAAGCGCACGTGCATGCCCCCACTCGAGACGAGGCCTGACTCCCCTGGGGAGACTCAGAAGCACCCCAAGATCCATGGCAACACTGGAGAGGAATCCTCAGGTTCCGGCCCCGACTCCACACAAGGACTGAGGCCCCGGCATGGACGGGAGAGGAATCCCGAGAGGTCCCCTAGCAACTCGCATGGGGACTGGCCTTTCCTGAGGCCACCAGAGCGGGTCCCTGAGGTCCCCGTCGTAACTCGAGAAGACCTGCCGCAACTCGAGAAAATCCAGGAGGTTCTCCCCTCCAGGCGAGATGAGGCCCATTTCCGCTGAGGCGTCTCGAGGCTGATCACACCTCACCTCTGGAACTTCGAAAGGTTCCTGCATACCCTTGGGGCAAATCAAGAAGTTCCCCGACCTAGCCGTCTCCACTCGAGAGGAATCACGTGGGTCCCGCCCACATCAAGAGGAGCCCCGTTTCCGCCTCGTAGCTCGAGATGAGGGATCCTTTCCCTGCTTCGTCGGGAAAGAGTTCCCGGCGTTCCCGTCGCACCTCAAGAGGAGGCCCTCTCAACAGGAACGGCGAGAGGAACTCCAGGGTCGTGCCACCATTCCAAGAGTCCCCCAGATGTCTCAGTCCATTCCAGAGGAACCTCTTTTCCCTTCACCGGCTCGTCTTTCACGCCGAGGATCGACTCCCACCAAGGTGGCACGTGGCACAGCCCTGTGGGAAAGCCTCGTGGGAAAGCCTCGAGGGACAGCCTCGAGGGAAAGCCACAGATCCCTTGATCCACGTGACAGGTAGCGTGACACTACTGCTGCAGCTCGGGAGGAAAGCGCACGTGCATGCCCCCACTCGAGACGAGGCCTGACTCTCCTGGGGAGACTCAGAAGCACCCCAAGATCCATGGCAACACTGGAGAGGAATCCTCAGGTTCCGGCCCCGACTCCACACAAGGACTGAGCCCCCGGCATGGACGGGAGAGGAATCCCGAGAGGTCCCCTAGCAACTCGCATGGGGACTGGCCTTTCCTGAGGCCACCAGAGCGGGTCCCTGAGGTCCCCGTCGTAACTCGAGAAGACCTGCCGCAACTCGAGAAAATCCAGGAGGTTCTCCCCTCCAGGCGAGATGAGGCCCATTTCCGCTGAGGCGTCTCGAGGCTGATCACACCTCACCTCTGGAACTTCGAAAGGGTCCTTCACACCCTTGGTGCAAATCAAGAAGTTCCCCGACATACCCGTCTCCACTCGAGAGGAATCACGAGGGTCCCGCCCACATCCAGAGGAGCCCCGTTTCCGCCTCGTAGCTTGAGATGAGGGATCCTTTCCCTGCTTCGTCGGGAAAGAGTTCCCGGCGTTCCCGTCGCATCTCAAGAGGAGGCCCTCTCAACAGGAACGGCGAGAGGAACTCCAGGGTCGTGCCACCATTCCAAGAGTCCCCCAGATGTCTCAGTCCATTCCAGAGGAACCTCTTTTCCCTTCACCGGCTCGTCTTTCACGCCGAGGATCGACTCACACCAAGGTGGCACGTGGCACAGCCCTGTGGGAAAGCCTCGTGGGAAAGCCTCGAGGGACAGCCTGGAGGGAAAGCCACAGATCCCTTGATCCACGTGACAGGAAGCGTGACACTACTGCTACAGCTCGGGAGGAAAGCGCACGTGCATGCCCCCACTCGAGACGAGGCCTGACTCCCCTGGGGAGACTCAGAAGCACCCCAAGATCCATGGCAACACTGGAGAGGAATCCTCAGGTTCCGGCCCCGACTCCACACAAGGACTGAGGCCCCGGCATGGACGGGAGAGGAATCCCGAGAGGTCCCCTAGCAATTCGCATGGGGACTGGCCTTTCCTGAGGCAACCAGAGCGGGTCCCTGAGGTCCCCGTCGTAACTCGAGAAGACCTGCCGCAACTCGAGAAAATCCAGGAGGTTCTCCCCTCCAGGCGAGATGAGGCCCATTTCCGCTGAGGCGTCTCGAGGCTGATCACACCTCACCTCTGGAACTTCGAAAGGGTCCTTCACACCCTTGGTGCAAATCAAGAAGTTCCCCGACATACCCGTCTCCACTCGAGAGGAATCACGAGGGTCCCGCCCACATCCAGAGGAGCCCCGTTTCCGCCTCGTAGCTCGAGATGAGGGATCCTTTCCCTGCTTCGTCGGGAAAGAGTTCCCGGCGTTCCCGTCGCATCTCAAGAGGAGGCCCTCTCAACAGGAACGGCGAGAGGAACTCCAGGGTCGTGCCACCATTCCAAGAGTCCCCCAGATGTCTCAGTCCATTCCAGAGGAACCTCTTTTCCCTTCACCGGCTCGTCTTTCACGCCGAGGATCGACTCACACCAAGGTGGCACGTGGCACAGCCCTGTGGGAAAGCCTCGTGGGAAATCCTCGAGGGACAGCCTCGAGGGAAAGCCACAGATCCCTTGATCCACGTGACAGGAAGCGTGACACTACTGCTGCAGCTCGGGAGGAAAGCGCACGTGCATGCCCCCACTCGAGACGAGGCCTGACTCCCCTGGGGAGACTCAGAAGCACCCCAAGATCCATGGCAACACTGGAGAGGAATCCTCAGGTTCCGGCCCCGACTCCACACAAGGACTGAGGCCCCGGCATGGACGGGAGAGGAATCCCGAGAGGTCCCCTAGCAACTCGCATGGGGACTGGCCTTTCCTGAGGCCACCAGAGCGGGTCCCTGAGGTCCCCGTCGTAACTCGAGAAGACCTGCCGCAACTCGAGAAAATCCAGGAGGTTCTCCCCTCCAGGCGAGATGAGGCCCATTTCCGCTGAGGCGTCTCGAGGCTGATCACACCTCACCTCTGGAACTTCGAAAGGTTCCTGCATACCCTTGGGGCAAATCAAGAAGTTCCCCGACCTAGCCGTCTCCACTCGAGAGGAATCACGTGGGTCCCGCCCACATCAAGAGGAGCCCCGTTTCCGCCTCGTAGCTCGAGATGAGGGATCCTTTCCCTGCTTCGTCGGGAAAGAGTTCCCGGCGTTCCCGTCGCATCTCAAGAGGAGGCCCTCTCAACAGGAACGGCGAGAGGAACTCCAGGGTCGTGCCACCATTCCAAGAGTCCCCCAGATGTCTCAGTCCATTCCACAGGAACCTCTTTT
This sequence comes from Budorcas taxicolor, assembly GCF_023091745.1. Classification (NCBI taxonomy): domain Eukaryota; kingdom Metazoa; phylum Chordata; class Mammalia; order Artiodactyla; family Bovidae; genus Budorcas; species Budorcas taxicolor. The sequence continues at coordinate 69,277 of NW_026291515.1, forward strand.
CCCTTCACCGGCTCGTCTTTCACGCCGAGGATCGACTCACACCAAGGTGGCACGTGGCACAGCCCTGTGGGAAAGCCTCGTGGGAAAGCCTCGAGGGACAGCCTCGAGGGAAAGCCACAGATCCCTTGATCCACGTGACAGGTAGCGTGACACTACTGCTGCAGCTCGGGAGGAAAGCGCACGTGCATGCCCCCACTCGAGACGAGGCCTGACTCTCCTGGGGAGACTCAGAAGCACCCCAAGATCCATGGCAACACTGGAGAGGAATCCTCAGGTTCCGGCCCCGACTCCACACAAGGACTGAGGCCCCGGCATGGACGGGAGAGGAATCCCGAGAGGTCCCCTAGCAACTCGCATGGGGACTGGCCTTTCCTGAGGCCACCAGAGCGGGTCCCTGAGGTCCCCGTCGTAACTCGAGAAGACCTGCCGCAACTCGAGAAAATCCAGGAGGTTCTCCCCTCCAGGCGAGATGAGGCCCATTTCCGCTGAGGCGTCTCGAGGCTGATCACACCTCACCTCTGGAACTTCGAAAGGGTCCTTCACACCCTTGGTGCAAATCAAGAAGTTCCCTGACATACCCGTCTCCACTCGAGAGGAATCACGAGGGTCCCGCCCACATCCAGAGGAGCCCCGTTTCCGCCTCGTAGCTCGAGATGAGGGATCCTTTCCCTGCTTCGTCGGGAAAGAGTTCCCGGCGTTCCCGTCGCATCTCAAGAGGAGGCCCTCTCAACAGGAACGGCGAGAGGAACTCCAGGGTCGTGCCACCATTCCAAGAGTCCCCCAGATGTCTCAGTCCATTCCAGAGGAACCTCTTTTCCCTTCAGCGGCTCGTCTTTCACGCCGAGGATCGACTCACTCCAAGGTGGCACGTGGCACAGCCATGTGGGAAAGCCTCGTGGGAAAGCCTCGAGGGACAGCCTCGAGGGAAAGCCACAGATCCCTTGATCCACGTGACAGGAAGCGTGACACTACTGCTGCAGCTCGGGAGGAAAGCGCACGTGCATGCCCCCACTCGAGACGAGGCCTGACTCCCCTGGGGAGACTCAGAAGCACCCCAAGATCCATGGCAACACTGGAGAGGAATCCTCAGGTTCCGGCCCCGACTCCACACAAGGAATGAGGCCCCGGCATGGACGGGAGAGGAATCCCGAGAGGTCCCCTAGCAACTCGCATGGGGACTGGCCTTTCCTGAGGCCACCAGAGCGGGTCCCTGAGGTCCCCGTCGTAACTCGAGAAGACCTGCCGCAACTCGAGAAAATCCAGGAGGTTCTCCCCTCCAGGCGAGATGAGGCCCATTTCCGCTGAGGCGTCTCGAGCCTGATCACACCTCACCTCTGGAACTTCGAAAGGGTCCTTCACACCCTTGGTGCAAATCAAGAAGTTCCCCGACCTAGCCGTCTCCACTCGAGAGGAATCACGTGGGTCCCGCCCACATCCAGAGGAGACCCGTTTCCGCTTCGTAGCTCGAGATGAGGGATCCTTTCCCTGCTTCGTCGGGAAAGAGTTCCCGGCGTTCCCGTCGCATCTCAAGAGGAGGCCCTCTCAACAGGAACGGCGAGAGGAACTCCAGGGTCGTGCCACCATTCCAAGAGTCCCCCAGATGTCTCAGTCCATTCCAGAGGAACCTCTTTTCCCTTCACCGGCTCGTCTTTCACGCCGAGGATCGACTCACACCAAGGTGGCACGTGGCACAGCCCTGTGGGAAAGCCTCGTGGGAAAGCCTCGAGGGACAGCCTCGAGGGAAAGCCACAGATCCCTTGATCCACGTGACAGGAAGCGTGACACTACTGCTGCAGCTCGGGAGGAAAGCGCACGTGCATGCCCCCACTCGAGACGAGGCCTGACTCCCCTGGGGAGAATCAGAAGCACCCCAAGATCCATGGCAACACTGGAGAGGAATCCTCAGGTTCCGGCCCCGACTCCACACAAGGACTGAGGCCCCGGCATGGACGGGAGAGGAATCCCGAGAGGGCCCCTAGCAACTCGCATGGGGACTGGCCTTTCCTGAGGCCACCAGAGCGGGTCCCTGAGGTCCCCGTCGTAACTCGAGAAGACCTGCCGCAACTCGAGAAAATCCAGGAGGTTCTCCCCTCCAGGCGAGATGAGGCCCATTTCCGCTGAGGCGTCTCGAGGCTGATCACACCTCACCTCTGGAACTTCGAAAGGTTCCTGCATACCCTTGGGGCAAATCAAGAAGTTCCCCGACCTAGCCGTCTCCACTCGAGAGGAATCACGTGGGTCCCGCCCACATCAAGAGGAGCCCCGTTTCCGCCTCGTAGCTCGAGATGAGGGATCCTTTCCCTGCTTCGTCGGGAAAGAGTTCCCGGCGTTCCCGTCGCATCTCAAGAGGAGGCCCTCTCAACAGGAACGGCGAGAGGAACTCCAGGGTCGTGCCACCATTCCAAGAGTCCCCCAGATGTCTCAGTCCATTCCACAGGAACCTCTTTTCCCTTCACCGGCTCGTCTTTCACGCCGAGGATCGACTCACACCAAGGTGGCACGTGGCACAGCCCTGTGGGAAAGCCTCGTGGGAAAGCCTCGAGGGACAGCCTCGAGGGAAAGCCACAGATCCCTTGATCCACGTGACAGGTAGCGTGACACTACTGCTGCAGCTCGGGAGGAAAGCGCACGTGCATGCCCCCACTCGAGACGAGGCCTGACTCTCCTGGGGAGACTCAGAAGCACCCCAAGATCCATGGCAACACTGGAGAGGAATCCTCAGGTTCCGGCCCCGACTCCACACAAGGACTGAGGCCCCGGCATGGACGGGAGAGGAATCCCGAGAGGTCCCCTAGCAACTCGCATGGGGACTGGCCTTTCCTGAGGCCACCAGAGCGGGTCCCTGAGGTCCCCGTCGTAACTCGAGAAGACCTGCCGCAACTCGAGAAAATCCAGGAGGTTCTCCCCTCCAGGCGAGATGAGGCCCATTTCCGCTGAGGCGTCTCGAGGCTGATCACACCTCACCTCTGGAACTTCGAAAGGGTCCTTCACACCCTTGGTGCAAATCAAGAAGTTCCCTGACATACCCGTCTCCACTCGAGAGGAATCACGAGGGTCCCGCCCACATCCAGAGGAGCCCCGTTTCCGCCTCGTAGCTCGAGATGAGGGATCCTTTCCCTGCTTCGTCGGGAAAGAGTTCCCGGCGTTCCCGTCGCATCTCAAGAGGAGGCCCTCTCAACAGGAACGGCGAGAGGAACTCCAGGGTCGTGCCACCATTCCAAGAGTCCCCCAGATGTCTCAGTCCATTCCAGAGGAACCTCTTTTCCCTTCAGCGGCTCGTCTTTCACGCCGAGGATCGACTCACTCCAAGGTGGCACGTGGCACAGCCATGTGGGAAAGCCTCGTGGGAAAGCCTCGAGGGACAGCCTCGAGGGAAAGCCACAGATCCCTTGATCCACGTGACAGGAAGCGTGACACTACTGCTGCAGCTCGGGAGGAAAGCGCACGTGCATGCCCCCACTCGAGACGAGGCCTGACTCCCCTGGGGAGACTCAGAAGCACCCCAAGATCCATGGCAACACTGGAGAGGAATCCTCAGGTTCCGGCCCCGACTCCACACAAGGAATGAGGCCCCGGCATGGACGGGAGAGGAATCCCGAGAGGTCCCCTAGCAACTCGCATGGGGACTGGCCTTTCCTGAGGCCACCAGAGCGGGTCCCTGAGGTCCCCGTCGTAACTCGAGAAGACCTGCCGCAACTCGAGAAAATCCAGGAGGTTCTCCCCTCCAGGCGAGATGAGGCCCATTTCCGCTGAGGCGTCTCGAGCCTGATCACACCTCACCTCTGGAACTTCGAAAGGGTCCTTCACACCCTTGGTGCAAATCAAGAAGTTCCCCGACCTAGCCGTCTCCACTCGAGAGGAATCACGTGGGTCCCGCCCACATCCAGAGGAGACCCGTTTCCGCTTCGTAGCTCGAGATGAGGGATCCTTTCCCTGCTTCGTCGGGAAAGAGTTCCCGGCGTTCCCGTCGCATCTCAAGAGGAGGCCCTCTCAACAGGAACGGCGAGAGGAACTCCAGGGTCGTGCCACCATTCCAAGAGTCCCCCAGATGTCTCAGTCCATTCCAGAGGAACCTCTTTTCCCTTCACCGGCTCGTCTTTCACGCCGAGGATCGACTCACACCAAGGTGGCACGTGGCACAGCCCTGTGGGAAAGCCTCGTGGGAAAGCCTCGAGGGACAGCCTCGAGGGAAAGCCACAGATCCCTTGATCCACGTGACAGGAAGCGTGACACTACTGCTGCAGCTCGGGAGGAAAGCGCACGTGCATGCCCCCACTCGAGACGAGGCCTGACTCCCCTGGGGAGAATCAGAAGCACCCCAAGATCCATGGCAACACTGGAGAGGAATCCTCAGGTTCCGGCCCCGACTCCACACAAGGACTGAGGCCCCGGCATGGACGGGAGAGGAATCCCGAGAGGGCCCCTAGCAACTCGCATGGGGACTGGCCTTTCCTGAGGCCACCAGAGCGGGTCCCTGAGGTCCCCGTCGTAACTCGAGAAGACCTGCCGCAACTCGAGAAAATCCAGGAGGTTCTCCCCTCCAGGCGAGATGAGGCCCATTTCCGCTGAGGCGTCTCGAGGCTGATCACACCTCACCTCTGGAACTTCGAAAGGGTCCTTCACACCCTTGGTGCAAATCAAGAAGTTCCCCGACCTAGCCGTCTCCACTCGAGAGGAATCACGTGGGTCCCGCCCACATCCAGAGGAGACCCGTTTCCGCTTCGTAGCTCGAGATGAGGGATCCTTTCCCTGCTTCGTCGGGAAAGAGTTCCCGGCGTTCCCGTCGCATCTCAAGAGGAGGCCCTCTCAACAGGAACGGCGAGAGGAACTCCAGGGTCGTGCCACCATTCCAAGAGTCCCCCAGATGTCTCAGTCCATTCCAGAGGAACGTCTTTTCCCTTCACCGGCTCGTCTTTCACGCCGAGGATCGACTCACACCAAGGTGGCACGTGGCACAGCCCTGTGGGAAAGCCTCGTGGGAAAGCCTCGAGGGACAGCCTCGAGGGAAAGCCACAGATCCCTTGATCCACGTGACAGGAAGCGTGACACTACTGCTGCAGCTCGGGAGGAAAGCGCACGTGCATGCCCCCACTCGAGACGAGGCCTGACTCCCCTGGGGAGAATCAGAAGCACCCCAAGATCCATGGCAACACTGGAGAGGAATCCTCAGGTTCCGGCCCCGACTCCACACAAGGACTGAGGCCCCGGCATGGACGGGAGAGGAATCCCGAGAGGGCCCCTAGCAACTCGCATGGGGACTGGCCTTTCCTGAGGCCACCAGAGCGGGTCCCTGAGGTCCCCGTCGTAACTCGAGAAGACCTGCCGCAACTCGAGAAAATCCAGGAGGTTCTCCCCTCCAGGCGAGATGAGGCCCATTTCCGCTGAGGCGTCTCGAGGCTGATCACACCTCACCTCTGGAACTTCGAAAGGGTCCTTCACACCCTTGGTGCAAATCAAGAAGTTCCCCGACCTAGCCGTCTCCACTCGAGAGGAATCACGAGGGTCCCGCCCACATCCAGAGGAGCCCCGTTTCCGCCTCGTACCTCGAGATGAGGGATCCTTTCACTGCTTCGTCGGGAAAGAGTTCCCGGCGTTCCCGTCGCATCTCAAGAGGAGGCCCTCTCAACAGGAACGGCGAGAGGAACTCCAGGGTCGTGCCACCATTCCAAGAGTCCCCCAGATGTCTCAGTCCATTCCAGAGGAACCTCTTTTCCCTTCACTGGCTCGTCTTTCACGCCGAGGATCGACTCACACCAAGGTGGCACGTGGCACAGCCCTGTGGGAAAGCCTCGTGGGAAAGCCTCGAGGGACAGCCTCGAGGGAAAGCCACAAATCTCTTGATCCACGTGACAGGAAGCGTGACACTACTGCTGCAGCTCGGGAGGAAAGCGCACGTGCATGCCCCCACTCGAGACGAGGCCTGACTCCCCTGGGGAGACTCAGAAGCACCCCAAGATCCATGGCAACACTGGAGAGGAATCCTCAGGTTCCGACCCCGACTCCACACAAGGACAGAGGCCCCGGCATGGACGGGAGAGGAATCCCGAGAGGTCCCCTAGCAACTCGCATGGGGACTGGCCTTTCCTGAGGCCACCAGAGCGGGTCCCTGAGGTCCCCGTCGTAACTCGAGAAGACCTGCTGCAACTCGAGAAAATCCAGGAGGTTCTCCCCTCCAGGCGAGATGAGGCCCATTTCCGCTGAGGCGCCTCGAGGCTGATCACACCTCACCTCTGGAACTTCGAAAGGGTCCTTCACACCCTTGGTGCAAATCAAGAAGTTCCCCGACATACCCGTCTCCACTCGAGAGGAATCACGTGGGTCCCGCCCACATCAAGAGGAGCCCCGTTTCCGCCTCGTAGCTCGAGATGAGGGATCCTTTCCCTGCTTCGTCGGGAAAGAGTTCCCGGCGTTCCCGTCGCATCTCAAGAGGAGGCCCTCTCAACAGGAACGGCGAGAGGAACTCCAGGGTCGTGCCACCATTCCAAGAGTCCCCCAGATGTCTCAGTCCATTCCAGAGGAACCTCTTTTCCCTTCAGCGGCTCGTCTTTCACGCCGAGGATCGACTCCCACCAAGGTGGCACGTGGCACAGCCCTGTTGGAAAGCCTCGTGGGAAAGCCTCGAGGGACAGCCTCGAGGGAAAGCCACAGATCCCTTGATCCACGTGACAGGAAGCGTGACACTACTGCTGCAGCTCGGGAGGAAAGCGCACGTGCATGCCCCCACTCGAGACGAGGCCTGACTCCCCTGGGGAGACTCAGAAGCACCCCAAGATCCATGGCAACACTGGAGAGGAATCCTCAGGTTCCGGCCCCGACTCCACACAAGGACTGAGGCCCCGGCATGGACGGGAGAGGAATCCCGAGAGGTCCCCTAGCAACTCGCATGGGGACTGGCCTTTCCTGAGGCCACCAGAGCGGGTCCCTGAGGTCCCCGTCGTAACTCGAGAAGACCTGCCGCAACTCGAGAAAATCCAGGAGGTTCTCCCCTCCAGGCGAGATGAGGCCCATTTCCGCTGAGGCGTCTCGAGGCTGATCACACCTCACCTCTGGAACTTCGAAAGGGTCCTTCACACCCTTGGTGCAAATCAAGAAGTTCCCCGACATACCCGTCTCCACTCGAGAGGAATCACGAGGGTCCCGCCCACATCCAGAGGAGCCCCGTTTCCGCCTCGTAGCTCGAGATGAGGGATCCTTTCCCTGCTTCGTCGGGAAAGAGTTCCCGGCGTTCCCGTCGCATCTCAAGAGGAGGCCCTCTCAACAGGAACGGCGAGAGGAACTCCAGGGTCGTGCCACCATTCCAAGAGTCCCCCAGATGTCTCAGTCCATTCCAGAGGAACCTCTTTTCCCTTCAGCGGCTCGTCTTTCACGCCGAGGATCGACTCACTCCAAGGTGGCACGTGGCACAGCCATGTGGGAAAGCCTCGTGGGAAAGCCTCGAGGGACAGCCTCGAGGGAAAGCCACAGATCCCTTGATCCACGTGACAGGAAGCGTGACACTACTGCTGCAGCTCGGGAGGAAAGCGCACGTGCATGCCCCCACTCGAGACGAGGCCTGACTCCCCTGGGGAGAATCAGAAGCACCCCAAGATCCATGGCAACACTGGAGAGGAATCCTCAGGTTCCGGCCCCGACTCCACACAAGGACTGAGGCCCCGGCATGGACGGGAGAGGAATCCCGAGAGGGCCCCTAGCAACTCGCATGGGGACTGGCCTTTCCTGAGGCCACCAGAGCGGGTCCCTGAGGTCCCCGTCGTAACTCGAGAAGACCTGCCGCAACTCGAGAAAATCCAGGAGGTTCTCCCCTCCAGGCGAGATGAGGCCCATTTCCGCTGAGGCGTCTCGAGGCTGATCACACCTCACCTCTGGAACTTCGAAAGGGTCCTTCACACCCTTGGTGCAAATCAAGAAGTTCCCCGACCTAGCCGTCTCCACTCGAGAGGAATCACGAGGGTCCCGCCCACATCCAGAGGAGCCCCGTTTCCGCCTCGTACCTCGAGATGAGGGATCCTTTCACTGCTTCGTCGGGAAAGAGTTCCCGGCGTTCCCGTCGCATCTCAAGAGGAGGCCCTCTCAACAGGAACGGCGAGAGGAACTCCAGGGTCGTGCCACCATTCCAAGAGTCCCCCAGATGTCTCAGTCCATTCCAGAGGAACCTCTTTTCCCTTCAGCGGCTCGTCTTTCATGCCGAGGATCGACTCACTCCAAGGTGGCACGTGGCACAGCCATGTGGGAAAGCCTCGTGGGAAAGCCTCGAGGGACAGCCTCGAGGGAAAGCCACAGATCCCTTGATCCACGTGACAGGAAGCGTGACACTACTGCTGCAGCTCGGGAGGAAAGCGCACGTGCATGCCCCCACTCGAGACGAGGCCTGACTCCCCTGGGGAGACTCAGAAGCACCCCAAGATCCATGGCAACACTGGAGAGGAATCCTCAGGTTCCGGCCCCGACTCCACACAAGGACTGAGGCCCCGGCATGGACGGGAGAGGAATCCCGAGAGGTCCCCTAGCAACTCGCATGGGGACTGGCCTTTCCTGAGGCCACCAGAGCGGGTCCCTGAGGTCCCCGTCGTAACTCGAGAAGACCTGCCGCAACTCGAGAAAATCCAGGAGGTTCTCCCCTCCAGGCGAGATGAGGCCCATTTCCGCTGAGGCGTCTCGAGGCTGATCACACCTCACCTCTGGAACTTCGAAAGGGTCCTTCACACCCTTGGTGCAAATCAAGAAGTTCCCCGACCTAGCCGTCTCCACTCGAGAGGAATCACGTGGGTCCCGCCCACATCCAGAGGAGACCCGTTTCCGCTTCGTAGCTCGAGATGAGGGATCCTTTCCCTGCTTCGTCGGGAAAGAGTTCCCGGCGTTCCCGTCGCATCTCAAGAGGAGGCCCTCTCAACAGGAACGGCGAGAGGAACTCCAGGGTCGTGCCACCATTCCAAGAGTCCCCCAGATGTCTCAGTCCATTCCAGAGGAACCTCTTTTCCCTTCACCGGCTCGTCTTTCACGCCGAGGATCGACTCACACCAAGGTGGCACGTGGCACAGCCCTGTGGGAAAGCCTCGTGGGAAAGCCTCGAGGGACAGCCTCGAGGGAAAGCCACAGATCCCTTGATCCACGTGACAGGTAGCGTGACACTACTGCTGCAGCTCGGGAGGAAAGCGCACGTGCATACCCCCACTCGAGACGAGGCCTGACTCCCCTGGGGAGACTCAGAAGCACCCCAAGATCCATGGCAACACTGGAGAGGAATCCTCAGGTTCCGGCCCCGACTCCACACAAGGACTGAGGCCCCGGCATGGACGGGAGAGGAATCCCGAGAGGGCCCCTAGCAACTCGCATGGGGACTGGCCTTTCCTGAGGCCACCAGAGCGGGTCCCTGAGGTCCCCGTCGTAACTCGAGAAGACCTGCCGCAACTCGAGAAAATCCAGGAGGTTCTCCCCTCCAGGCGAGATGAGGCCCATTTCCGCTGAGGCGTCTTGAGGCTGATCACACCTCACCTCTGGAACTTCGAAAGGGTCCTTCACACCCTTGGTGCAAATCAAGAAGTTCCCCGACATACCCGTCTCCACTCGAGAGGAATCACGAGGGTCCCGCCCACATCCAGAGGAGCCCCGTTTCCGCCTCGTACCTCGAGATGAGGGATCCTTTCACTGCTTCGTCGGGAAAGAGTTCCCGGCGTTCCCGTCGCATCTCAAGAGGAGGCCCTCTCAACAGGAACGGCGAGAGGAACTCCAGGGTCGTGCCACCATTCCAAGAGTCCCCCAGATGTCTCAGTCCATTCCAGAGGAACCTCTTTTCCCTTCAGCGGCTCGTCTTTCACGCCGAGGATCGACTCACTCCAAGGTGGCACGTGGCACAGCCATGTGGGAAAGCATCGTGGGAAAGCCTCGAGGGACAGCCTCGAGGGAAAGCCACAGATCCCTTGATCCACGTGACAGGAAGCGTGACACTACTGCTGCAGCTCGGGAGGAAAGCGCACGTGCATGCCCCCACTCGAGACGAGGCCTGACTCCCCTGGGGAGACTCAGAAGCACCCCAAGATCCATGGCAACACTGGAGAGGAATCCTCAGGTTCCGGCCCCGACTCCACACAAGGACTGAGGCCCCGGCATGGACGGGAGAGGAATCCCGAGAGGTCCCCTAGCAACTCGCATGGGGACTGGCCTTTCCTGAGGCCACCAGAGCGGGTCCCTGAGGTCCCCGTCGTAACTCGAGAAGACCTGCCGCAACTCGAGAAAATCCAGGAGGTTCTCCCCTCCAGGCGAGATGAGGCCCATTTCCGCTGAGGCGTCTCGAGGCTGATCACACCTCACCTCTGGAACTTCGAAAGGGTCCTTCACACCCTTGGTGCAAATCAAGAAGTTCCCCGACCTAGCCGTCTCCACTCGAGAGGAATCACGTGGGTCCCGCCCACATCCAGAGGAGACCCGTTTCCGCTTCGTAGCTCGAGATGAGGGATCCTTTCCCTGCTTCGTCGGGAAAGAGTTCCCGGCGTTCCCGTCGCATCTCAAGAGGAGGCCCTCTCAACAGGAACGGCGAGAGGAACTCCAGGGTCGTGCCACCATTCCAAGAGTCCCCCAGATGTCTCAGTCCATTCCAGAGGAACCTCTTTTCCCTTCACCGGCTCGTCTTTCACGCCGAGGATCGACTCACACCAAGGTGGCACGTGGCACAGCCCTGTGGGAAAGCCTCGTGGGAAAGCCTCGAGGGACAGCCTCGAGGGAAAGCCACAGATCCCTTGATCCACGTGACAGGTAGCGTGACACTACTGCTGCAGCTCGGGAGGAAAGCGCACGTGCATACCCCCACTCGAGACGAGGCCTGACTCCCCTGGGGAGACTCAGAAGCACCCCAAGATCCATGGCAACACTGGAGAGGAATCCTCAGGTTCCGGCCCCGACTCCACACAAGGACTGAGGCCCCGGCATGGACGGGAGAGGAATCCCGAGAGGTCCCCTAGCAACTCGCATGGGGACTGGCCTTTCCTGAGGCCACCAGAGCGGGTCCCTGAGGTCCCCGTTGTAACTCGAGAAGACCTGCCGCAATTCGAGAAAATCCAGGAGGTTCTCCCCTCCAGGCGAGATGAGGCCCATTTCCGCTGAGGCGTCTCGAGGCTGATCACACCTCACCTCTGGAACTTCGAAAGGGTCCTTCACACCCTTGGTGCAAATCAAGAAGTTCCCCGACCTAGCCGTCTCCACTCGAGAGGAATCACGAGGGTCCCGCCCACATCCAGAGGAGCCCCGTTTCCGCCTCGTACCTCGAGATGAGGGATCCTTTCACTGCTTCGTCGGGAAAGAGTTCCCGGCGTTCCCGTCGCATCTCAAGAGGAGGCCCTCTCAACAGGAACGGCGAGAGGAACTCCAGGGTCGTGCCACCATTCCAAGAGTCCCCCAGATGTCTCAGTCCATTCCAGAGGAACCTCTTTTCCCTTCACTGGCTCGTCTTTCACGCCGAGGATCGACTCACACCAAGGTGGCACGTGGCACAGCCCTGTGGGAAAGCCTCGTGGGAAAGCCTCGAGGGACAGCCTCGAGGGAAAGCCACAAATCTCTTGATCCACGTGACAGGAAGCGTGACACTACTGCTGCAGCTAGGGAGGAAAGCGCACGTGCATGCCCCCACTCGAGACGAGGCCTGACTCCCCTGGGGAGACTCAGAAGCACCCCAAGATCCATGGCAACACTGGAGAGGAATCCTCAGGTTCCGACCCCGACTCCACACAAGGACAGAGGCCCCGGCATGGACGGGAGAGGAATCCCGAGAGGTCCCCTAGCAACTCGCATGGGGACTGGCCTTTCCTGAGGCCACCAGAGCGGGTCCCTGAGGTCCACGTCGTAACTCTAGAAGACCTGCTGCAACTCGAGAAAATCCAGGAGGTTCTCCCCTCCAGGCGAGATGAGGCCCATTTCCGCTGAGGCGTCTCGAGGCTGATCACACCTCACCTCTGGAACTTCGAAAGGGTCCTTCACACCCTTGGTGCAAATCAAGAAGTTCCCCGACATACCCGTCTCCACTCGAGAGGAATCACGAGGGTCCCGCCCACATCCAGAGGAGCCCCGTTTCCGCCTCGTAGCTCGATATGAGGGATCCTTTCCCTGCTTCGTCGGGAAAGAGTTCCCGGCGTTCCCGTCGCATCTCAAGAGGAGGCCCTCTCAACAGGAACGGCGAGAGGAACTCCAGGGTCGTGCCACCATTCCAAGAGTCCCCCAGATGTCTCAGTCCATTCCAGAGGAACCTCTTTTCCCTTCACCGGCTCGTCTTTCATGCCGAGGATCGACTCACAGCAAGGTGGCACGTGGCACAGCCCTGTGGGAAAGCCTCGTGGGAAAGCCTCGAGGGACAGCCTCGAGGGAAAGCCACAGATCCCTTGATCCACGTGACAGGAAGCGTGACACTACTGCTGCAGCTCGGGAGGAAAGCGCACGTGCATGCCCCCACTCGAGACGAGGCCTGACTCCCCTGGGGAGACTCAGAAGCACCCCAAGATCCATGGCAACACTGGAGAGGAATCCTCAGGTTCCGGCCCCGACTCCACACAAGGACTGAGGCCCCGGCATGGACGGGAGAGGAATCCCGAGTGGTCCCCTAGCAACTCGCATGGGGACTGGCCTTTCCTGAGGCCACCAGAGCGGGTCCCTGTGGTCCCCGTCATAACTCGAGAAGACCTGCCGCAACTCGAGAAAATCCAGGAGGTTCTCCCCTCCAGGCGAGATGAGGCCCATTTCCGCTGAGGCGCCTCGAGGCTGATCACACCTCACCTCTGGAACTTCTAAAGGGTCCTTCACACCCTTGGTGCAAATCAAGAAGTTCCCCGACATACCCGTCTCCACTCGAGAGGAATCACGTGGGTCCCGCCCACATCAAGAGCAGCCCCGTTTCCGCCTCGTAGCTCGAGATGAGGGATCCTTTCCCTGCTTCGTCGGGAAAGAGTTCCCGGCGTTCCCGTCGCATCTCAAGAGGAGGCCCTCTCAACAGGAACGGCGAGAGGAACTCCAGGGTCGTGCCACCATTCCAAGAGTCCCCCAGATGTCTCAGTCCATTCCAGAGGAACCTCTTTTCCCTTCAGCGGCTCGTCTTTCACGCCGAGGATCGACTCACACCAAGGTGGCACGTGGCACAGCCCTGTGGGAAAGCCTCGTGGGAAAGCCTCGAGGGACAGCCTCGAGGGAAAGCCACAGATCCCTTGATCCACGTGACAGGAAGCGTGACACTACTGCTGCAGCTCGGGAGGAAAGCGCACGTGCATGCCCCCACTCGAGACGAGGCCTGAGTCCCCTGGGGAGACTCAGAAGCACCCCAAGATCCATGGCAACACTGGAGAGGAATCCTCAGGTTCCGGCCCCGACTCCACACAAGGACTGAGGCCCCGGTATGGACGGGAGAGGAATCCCGAGAGGGCCCCTAGCAACTCGCATGGGGACTGGCCTTTCCTGAGGCCACCAGAGCGGGTCCCTGAGGTCCCCGTCGTAACTCGAGAAGACCTGCCGCAACTCGAGAAAATCCAGGAGGTTCTCCCCTCCAGGCGAGATGAGGCCCATTTCCGCTGAGGCGTCTCGAGGCTGATCACACCTCACCTCTGGAACTTCGAAAGGGTCCTTCACACCCTTGGTGCAAATCAAGAAGTTCCCCGACATACCCGTCTCCACTCGAGAGGAATCACGAGGGTCCCGCCCACATCCAGAGGAGCCCCGTTTCCGCCTCGTAGCTCGAGATGAGGGATCCTTTCCCTGCTTCGTCGGGAAAGAGTTCCCGGCGTTCCCGTCGCATCTCAAGAGGAGGCCCTCTCAACAGGAACGGTGAGAGGAACTCCAGGGTCGTGCCACCATTCCAAGAGTCCCCCAGATGTCTCAGTCCATTCCAGAGGAACCTCTTTTCCCTTCAGCGGCTCGTCTTTCACGCCGAGGATCGACTCACTCCAAGGTGGCACGTGGCACAGCCATGTGGGAAAGCCTCGTGGGAAAGCCTCGAGGGACAGCCTCGAGGGAAAGCCACAGATCCCTTGATCCACGTGACAGGAAGCGTGACACTACTGCTGCAGCTCGGGAGGAAAGCGCACGTGCATGCCCCCACTCGAGACGAGGCCTGACTCCCCTGGGGAGAATCAGAAGCACCCCAAGATCCATGGCAACACTGGAGAGGAATCCTCAGGTTCCGGCCCCGACTCCACACAAGGACTGAGGCCCCGGCATGGACGGGAGAGGAATCCCGAGAGGGCCCCTAGCAACTCGCATGGGGACTGGCCTTTCCTGAGGCCACCAGAGCGGGTCCCTGAGGTCCCCGTCGTAACTCGAGAAGACCTGCCGCAACTCGAGAAAATCCAGGAGGTTCTCCCCTCCAGGCGAGATGAGGCCCATTTCCGCTGAGGCGTCTCGAGGCTGATCACACCTCACCTCTGGAACTTCGAAAGGGTCCTTCACACCCTTGGTGCAAATCAAGAAGTTCCCCGACCTAGCCGTCTCCACTCGAGAGGAATCACGAGGGTCCCGCCCACATCCAGAGGAGCCCCGTTTCCGCCTCGTAGCTCGAGATGAGGGATCCTTTCCCTGCTTCGTCGGGAAAGAGTTCCCGGCGTTCCCGTCGCATCTCAAGAGGGCCTCTCAACAGGAACGGCGAGAGGAACTCCAGGGTCGTGCCACCATTCCAAGAGTCCCCCAGATGTCTCTGTCCATTCCAGAGGAACCTCTTTTCCCTTCACCGGCTCGTCTTTCACGCCGAGGATCGACTCCCACCAAGGTGGCACGTGGCACAGCCCTGTGGGAAAGCCTCGTGGGAAAGCCTCGAGGGACAGCCTCGAGGGAAAGCCACAGATCCCTTGATCCACGTGACAGGTAGCGTGACACTACTGCTGCAGCTCGGGAGGAAAGCGCACGTGCATGCCCCCACTCGAGACGAGGCCTGACTCCCCTGGGGAGACTCAGAAGCACCCCAAGATCCATGGCAACACTGGAGAGGAATCCTCAGGTTCCGGCCCCGACTCCACACAAGGACTGAGGCCCCGGCATGGACGGGAGAGGAATCCCGAGAGGTCCCCTAGCAACTCGCATGGGGACTGGCCTTTCCTGAGGCCACCAGAGCGGGTCCCTGAGGTCCCCGTCGTAACTCGAGAAGACCTGCCGCAACTCGAGAAAATCCAGGAGGTTCTCCCCTCCAGGCGAGATGAGGCCCATTTCCGCTGAGGCGTCTTGAGGCTGATCACACCTCACCTCTGGAACTTCGAAAGGGTCCTTCACACCCTTGGTGCAAATCAAGAAGTTCCCCGACATACCCGTCTCCACTCGAGAGGAATCACGAGGGTCCCGCCCACATCCAGAGGAGCCCCGTTTCCGCCTCGTAGCTCGATATGAGGGATCCTTTCCCTGCTTCATCGGGAAAGAGTTCCCGGCGTTCCCGTCGCATCTCAAGAGGAGGCCCTCTCAACAGGAACGGCGAGAGGAACTCCAGGGTCGTGCCACCATTCCAAGAGTCCCCCAGATGTCTCAGTCCATTCCAGAGGAACCTCTTTTCCCTTCACCGGCTCGTCTTTCACGCCGAGGATCGACTCCCACCAAGGTGGCACGTGGCACAGCCCTGTGGGAAAGCCTCGTGGGAAAGCCTCGAGGGACAGCCTCGAGGGAAAGCCACAGATCCCTTGATCCACGTGACAGGAAGCGTGACACTACTGCTGCAGCTCGGGAGGAAAGCGCACGTGCATGCCCCCACTCGAGACGAGGCCTGACTCCCCTGGGGAGACTCAGAAGCACCCCAAGATCCATGACAACACTGGAGAGGAATCCTCAGGTTCCGGCCCCGACTCCACACAAGGACTGAGGCCCCGGCATGGACGGGAGAGGAATCCCGAGAGGTCCCCTAGCAACTCGCATGGGGACTGGCCTTTCCTGAGGCCACCAGAGCGGGTCCCTGAGGTCCCCGTCGTAACTCGAGAAGACCTGCCGCAACTCGAGAAAATCCAGGAGGTTCTCCCCTCCAGGCGAGATGAGGCCCATTTCCGCTGAGGCGTCTCGAGGCTGATCACACCTCACCTCTGGAACTTCGAAAGGCTCCTTCACACCCTTGGTGCAAATCAAGAAGTATCCCGACATACACGTCTCCACTCGAGAGGAATCACGAGGGTCCCGCCCACATCCAGAGGAGCCCCGTTTTCGCCTCGTAGCTCGAGATGAGGGATCCTTTCCCTGCTCTGTCGGGAAAGAGTTCCCGGCCTTCCCGTCGCATTCAAGAGGAGGCCCTCTCTACAGGAACGGCGAGAGGAACTCCAGGGTCGTGCCACCATTCCAAGAGTCCCCCAGATGTCTCAGTCCATTCCAGAGGAACCTCTTTTCCCTTCACCGGCTCGTCTTTCACGCTGAGGATCGACTCACACCAAGGTGGCACGTGGCACAGCCCTGTGGGAAAGCCTCGTGGGAAAGCCTCGAGGGACAGCCTCGAGGGAAAGCCACAGATCCCTTGATCCACGTGACAGGAAGCGTGACACTACTGCTGCAGCTCGGGAGGAAAGCGCACGTGCATGCCCCCACTCGAGACGAGGCCTGACTCCCCTGGGGAGACTCAGAAGCACCCCAAGATCCATGGCAACACTGGAGAGGAATCCTCAGGTTCCGGCCCCGACTCCACACAAGGACTGAGGCCCCGGCATGGACGGGGAGGAATGCCGAGAGGTCCCCTAGCAACTCGCATGGGGACACTCCTTTCCTGAGGCCACCAGAGCGGGTCCCTGAGGTCCCCGTCGTAACTCGAGAAGACCTGCCGCAACTCGAGAAAATCCACGAGGTTCTCCCCTCCAGGCGAGATGAGGCCCATTTCCGCTGAGGCGTCTCGAGGCTGATCACACCTCACCTCTGGAACTTCGAAAGGGTCCTTCACACCCTTGGTGCAAATCAAGAAGTTCCCCGACCTAGCCGTCTCCACTCGAGAGGAATCACGAGGGTCCCGCCCACATCCAGAGGAGCCCCGTTTCCGCCTCGTAGCTCGAGATGAGGGATCCTTTCCCTGCTTCTTCGGGAAAGAGTTCCCGGCGTTCCCGTCGCATCTCAAGAGGAGGCCCTCTCAACAGGAACGGCGAGAGGAACTCCAGGGTCGTGCCACCATTCCAAGAGTCCCCCAGATGTCTCAGTCCATTCCAGAGGAACCTCTTTTCCCTTCACCGGCTCGTCTTTCACGCCGAGGATCGACTCCCACGAAGGTGGCACGTGGCACAGCCCTGTGGGAAAGCCTCGTGGGAAAGCCTCGAGGGACAGCCTCGAGGGAAAGCCACAGATCCCTTGATCCACGTGACAGGAAGCGTGACACTACTGCTGCAGCTCGGGAGGAAAGCGCACGTGCATGCCCCCACTCGAGACGAGGCCTGACTCCCCTGGGGAGACTCAGAAGCACCCCAAGATCCATGGCAACACTGGAGAGGAATCCTCAGGTTCCGGCCCCGACTCCACACAAGGACTGAGGCCCCGGCATGGACGGGAGAGGAATCCCGAGTGGTCCCCTAGCAACTCGCATGGGGACTGGCCTTTCCTGAGGCCACCAGAGCGGGTCCCTGAGGTCCCCGTCGTAACTCGAGAAGACCTGCCGCAACTCGAGAAAATCCAGGAGGTTCTCCCCTCCAGGCGAGATGAGGCCCATTTCCGCTGAGGCGTCTCGAGGCTGATCACACCTCACCTCTGGAACTTCGAAAGGGTCCTACACACCCTTGGTGCAAATCAAGAAGTTCCCCGACCTAGCCGTCTCCACTCGAGAGGAATCACGTGGGTCCCGCCCACATCCAGAGGAGCCCCGTTTCCGCCTCGTAGCTCGAGATGAGGGATCCTTTCCCTGCTTCGTCGGGAAAGAGTTCCCGGCGTTCCCGTCGCATCTCAAGAGGAGGCCCTCTCAACAGGAAAGGCGAGAGGAACTCCAGGGTCGTGCCACCATTCCAAGAGTCCCCCAGATGTCTCAGTCCATTCCAGAGGAACCTCTTTTCCCTTCACCGGCTCGTCTTTCACGCCGAGGATCGACTCACACCAAGGTGGCACGTGGCACAGCCCTGTGGGAAAGCCTCGTGGGAAAGCCTCGAGGGACAGCCTCGAGGGAAAGCCACAGATCCCTTGATCCACGTGACAGGAAGCGTGACACTACTGCTGCAGTTCGGGAGGAAAGCGCACGTGCATGCCCCCACTCGAGACGAGGCCTGACTCCCCTGGGGAGACTCAGAAGCACCCCAAGATCCATGGCAACACTGGAGAGGAATCCTCAGGTTCCGGCCCCGACTCCACACAAGGACTGAGGCCCCGGCATGGACGGGAGAGGAATCCCGAGAGGTCCCCTAGCAACTCGCATGGGGACTGGCCTTTCCTGAGGCCACCAGAGCGGGTCCCTGAGGTCCCCGTCGTAACTCGAGAAGACCTGCCGCAACTCGAGAAAATCCAGGAGGTTCTCCCCTCCAGGCGAGATGAGGCCCATTTCCGCTGAGGCGTCTCGAGGCTGATCACACCTCACCTCTGGAACTTCGAAAGGGTCCTTCACACCCTTGGTGCAAATCAAGAAGTTCCCCGACATACCCGTCTCCACTCGAGAGGAATCACGAGGGTCCCGCCCACATCCAGAGGAGCCCCGTTTCCGCCTCGTATCTCGATATGAGGGATCCTTTCCCTGCTTCGTCGGGAAAGAGTTCCCGGCGTTCCCGTCGCATCTCAAGAGGAGGCCCTCTCAACAGGAACGGCGAGAGGAACTCCAGGGTCGTGCCACCATTCCAAGAGTCCCCCAGATGTCTCAGTCCATTCCAGAGGAACCTCTTTTCCCTTCACCGGCTCGTCTTTCACGCTGAGGATCGACTCACACCAAGGTGGCACGTGGCACAGCCCTGTGGGAAAGCCTCGTGGGAAAGCCTCGAGGGACAGCCTCGAGGGAAAGCCACAGATCCCTTGATCCACGTGACAGGAAGCGTGACACTACTGCTGCAGCTCGGGAGGAAAGCGCACGTGCATGCCCCCACTCGAGACGAGGCCTGACTCCCCTGGGGAGACTCAGAAGCACCCCAAGATCCATGGCAACACTGGAGAGGAATCCTCAGGTTCCGGCCCCGACTCCACACAAGGACTGAGGCCCCGGCATGGACGGGAGAGGAATGCCGAGAGGTCCCCTAGCAACTCGCATGGGGACACTCCTTTCCTGAGGCCACCAGAGCGGGTCCCTGAGGTCCCCGTCGTAACTCGAGAAGACCTGCCGCAACTCGAGAAAATCCACGAGGTTCTCCCCTCCAGGCGAGATGAGGCCCATTTCCGCTGAGGCGTCTCGAGGCTGATCACACCTCACCTCTGGAACTTCGAAAGGGTCCTTCACACCCTTGGTGCAAATCAAGAAGTTCCCCGACCTAGCCGTCTCCACTCGAGAGGAATCACGAGGGTCCCGCCCACATCCAGAGGAGCCCCGTTTCCGCCTCGTAGCTCGAGATGAGGGATCCTTTCCCTGCTTCGTCGGGAAAGAGTTCCCGGCGTTCCCGTCGCATCTCAAGAGGAGGCCCTCTCAACAGGAACGGCAAGAGGAACTCCAGGGTCGTGCCACCATTCCAAGAGTCCCCCAGATGTCTCAGTCCATTCCAGAGGAACCTCTTTTCCCTTCACGGGCTCGTCTTTCACGCCGAGGATCGACTCACACCAAGGTGGCACGTGGCACAGCCCTGTGGGAAAGCCTCGTGGGAAAGCCTCGAGGGAAAGCCACAGATCCCTTGATCCACGTGACAGGAAGCGTGACACTACTTCTGCAGCTCGGGAGGAAAGCGCACGTGCATGCCCCCACTCGAGACGAGGCCTGACTCCCCTGGGGAGACTCAGAAGCACCCCAAGATCCATGGCAACACTGGAGAGGAATCCTCAGGTTCCGGCCCCGACTCCACACAAGGACAGAGGCCCCGGCATGGACGGGAGAGGAATCCCGAGAGGTCCCCTAGCAACTCGCATGGGGACTGGCCTTTCCTGAGGCCACCAGAGCGGGTCCCTGAGGTCCCCGTCGTAATTCGAGAAGACCTGCCGCAACTCGAGAAAATCCAGGAGGTTCTCCCCTCCAGGCGAGATGAGGCCCATTTCCGCTGAGGCGTCTCGAGGCTGATCACACCTCACCTCTGGAACTTCGAAAGGGTCCTTCACACCCTTGGTGCAAATCAAGAAGTTCCCCGACATACCCGTCTCCACTCGAGAGGAATCACGAGGGTCCCGCCCACATCCAGAGGAGCCCCGTTTCCGCCTCGTAGCTCGAGATGAGGGATCCTTTCCCTGCTTCGTCGGGAAAGAGTTCCCGGCGTTCCCGTCGCATCTCAAGAGGAGGCCCTCTCAACAGGAACGGCGAGAGGAACTCCAGGGTCGTGCCACCATTCCAAGAGTCCCCCAGATGTCTCAGTCCATTCCAGAGGAACCTCTTTTCCCTTCACCGGCTCGTCTTTCACGCCGAGGATCGACTCACACCAAGGTGGCACGTGGCACAGCCCTGTGGAAAAGCCTCGTGGGAAAGCCTCGAGGGACAGCCTCGAGGGAAAGCCACAGATCCCTTGATCCACGTGACAGGAAGCGTGAAACTACTGCTGCAGCTCGGGAGGAAAGCGCACGTGCATGCCCCCACTCGAGACGAGGCCTGACTCCCCTGGGGAGACTCAGAAGCACCCCAAGATCCATGGCAACACTGGAGAGGAATCCTCAGGTTCCGGCCCCAACTCCACACAAGGACTGAGGCCCCGGCATGGACGGGAGAGGAATCCCGAGAGGTCCCCTAGCAACTCGCATGGGGACTGGCCTTTCCTGAGGCCACCAGAGCGGGTCCCTGAGTTCCCCGTCGTAACTCGAGAAGACCTGCCGCAACAGGAGAAAATCCAGGAGGTTCTCCCCTCCAGGCGAGATGAGGCCCATTTCCGCTGAGGCGTCTCGAGGCTGATCACACCTCACCTCTGGAACTTCGAAAGGGTCCTTCACACCCTTGGTGCAAATCAAGAAGTTCCCCGACCTAGCCGTCTCCACTCGAGAGGAATCACGAGGGTCCCGCCCACATCCAGAGGAGCCCCGTTTCCGCCTCGTAGCTCGAGATGAGGGATCCTTTCCCTGCTTCGTCGGGAAAGAGTTCCCGGCGTTCCCGTCGCATCTCAAGAGGAGGCCCTCTCAACAGGAACGGCGAGAGGAAATCCAGGGTCGTGCCACCATTCCAAGAGTCCCCCAGATGTCTCAGTCCATTCCAGAGGAACCTCTTTTCCCTTCACCGGCTCGTCTTTCACGCCGAGGATCGACTCCCACCAAGGTGGCACGTGGCACAGCCCTGTGGGAAAGCCTCGTGGGAAAGCCTCGAGGGACAGCCTCGAGGGAAAGCCACAGATCCCTTGATCCACGTGACAGGAAGCGTGACACTACTGCTGCAGCTCGGGAGGAAAGCGCACGTGCATGCCCCCACTCGAGACGAGGCCTGACTCCCCTGGGGAGACTCAGAAGCACCCCAAGATCCATGGCAACACTGGAGAGGAATCCTCAGGTTCCGGCCCCGACTCCACACAAGGACTGAGGCCCCGGCATGGACGGGAGAGGAATCCCGAGTGGTCCCCTAGCAACTCGCATGGGGACTGGCCTTTCCTGAGGCCACTAGAGCGGGTCCCTGTGGTCCCCGTCGTAACTCGAGAAGACCTGCCGCAACTCGAGAAAATCCAGGAGGTTCTCCCCTCCAGGCGAGATGAGGCCCATTTCCGCTGAGGCGTCTCAAGGCTGATCACACCTCACCTCTGGAACTTCGAAAGGGTCCTACACACCCTTGGTGCAAATCAAGAAGTTCCCCGACCTAGCCGTCTCCACTCGAGAGGAATCACGTGGGTCCCGCCCACATCCAGAGGAGCCCCGTTTCCGCCTCGTAGCTCGAGATGAGGGATCCTTTCCCTGCTTCGTCGGGAAAGAGTTCCCGGCATTCCCGTCGCATCTCAAGAGGAGGCCCTCTCAACAGGAAAGGCGAGAGGAACTCCAGGGTCGTGCCACCATTCCAAGAGTCCCCCAGATGTCTCAGTCCATTCCAGAGGAACCTCTTTTCCCTTCACCGGCTCGTCTTTCACGCCGAGGATCGACTCACACCAAGGTGGCACGTGGCACAGCCCTGTGGGAAAGCCTCGTGGGAAAGCCTCGAGGGACAGCCTCGAGGGAAAGCCACAGATCCCTTGATCCACGTGACAGGAAGCGTGACACTACTGCTGCAGCTCGGGAGGAAAGCGCACGTGCATGCCCCCACTCGAGACGAGTCCTGACTCCCCTGGGGAGACTCAGAAGCACCCCAAGATCCATGGCAACACTGGAGAGGAATCCTCAGGTTCCGGCCCCGACTCCACACAAGGACTGAGGCCCCGGCATGGACGGGAGAGGAATCCCGAGAGGTCCCCTAGCAACTCGCATGGGGACACTCCTTTCCTGAGGCCACCAGAACGGGTCCCTGAGGTCCCCGTCATAACTCGAGAAGACCTGCCGCAACTCGAGAAAATCCATGAGGTTCTCCCCTCCAGGCGAGATGAGGCCCATTTCCGCTGAGGCGTCTCGAGGCTGATCACACCTCACCTCTGGAACTTCGAAAGGCTCCTTCACACCCTTGGACAAAATCAAGAAGTTCCCCGACATACCCGTCTCCACTCGAGAGGAATCACGAGGGTCCCGCCCACATCCAGAGGAGCCCCGTTTCCGCCTCGTAGCTCGAGATGAGGGATCCTTTCCCTGCTTCTTCGGGAAAGAGTTCCCGGCGTTCCCGTCGCATCTCAAGAGGAGGCCCTCTCAACAGGAACGGCGAGAGGAACTCCAGGGTCGTGCCACCATTCCAAGAGTCCCCCAGATGTCTCAGTCCATTCCAGAGGAACCTCTTTTCCCTTCACCGGCTCGTCTTTCACGCCGAGGATCGACTCCCACCAAGGTGGCACGTGGCACAGCCCTGTGGGAAAGCCTCGTGGGAAAGCCTCGAGGGACAGCCTCGAGGGAAAGCCACAGATCCCTTGATCCACGTGACAGGAAGCGTGACACTACTGCTGCAGCTCGGGAGGAAAGCGCACGTGCATGCCCCCACTCGAGACGAGGCCTGACTCCCCTGGGGAGACTCAGAAGCACCCCAAGATCCATGGCAACACTGGAGAGGAATCCTCAGGTTCCGGCCCCGACTCCACACAAGGACTGAGGCCCCGGCATGGACGGGAGAGGAATCCCGAGAGGTCCCCTAGCAACTCGCATGGGGACTGGCCTTTCCTGAGGCCACCAGAGCGGGTCCCTGAGGTCCCCGTCGTAACTCGAGAAGACCTGCCGCAACTCGAGAAAATCCAGGAGGTTCTCCCCTCCAGGCGAGATGAGGCCCATTTCCGCTGAGGCGTCTCGAGGCTGATCACACCTCACCTCTGGAACTTCGAAAGGGTCCTACACACCCTTGGTGCAAATCAAGAAGTTCCCCGACCTAGCCGTCTCCACTCGAGAGGAATCACGTGGGTCCCGCCCACATCCAGAGGAGCCCCGTTTCCGCCTCGTAGCTCGAGATGAGGGATCCTTTCCCTGCTTCGTCGGGAAAGAGTTCCCGGCGTTCCCGTCGCATCTCAAGAGGAGGCCCTCTCAACAGGAAAGGCGAGAGGAACTCCAGGGTCGTGCCACCATTCCAAGAGTCCCCCAGATGTCTCAGTCCATTCCAGAGGAACCTCTTTTCCCTTCACCGGCTCGTCTTTCACGCCGAGGATCGACTCACACCAAGGTGGCACGTGGCACAGCCCTGTGGGAAAGCCTCGTGGGAAAGCCTCGAGGGACAGCCTCGAGGGAAAGCCACAGATCCCTTGATCCACGTGACAGGAAGCGTGACACTACTGCTGCAGTTCGGGAGGAAAGCGCACGTGCATGCCCCCACTCGAGACGAGGCCTGACTCCCCTGGGGAGACTCAGAAGCACCCCAAGATCCATGGCAACACTGGAGAGGAATCCTCAGGTTCCGGCCCCGACTCCACACAAGGACTGAGGCCCCGGCATGGACGGGAGAGGAATCCCGAGAGGTCCCCTAGCAACTCGCATGGGGACTGGCCTTTCCTGAGGCCACCAGAGCGGGTCCCTGAGGTCCCCGTCGTAACTCGAGAAGACCTGCCGCAACTCGAGAAAATCCAGGAGGTTCTCCCCTCCAGGCGAGATGAGGCCCATTTCCGCTGAGGCGTCTCGAGGCTGATCACACCTCACCTCTGGAACTTCGAAAGGGTCCTTCACACCCTTGGTGCAAATCAAGAAGTTCCCCGACATACCCGTCTCCACTCGAGAGGAATCACGAGGGTCCCGCCCACATCCAGAGGAGCCCCGTTTCCGCCTCGTATCTCGATATGAGGGATCCTTTCCCTGCTTCGTCGGGAAAGAGTTCCCGGCGTTCCCGTCGCATCTCAAGAGGAGGCCCTCTCAACAGGAACGGCGAGAGGAACTCCAGGGTCGTGCCACCATTCCAAGAGTCCCCCAGATGTCTCAGTCCATTCCAGAGGAACCTCTTTTCCCTTCACCGGCTCGTCTTTCATGCCGAGGTTCGACTCACACCAAGGTGGCACGTGGCACAGCCCTGTGGGAAAGCCTCGTGGGAAAGCCTCGAGGGACAGCCTCGAGGGAAAGCCACAGATCCCTTGATCCACGTGACAGGAAGCGTGACACTACTGCTGCAGCTCGGGAGGAAAGCGCACGTGCATGCCCCCACTCGAGACGAGGCCTGACTCCCCTGGGGAGACTCAGAAGCACCCCAAGATCCATGGCAACAATGGAGAGGAATCCTCAGGTTCCGGCCCCGACTCCACACAAGGACTGAGGCCCCGGCATGGACGGGAGAGGAATCCCGAGTGGTCCCCTAGCAACTCGCATGGGGACTGGCCTTTCCTGAGGCCACCAGAGCGGGTCCCTGTGGTCCCCGTCATAACTCGAGAAGACCTGCCGCAACTCGAGAAAATCCAGGAGGTTCTCCCCTCCAGGCGAGATGAGGCCCATTTCCGCTGAGGCGTCTCGAGGCTGATCACACCTCACCTCTGGAACTTCTAAAGGGTCCTTCACACCCTTGGTGCAAATCAAGAAGTTCCCCGACATACCCGTCTCCACTCGAGAGGAATCACGTGGGTCCCGCCCACATCAAGAGGAGCCCCGTTTCCGCCTCGTAGCTCGAGATGAGGGATCCTTTCCCTGCTTCGTCGGGAAAGAGTTCCCGGCGTTCCCGTCGCATCTCTAGAGGAGGCCCTCTCAACAGGAACGGCGAGAGGAACTCCAGGGTCGTGCCACCATTCCAAGAGTCCCCCAGATGTCTCAGTCCATTCCAGAGGAACCTCTTTTCCCTTCACCGGCTCGTCTTTCACGCCGAGGATCGACTCCCACCAAGGTGGCACGTGGCACAGCCCTGTGGGAAAGCCTCGTGGGAAAGCCTCGAGGGACAGCCTCGAGGGAAAGCCACAGATCCCTTGATCCACGTGACAGGAAGCGTGACACTACTGCTGCAGCTCGGGAGGAAAGCGCACGTGCATGCCCCCACTCGAGACGAGGCCTGACTCCCCTGGGGAGACTCAGAAGCACCCCAAGATCCATGACAACACTGGAGAGGAATCCTCAGGTTCCGGCCCCGACTCCACACAAGGACTGAGGCCCCGGCATGGACGGGAGAGGAATCCCGAGAGGTCCCCTAGCAACTCGCATGGGGACTGGCCTTTCCTGAGGCCACCAGAGCGGGTCCCTGAGGTCCCCGTCGTAACTCGAGAAGACCTGCCGCAACTCGAGAAAATCCAGGAGGTTCTCCCCTCCAGGCGAGATGAGGCCCATTTCCGCTGAGGCGTCTCGAGGCTGATCACACCTCACCTCTGGAACTTCGAAAGGGTCCTTCACACCCTTGGTGCAAATCAAGAAGTATCCCGACATACACGTCTCCACTCGAGAGGAATCACGAGGGTCCCGCCCACATCCAGAGGAGCCCCGTTTCCGCCTCGTAGCTCGAGATGAGGGATCCTTTCCCTGCTCTGTCGGGAAAGAGTTCCCGGCCTTCCCGTCGCATCTCAAGAGGAGGCCCTCTCAACAGGAACGGCGAGAGGAACTCCAGGGTCGTGCCACCATTCCAAGAGTCCCCCAGATGTCTCAGTCCATTCCAGAGGAACCTCTTTTCCCTTCACCGGCTCGTCTTTCACGCTGAGGATCGACTCACACCAAGGTGGCACATGGCACAGCCCTGTGGGAAAGCCTCGTGGGAAAGCCTCGAGGGACAGCCTCGAGGGAAAGCCACAGATCACTTGATCCACGTGACAGGAAGCGTGACACTACTGCTGCAGCTCGGGAGGAAAGCGCACGTGCATGCCCCCACTCGAGACGAGGCCTGACTCCCCTGGGGAGACTCAGAAGCACCCCAAGATCCATGGCAACACTGGAGAGGAATCCTCAGGTACCGGCCCCGACTCCACACAAGGACTGAGGCCCCGGCATGGACGGGAGAGGAATCCCGAGAGGTCCCCTAGCAACTCGCATGGGGACTGGCCTTTCCTGAGGCCACCAGAGCGGGTCCCTGAGGTCCCCGTCGTAACTCGAGAAGACCTGCCGCAACTCGAGAAAATCCAGGAGGTTCTCCCCTCCAGGCGAGATGAGGCCCATTTCCGCTGAGGCGTCTCGAGGCTGATCACACCTCACCTCTGGAACTTCGAAAGGGTCCTTCACACCCTTGGTGCAAATCAAGAAGTTCCCCGACCTAGCCGTCTCCACTCGAGAGGAATCACGAGGGTCCCGCCCACATCCAGAGGAGCCCCGTTTCCGCCTCGTAGCTCGAGATGAGGGATCCTTTCCCTGCTTCGTCGGGAAAGAGTTCCCGGCGTTCCCGTCGCATCTCAAGAGGAGGCCCTCTCAACAGGAACGGCGAGAGGAACTCCAGGGTCGTGCCACCATTCCAAGAGTCCCCCAGATGTCTCAGTCCATTCCAGAGGAACCTCTTTTCCCTTCACCGGCTCGTCTTTCATGCCGAGGATCGACTCACACCAAGGTGGCACGTGGCACAGCCCTGTGGGAAAGCCTCGTGGGAAAGCCTCGAGGGACAGCCTCGAGGGAAAGCCACAGATCCCTTGATCCACGTGACAGGAAGCGTGACACTACTGCTGCAGCTCGGGAGGAAAGCGCACGTGCATGCCCCCACTCGAGACGAGGCCTGACTCCCCTGGGGAGAAACAGAAGCACCCCAAGATCCATGGCAACACTGGAGAGGAATCCTCAGGTTCCGGCCCCGACTCCACACAAGGACTGAGGCCCCGGCATGGACGGGAGAGGAATCCCGAGTGGTCCCCTAGCAACTCGCATGGGGACTGGCCTTTCCTGAGGCCACCAGAGCGGGTCCCTGTGGTCCCCGTCATAACTCGAGAAGACCTGCCGCAACTCGAGAAAATCCAGGAGGTTCTCCCCTCCAGGCGAGATGAGGCCCATTTCCGCTGAGGCGTCTCGAGGCTGATCACACCTCACCTCTGGAACTTCGAAAGGGTCCTTCACACCCTTGGTGCAAATCAAGAAGTTCCCCGACCTAGCCGTCTCCACTCGAGAGGAATCACGAGGGTCCCGCCCACATCCAGAGGAGCCCCGTTTCCGCCTCGTAGCTCGAGATGAGGGATCCTTTCCCTGCTTCGTCAGGAAAGATTTCCCGGCGTTCCCGTCGCATCTCAAGAGGAGGCCCTCTCAACAGGAACGGCGAGAGGAACTCCAGGGTCGTGCCACCATTCCAAGAGTCCCCCAGATGTCTCAGTCCATTCCAGAGGAACCTCTTTTCCCTTCACCGGCTCGTCTTTCACGCCGAGGATCGACTCCCACCAAGGTGGCACGTGGCACAGCCCTGTGGGAAAGCCTCGTGGGAAAGCCTCGAGGGACAGACTCGAGGGAAAGCCACAGATCCCTTGATCCACGTGACAGGAAGCGTGACACTACTGCTGCAGCTCGGGAGGAAAGCGCACGTGCATGCCCCCACTCGAGACGAGGCCTGACTCCCCTGGGGAGACTCAGAAGCACCCCAAGATCCATGGCAACACTGGAGAGGAATCCTCAGGTTCCGGCCCCGACTCCACACAAGGACTGAGGCCCCGGCATGGACGGGAGAGGAATCCCGAGTGGTCCCCTAGCAACTCGCATGGGGACTGGCCTTTCCTGAGGCCACCAGAGCGGGTCCCTGTGGTCCCCGTCGTAACTCGAGAAGACCTGCCGCAACTCGAGAAAATCCAGGAGGTTCTCCCCTCCAGGCGAGATGAGGCCCATTTCCGCTGAGGCGTCTCGAGGCTGATCACACCTCACCTCTGGAACTTCGAAAGGGTCCTACACACCCTTGGTGCAAATCAAGAAGTTCCCCGACCTAGCCGTCTCCACTCGAGAGGAATCACGTGGGTCCCGCCCACATCCAGAGGAGCCCCGTTTCCGCCTCGTAGCTCGAGATGAGGGATCCTTTCCCTGCTTCGTCGGGAAAGAGTTCCCGGCGTTCCCGTCGCATCTCAAGAGGAGGCCCTCTCAACAGGAACGGCGAGAGGAACTCCAGGGTCGTGCCACCATTCCAAGAGTCCCCCAGATGTCTCAGTCCATTCCAGAGGAACCTCTTTTCCCTTCACCGGCTCGTCTTTCACGCCGAGGATCGACTCACACCAAGGTGGCACGTGGCACAGCCCTGTGGGAAAGCCTCGTGGGAAAGCCTCGAGGGACAGCCTCGAGGGAAAGCCACAGATCCTTTGATCCACGTGACAGGAAGCGTGACACTACTGCTGCAGCTCGGGAGGAAAGCGCACGTGCATGCCCCCACTCAAGACGAGGCCTGACTCCCCTGGGGAGACTCAGAAGCACCCCAAGATCCATGGCAACACTGGAGAGGAATCCTCAGGTACCGGCCCCGACTCCACACAAGGACTGAGGCCCCGGCATGGACGGGAGAGGAATCCCGAGAGGTCCCCTAGCAACTTGCATGGGGACTGGCCTTTCCTGAGGCCACCAGAGCGGGTCCCTGAGGTCCCCGTCGTAACTCGAGAAGACCTGCCGCAACTCGAGAAAATCCAGGAGGTTCTCCCCTCCAGGCGAGATGAGGCCCATTTCCGCTGAGGCGTCTCGAGGCTGATCACACCTCACCTCTGGAACTTCGAAAGGGTCCTTCACACCCTTGGTGCAAATCAAGAAGTTCCCCGACCTAGCCGTCTCCACTCGAGAGGAATCACGAGGGTCCCGCCCACATCCAGAGGAGCCCCGTTTCCGCCTCGTAGCTCGAGATGAGGTATCCTTTCCCTGCTTCGTCGGGAAAGAGTTCCCGGCGTTCCCGTCGCATCTCAAGAGGAGGCCCTCTCAACAGGAACGGCGAGAGGAACTCCAGGGTCGTGCCACCATTCCAAGAGTCCCCCAGATGTCTCAGTCCATTCCAGAGGAACCTCTTTTCCCTTCACCGGCTCGTCTTTCATGCCGAGGATCGACTCACACCAAGGTGGCACGTGGCACAGCCCTGTGGGAAAGCCTCGTGGGAAAGCCTCGAGGGACAGCCTCGAGGGAAAGTCACAGATCCCTTGATCCACGTGACAGGAAGCGTGACACTACTGCTGCAGCTCGGGAGGAAAGCGCACGTGCATGCCCCCACTCGAGACGAGGCCTGACTCCCCTGGGGAGACTCAGAAGCACCCCAAGATCCATGGCAACACTGGAGAGGAATCCTCAGGTTCCGGCCCCGACTCCACACAAGGACTGAGGCCCCGGCATGGACGGGAGAGGAATCCCGAGTGGTCCCCTAGCAACTCGCATGGGGACTGGCCTTTCCTGAGGCCACCAGAGCGGGTCCCTGTGGTCCCCGTCATAACTCGAGAAGACCTGCCGCAACTCGAGAAAATCCAGGAGGTTCTCCCCTCCAGGCGAGATGAGGCCCATTTCCGCTGAGGCGTCTCGAGGCTGATCACACCTCACCTCTGGAACTTCGAAAGGGTCCTTCACACCCTTGGTGCAAATCAAGAAGTTCCCCGACCTAGCCGTCTCCACTCGAGAGGAATCACGAGGGTCCCGCCCACATCCAGAGGAGCCCCGTTTCCGCCTCGTAGCTCGAGATGAGGGATCCTTTCCCTGCTTCGTCAGGAAAGAGTTCCCGGCGTTCCCGTCGCATCTCAAGAGGAGGCCCTCTCAACAGGAACGGCGAGAGGAACTCCAGGGTCGTGCCACCATTCCAAGAGTCCCCCAGATGTCTCAGTCCATTCCAGAGGAACCTCTTTTCCCTTCACCGGCTCGTCTTTCACGCCGAGGATCGACTCCCACCAAGGTGGCACGTGGCACAGCCCTGTGGGAAAGCCTCGTGGGAAAGCCTCGAGGGACAGACTCGAGGGAAAGCCACAGATCCCTTGATCCACGTGACAGGAAGCGTGACACTACTGCTGCAGCTCGGGAGGAAAGCGCACGTGCATGCCCCCACTCGAGACGAGGCCTGACTCCCCTGGGGAGACTCAGAAGCACCCCAAGATCCATGGCAACACTGGAGAGGAATCCTCAGGTTCCGGCCCCGACTCCACACAAGGACTGAGGCCCCGGCATGGACGGGAGAGGAATCCCGAGTGGTCCCCTAGCAACTCGCATGGGGACTGGCCTTTCCTGAGGCCACCAGAGCGGGTCCCTGTGGTCCCCGTCGTAACTCGAGAAGACCTGCCGCAACTCGAGAAAATCCAGGAGGTTCTCCCCTCCAGGCGAGATGAGGCCCATTTCCGCTGAGGCGTCTCGAGGCTGATCACACCTCACCTCTGGAACTTCGAAAGGGTCCTACACACCCTTGGTGCAAATCAAGAAGTTCCCCGACCTAGCCGTCTCCACTCGAGAGGAATCACGTGGGTCCCGCCCACATCCAGAGGAGCCCCGTTTCCGCCTCGTAGCTCGAGATGAGGGATCCTTTCCCTGCTTCGTCGGGAAAGAGTTCCCGGCGTTCCCGTCGCATCTCAAGAGGAGGCCCTCTCAACAGGAACGGCAAGAGGAACTCCAGGGTCGTGCCACCATTCCAAGAGTCCCCCAGATGTCTCAGTCCATTCCAGAGGAACCTCTTTTCCCTTCACCGGCTCGTCTTTCACGCCGAGGATCGACTCACACCAAGGTGGCACGTGGCACAGCCCTGTGGGAAAGCCTCGTGGGAAAGCCTCGAGGGACAGCCTCGAGGGAAAGCCACAGATCCCTTGATCCACGTGACAGGAAGCGTGACACTACTGCTGCAGCTCGGGAGGAAAGCGCACGTGCATGCCCCCACTCGAGACGAGGCCTGACTCCCCTGGGGAGACTCAGAAGCACCCCAAGATCCATGGCAACACTGGAGAGGAATCCTCAGGTTCCGGCCCCGACTCCACACAAGGACTGAGGCCCCGGCATGGACGGGAGAGGAATCCCGAGAGGTCCCCTAGCAACTCGCATGGGGACACTCCTTTCCTGAGGCCACCAGAGCGGGTCCCTGAGGTCCCCGTCATAACTCGAGAAGACCTGCCGCAACTCGAGAAAATCCACGAGGTTCTCCCCTCCAGGCGAGATGAGGCCCATTTCCGCTGAGGCGTCTCGAGGCTGATCACACCTCACCTCTGGAACTTCGAAAGGCTCCTTCACACCCTTGGTGCAAATCAAGAAGTTCCCCGACCTAGCCGTCTCCACTCGAGAGGAATCACGAGGGTCCCGCCCACATCCAGAGGAGCCCCGTTTCCGCCTCGTAGCTCGAGATGAGGGATCCTTTCCCTGCTTCGTCGGGAAAGAGTTCCCGGCGTTCCCGTCGCATCTCAAGAGGAGGCCCTCTCAACAGGAACGGCGAGAGGAACTCCAGGGTCGTGCCACCATTCCAAGAGTCCCCCAGATGTCTCAGTCCATTCCAGAGGAACCTCTTTTCCCTTCAGCGGCTCGTCTTTCATGCCGAGGATCGACTCACACCAAGGTGGCACGTGGCACAGCCCTGTGGGAAAGCCTCGTGGGAAAGCCTCGAGGGACAGCCTCGAGGGAAAGCCACAGATCCCTTGATCCACGTGACAGGAAGCGTGACACTACTGCTGCAGCTCGGGAGGAAAGCGCACGTGCATGCCCCCACTCGAGACGAGGCCTGACTCCCCTGGGGAGACTCAGAAGCACCCCAAGATCCATGGCAACACTGGAGAGGAATCCTCAGGTTCCGGCCCCGACTCCACACAAGGACTGAGGCCCCGGCATGGACGGGAGAGGAATCCCGAGTGGTCCCCTAGCAACTCGCATGGGGACTGGCCTTTCCTGAGGCCACCAGAGCGGGTCCCTGTGGTCCCCGTCATAACTCGAGAAGACCTGCCGCAACTCGAGAAAATCCAGGAGGTTCTCCCCTCCAGGCGAGATGAGGCCCATTTCCGCTGAGGCGTCTCGAGGCTGATCACACCTCACCTCTGGAACTTCGAAAGGGTCCTTCACACCCTTGGTGCAAATCAAGAAGTTCCCCGACCTAGCCGTCTCCACTCGAGAGGAATCACGAGGGTCCCGCCCACATCCAGAGGAGCCCCGTTTCCGCCTCGTAGCTCGAGATGAGGGATCCTTTCCCTGCTTCGTCAGGAAAGAGTTCCCGGCGTTCCCGTCGCATCTCAAGAGGAGGCCCTCTCAACAGGAACGGCGAGAGGAACTCCAGGGTCGTGCCACCATTCCAAGAGTCCCCCAGATGTCTCAGTCCATTCCAGAGGAACCTCTTTTCCCTTCACCGGCTCGTCTTTCACGCCGAGGATCGACTCACACCAAGGTGGCACGTGGCACAGCCCTGTGGGAAAGCCTCGTGGGAAAGCCTCGAGGGACAGACTCGAGGGAAAGCCACAGATCCCTTGATCCACGTGACAGGAAGCGTGACACTACTGCTGCAGCTCGGGAGGAAAGCGCACGTGCATGCCCCCACTCGAGACGAGGCCTGACTCCCCTGGGAGACTCAGAAGCACCCCAAGATCCATGGCAACACTGGAGAGGTATCCTCAGGTTCCGGCCCCGACTCCACACAAGGACTGAGGCCCCGGCATGGACGGGAGAGGAATCCCGAGTGGTCCCCTAGCAACTCGCATGGGGACTGGCCTTTCCTGAGGCCACCAGAGCGGGTCCCTGTGGTCCCCGTCGAAACTCGAGAAGACCTGCCGCAACTCGAGAAAATCCAGGAGGTTCTCCCCTCCAGGCGAGATGAGGCCCATTTCCGCTGAGGCGTCTCGAGGCTGATCACACCTCACCTCTGGAACTTCGAAAGGGTCCTACACACCCTTGGTGCAAATCAAGAAGTTCCCCGACCTAGCCGTCTCCACTCGAGAGGAATCACGTGGGTCCCGCCCACATCCAGAGGAGCCCCGTTTCCGCCTCGTAGCTCGAGATGAGGGATCCTTTCCCTGCTTCGTCGGGAAAGAGTTCCCGGCGTTCCCGTCGCATCTCAAGAGGAGGCCCTCTCAACAGGAACGGCGAGAGGAACTCCAGGGTCGTGCCACCATTCCAAGAGTCCCCCAGATGTCTCAGTCCATTCCAGAGGAACCTCTTTTCCCTTCACCGGCTCGTCTTTCACGCCGAGGATCGACTCACACCAAGGTGGCACGTGGCACAGCCCTGTGGGAAAGCCTCGTGGGAAAGCCTCGAGGGACAGCCTCGAGGGAAAGCCACAGATCCCTTGATCCACGTGACAGGAAGCGTGACACTACTGCTGCAGCTCGGGAGGAAAGCGCACGTGCATGCCCCCACTCGAGACGAGGCCTGACTCCCCTGGGGAGACTCAGAAGCACCCCAAGATCCATGGCAACACTGGAGAGGAATCCTCAGGTTCCGGCCCCGACTCCACACAAGGACTGAGGCCCCGGCATGGACGGGAGAGGAATCCCGAGAGGTCCCCTAGCAACTCGCATGGGGACACTCCTTTCCTGAGGCCACCAGAGCGGGTCCCTGAGGTCCCCGTCATAACTCGAGAAGACCTGCTGCAACTCGAGAAAATCCACGAGGTTCTCCCCTCCAGGCGAGATGAGGCCCATTTCCGCTGAGGCGTCTCGAGGCTGATCACACCTCACCTCTGGAACTTCGAAAGGCTCCTTCACACATTTGGTGCAAATCAAGAAGTTCCCCGACCTAGCCGTCTCCACTCGAGAGGAATCACGAGGGTCCCGCCCACATCCAGAGGAGCCCCGTTTCCGCCTCGTAGCTCGAGATGAGGGATCCTTTCCCTGCTTCGTCGGGAAAGAGTTCCCGGCGTTCCCGTCGCATCTCAAGAGGAGGCCCTCTCAACAGGAACGGCAAGAGGAACTCCATTGTCGTGCCACCATTCCAAGAGTCCCCCAGATGTCTCAGTCCATTCCAGAGGAACCTCTTTTCCCTTCACGGGCTCGTCTTTCACGCCGAGGATCGACTCACACCAAGGTGGCACGTGGCACAGCCCTGTGGGAAAGCCTCGTGGGAAAGCCTCGAGGGACAGCCTCGAGGGAAAGCCACAGATCACTTGATCCACGTGACAGGAAGCGTGACACTACTGCTGCAGCTCGGGAGGAAAGCGCACGTGCATGCCCCCACTCGAGACGAGGCCTGACTCCCCTGGGGAGACTCAGAAGCACCCCAAGATCCATGGCAACACTGGAGAGGAATCCTCAGGTACCGGCCCCGACTCCACACAAGGACTGAGGCCCCGGCATGGACGGGAGAGGAATCCCGAGAGGTCCCCTAGCAACTCGCATGGGGACTGGCCTTTCCTGAGGCCACCAGAGCGGGTCCCTGAGGTCCCCGTCGTAACACGAGAAGACCTGCCGCAACTCGAGAAAATCCAGGAGGTTCTCCCCTCCAGGCGAGATGAGGCCCATTTTCGCTGAGGCGTCTCGAGGCTGATCACACCTCACCTCTGGAACTTCGAAAGGGTCCTTCACACCCTTGGTGCAAATCAAGAAGTTCCCCGACCTAGCCGTCTCCACTCGAGAGGAATCACGAGGGTCCCGCCCACATCCAGAGGAGCCCCGTTTCCGCCTCGTAGCTCGAGATGAGGGATCCTTTCCCTGCTTCGTCGGGAAAGAGTTCCCGGCGTTCCCGTCGCATCTCAAGAGGAGGCCCTCTCAACAGGAACGGCGAGAGGAACTCCAGGGTCGTGCCACCATTCCAAGAGTCCCCCAGATGTCTCAGTCCATTCCAGAGGAACCTCTTTTCCCTTCACCGGCTCGTCTTTCATGCCGAGGATCGACTCACACCAAGGTGGCACGTGGCACAGCCCTGTGGGAAAGCCTCGTGGGAAAGCCTCGAGGGAAGCCTCGAGGGAAAGCCACAGATCCCTTGATCCACGTGACAGGAAGCGTGACACTACTGCTGCAGCTCGGGAGGAAAGCGCACGTGCATGCCCCCACTCGAGACGAGGCCTGACTCCCCTGGGGAGACTCAGAAGCACCCCAAGATCCATGGCAACACTGGAGAGGAATCCTCAGGTTCCGGCCCCGACTCCACACAAGGACTGAGGCCCCGGCATGGACGGGAGAGGAATCCCGAGTGGTCCCCTAGCAACTCGCATGGGGACTGGCCTTTCCTGAGGCCACCAGAGCGGGTCCCTGTGGTCCCCGTCATAACTCGAGAAGACCTGCCGCAACTCGAGAAAATCCAGGAGGTTCTCCCCTCCAGGCGAGATGAGGCCCATTTCCGCTGAGGCGTCTCGAGGCTGATCACACCTCACCTCTGGAACTTGGAAAGGGTCCTTCACACCCTTGGTGCAAATCAAGAAGTTCCCCGACCTAGCCGTCTCCACTCGAGAGGAATCACGAGGGTCCCGCCCACATCCAGAGGAGCCCCGTTTCCGCCTCGTAGCTCGAGATGAGGGATCCTTTCCCTGCTTCGTCGGGAAAGAGTTCCCGGCGTTCCCGTCGCATCTCAAGAGGAGGCCCTCTCAACAGGAACGGCGAGAGGAACTCCAGGGTCGTGCCACCATTCCAAGAGTCCCCCAGATGTCTCAGTCCATTCCAGAGGAACCTCTTTTCCCTTCACCGGCTCGTCTTTCACGCCGAGGATCGACTCCCACCAAGGTGGCACGTGGCACAGCCCTGTGGGAAAGCCTCGTGGGAAAGCCTCGAGGGACAGACTCGAGGGAAAGCCACAGATCCCTTGATCCACGTGACAGGAAGCGTGACACTACTGCTGCAGCTCGGGAGGAAAGCGCACGTGCATGCCCCCACTCGAGACGAGGCCTGACTCCCCTGGGGAGACTCAGAAGCACCCCAAGATCCATGGCAACACTGGAGAGGAATCCTCAGGTTCCGGCCCCGACTCCACACAAGGACTGAGGCCCCGGCATGGACGGGAGAGGAATCCCGAGTGGTCCCCTAGCAACTCGCATGGGGACTGGCCTTTCCTGAGGCCACCAGAGCGGGTCCCTGTGGTCCCCGTCGTAACTCGAGAAGACCTGCCGCAACTCGAGAAAATCCAGGAGGTTCTCCCCTCCAGGCGAGATGAGGCCCATTTCCGCTGAGGCGTCTCGAGGCTGATCACACCTCACCTCTGGAACTTCGAAAGGGTCCTACACACCCTTGGTGCAAATCAAGAAGTTCCCCGACCTAGCCGTCTCCACTCGAGAGGAATCACGTGGGTCCCGCCCACATCCAGAGGAGCCCCGTTTCCGCCTCGTAGCTCGAGATGAGGGATCCTTTCCCTGCTTCGTCGGGAAAGAGTTCCCGGCGTTCCCGTCGCATCTCAAGAGGAGGCCCTCTCAACAGGAACGGCGAGAGGAACTCCAGGGTCGTGCCACCATTCCAAGAGTCCCCCAGATGTCTCAGTCCATTCCAGAGGAACCTCTTTTCCCTTCACCGGCTCGTCTTTCACGCCGAGGATCGACTCACACCAAGGTGGCACGTGGCACAGCCCTGTGGGAAAGCCTCGTGGGAAAGCCTCGAGGGACAGCCTCGAGGGAAAGCCACAGATCCCTTGATCCACGTGACAGGAAGCGTGACACTACTGCTGCAGCTCGGGAGGAAAGCGCACGTGCATGCCCCCACTCGAGACGAGGCCTGACTCCCCTGGGGAGACTCAGAAGCACCCCAAGATCCATGGCAACACTGGAGAGGAATCCTCAGGTTCCGGCCCCGACTCCACACAAGGACTGAGGCCCCGGCATGGACGGGAGAGGAATCCCGAGAGGTCCCCTAGCAACTCGCATGGGGACACTCCTTTCCTGAGGCCACCAGAGCGGGTCCCTGAGGTCCCCGTCATAACTCGAGAAGACCTGCCGCAACTCGAGAAAATCCACGAGGTTCTCCCCTCCAGGCGAGATGAGGCCCATTTCCGCTGAGGCGTCTCGAGGCTGATCACACCTCACCTCTGGAACTTCGAAAGGCTCCTTCACACCCTTGGTGCAAATCAAGAAGTTCCCCGACCTAGCCGTCTCCACTCGAGAGGAATCACGAGGGTCCCGCCCACATCCAGAGGAGCCCCGTTTCCGCCTCGTAGCTCGAGATGAGGGATCCTTTCCCTGCTTCGTCGGGAAAGAGTTCCCGGCGTTCCCGTCGCATCTCAAGAGGAGGCCCTCTCAACAGGAACGGCGAGAGGAACTCCAGGGTCGTGCCACCATTCCAAGAGTCCCCCAGATGTCTCAGTCCATTCCAGAGGAACCTCTTTTCCCTTCACCGGCTCGTCTTTCATGCCGACGATCGACTCACACCAAGGTGGCACGTGGCACAGCCCTGTGGGAAAGCCTCGTGGGAAAGCCTCGAGGGACAGCCTCGAGGGAAAGCCACAGATCACTTGATCCACGTGACAGGAAGCGTGACACTACTGCTGCAGCTCGGGAGGAAAGCGCACGTGCATGCCCCCACTCGAGACGAGGCCTGACTCCCCTGGGGAGACTCAGAAGCACCCCAAGATCCATGGCAACACTGGAGAGGAATCCTCAGGTTCCGGCCCCGACTCCACACAAGGACTGAGGCCCCGGCATGGACGGGAGAGGAATCCCGAGTGGTCCCCTAGCAACTCGCATGGGGACTGGCCTTTCCTGAGGCCACCAGAGCGGGTCCCTGTGGTCCCCGTCATAACTCGAGAAGACCTGCCGCAACTCGAGAAAATCCAGGAGGTTCTCCCCTCCAGGCGAGATGAGGCCCATTTCCGCTGAGGCGTCTCGAGGCTGATCACACCTCACCTCTGGAACTTCGAAAGGGTCCTTCACACCCTTGGTGCAAATCAAGAAGTTCCCCGACCTAGCCGTCTCCACTCGAGAGGAATCACGAGGGTCCCGCCCACATCCAGAGGAGCCCCGTTTCCGCCTCGTAGCTCGAGATGAGGGATCCTTTCCCTGCTTCGTCAGGAAAGAGTTCCCGGCGTTCCCGTCGCATCTCAAGAGGAGGCCCTCTCAACAGGAACGGCGAGAGGAACTCCAGGGTCGTGCCACCATTCCAAGAGTCCCCCAGATGTCTCAGTCCATTCCAGAGGAACCTCTTTTCCCTTCACCGGCTCGTCTTTCACGCCGAGGATCGACTCCCACCAAGGTGGCACGTGGCACAGCCCTGTGGGAAAGCCTCGTGGGAAAGCCTCGAGGGACAGACTCGAGGGAAAGCCACAGATCCCTTGATCCACGTGACAGGAAGCGTGACACTACTGCTGCAGCTCGGGAGGAAAGCGCACG
The DNA here is from genome assembly GCF_023091745.1 of Budorcas taxicolor. Classification (NCBI taxonomy): domain Eukaryota; kingdom Metazoa; phylum Chordata; class Mammalia; order Artiodactyla; family Bovidae; genus Budorcas; species Budorcas taxicolor. The sequence continues at coordinate 107,792 of NW_026291515.1, forward strand.
TGCATGCCCCCACTCGAGACGAGGCCTGACTCCCCTGGGGAGACTCAGAAGCACCCCAAGATCCATGGCAACACTGGAGAGGTATCCTCAGGTTCCGGCCCCGACTCCACACAAGGACTGAGGCCCCGGCATGGACGGGAGAGGAATCCCGAGTGGTCCCCTAGCAACTCGCATGGGGACTGGCCTTTCCTGAGGCCACCAGAGCGGGTCCCTGTGGTCCCCGTCGAAACTCGAGAAGACCTGCCGCAACTCGAGAAAATCCAGGAGGTTCTCCCCTCCAGGCGAGATGAGGCCCATTTCCGCTGAGGCGTCTCGAGGCTGATCACACCTCACCTCTGGAACTTCGAAAGGGTCCTACACACCCTTGGTGCAAATCAAGAAGTTCCCCGACCTAGCCGTCTCCACTCGAGAGGAATCACGTGGGTCCCGCCCACATCCAGAGGAGCCCCGTTTCCGCCTCGTAGCTCGAGATGAGGGATCCTTTCCCTGCTTCGTCGGGAAAGAGTTCCCGGCGTTCCCGTCGCATCTCAAGAGGAGGCCCTCTCAACAGGAACGGCGAGAGGAACTCCAGGGTCGTGCCACCATTCCAAGAGTCCCCCAGATGTCTCAGTCCATTCCAGAGGAACCTCTTTTCCCTTCACCGGCTCGTCTTTCACGCCGAGGATCGACTCACACCAAGGTGGCACGTGGCACAGCCCTGTGGGAAAGCCTCGTGGGAAAGCCTCGAGGGACAGCCTCGAGGGAAAGCCACAGATCCCTTGATCCACGTGACAGGAAGCGTGACACTACTGCTGCAGCTCGGGAGGAAAGCGCACGTGCATGCCCCCACTCGAGACGAGGCCTGACTCCCCTGGGGAGACTCAGAAGCACCCCAAGATCCATGGCAACACTGGAGAGGAATCCTCAGGTTCCGGCCCCGACTCCACACAAGGACTGAGGCCCCGGCATGGACGGGAGAGGAATCCCGAGAGGTCCCCTAGCAACTCGCATGGGGACACTCCTTTCCTGAGGCCACCAGAGCGGGTCCCTGAGGTCCCCGTCATAACTCGAGAAGACCTGCTGCAACTCGAGAAAATCCACGAGGTTCTCCCCTCCAGGCGAGATGAGGCCCATTTCCGCTGAGGCGTCTCGAGGCTGATCACACCTCACCTCTGGAACTTCGAAAGGCTCCTTCACACCCTTGGTGCAAATCAAGAAGTTCCCCGACATACCCGTCTCCACTCGAGAGGAATCACGAGGGTCCCGCCCACATCCAGAGGAGCCCCGTTTCCGCCTCGTAGCTCGAGATGAGGGATCCTTTCCCTGCTTCGTCGGGAAAGAGTTCCCGGCGTTCCCGTCGCATCTCAAGAGGAGGCCCTCTCAACAGGAACGGCAAGAGGAACTCCATTGTCGTGCCACCATTCCAAGAGTCCCCCAGATGTCTCAGTCCATTCCAGAGGAACCTCTTTTCCCTTCACGGGCTCGTCTTTCACGCCGAGGATCGACTCACACCAAGGTGGCACGTGGCACAGCCCTGTGGGAAAGCCTCGTGGGAAAGCCTCGAGGGACAGCCTCGAGGGAAAGCCACAGATCACTTGATCCACGTGACAGGAAGCGTGACACTACTGCTGCAGCTCGGGAGGAAAGCGCACGTGCATGCCCCCACTCGAGACGAGGCCTGACTCCCCTGGGGAGACTCAGAAGCACCCCAAGATCCATGGCAACACTGGAGAGGAATCCTCAGGTTCCGGCCCCGACTCCACACAAGGACTGAGGCCCCGGCATGGACGGGAGAGGAATCCCGAGAGGTCCCCTAGCAACTCGCATGGGGACACTCCTTTCCTGAGGCCACCAGAGCGGGTCCCTGAGGTCCCCGTCATAACTCGAGAAGACCTGCCGCAACTCGAGAAAATCCAGGAGGTTCTCCCCTCCAGGCGAGATGAGGCCCATTTCCGCTGAGGCGTCTCGAGGCTGATCACACCTCACCTCTGGAACTTCGAAAGGCTCCTTCACACCCTTGGTGCAAATCAAGAAGTTCCCCGACCTAGCCGTCTCCACTCGAGAGGAATCACGAGGGTCCCGCCCACATCCAGAGGAGCCCCGTTTCCGCCTCGTAGCTCGAGATGAGGGATCCTTTCCCTGCTTCGTCGGGAAAGAGTTCCCGGCGTTCCCGTCGCATCTCAAGAGGAGGCCCTCTCAACAGGAACGGCAAGAGGAACTCCATTGTCGTGCCACCATTCCAAGAGTCCCCCAGATGTCTCAGTCCATTCCAGAGGAACCTCTTTTCCCTTCACGGGCTCGTCTTTCACGCCGAGGATCGACTCACACCAAGGTGGCACGTGGCACAGCCCTGTGGGAAAGCCTCGTGGGAAAGCCTCGAGGGACAGCCTCGAGGGAAAGCCACAGATCACTTGATCCACGTGACAGGAAGCGTGACACTACTGCTGCAGCTTGGGAGGAAAGCGCACGTGCATGCCCCCACTCGAGACGAGGCCTGACTCCCCTGGGGAGACTCAGAAGCACCCCAAGATCCATGGCAACACTGGAGAGGAATCCTCAGGTACCGGCCCCGACTCCACACAAGGACTGAGGCCCCGGCATGGACGGGAGAGGAATCCCGAGAGGTCCCCTAGCAACTCGCATGGGGACTGGCCTTTCCTGAGGCCACCAGAGCGGGTCCCTGAGGTCCCCGTCGTAACTCGAGAAGACCTGCCGCAACTCGAGAAAATCCAGGAGGTTCTCCCCTCCAGGCGAGATGAGGCCCATTTTCGCTGAGGCGTCTCGAGGCTGATCACACCTCACCTCTGGAACTTCGAAAGGGTCCTTCACACCCTTGGTGCAAATCAAGAAGTTCCCCGACCTAGCCGTCTCCACTCGAGAGGAATCACGAGGGTCCCGCCCACATCCAGAGGAGCCCCGTTTCCGCCTCGTAGCTCGAGATGAGGGATCCTTTCCCTGCTTCGTCGGGAAAGAGTTCCCGGCGTTCCCGTCGCATCTCAAGAGGAGGCCCTCTCAACAGGAACGGCGAGAGGAACTCCAGGGTCGTGCCACCATTCCAAGAGTCCCCCAGATGTCTCAGTCCATTCCAGAGGAACCTCTTTTCCCTTCACCGGCTCGTCTTTCATGCCGAGGATCGACTCACACCAAGGTGGCACGTGGCACAGCCCTGTGGGAAAGCCTCGTGGGAAAGCCTCGAGGGAAGCCTCGAGGGAAAGCCACAGATCCCTTGATCCACGTGACAGGAAGCGTGACACTACTGCTGCAGCTCGGGAGGAAAGCGCACGTGCATGCCCCCACTCGAGACGAGGCCTGACTCCCCTGGGGAGACTCAGAAGCACCCCAAGATCCATGGCAACACTGGAGAGGAATCCTCAGGTTCCGGCCCCGACTCCACACAAGGACTGAGGCCCCGGCATGGACGGGAGAGGAATCCCGAGTGGTCCCCTAGCAACTCGCATGGGGACTGGCCTTTCCTGAGGCCACCAGAGCGGGTCCCTGTGGTCCCCGTCATAACTCGAGAAGACCTGCCGCAACTCGAGAAAATCCAGGAGGTTCTCCCCTCCAGGCGAGATGAGGCCCATTTCCGCTGAGGCGTCTCGAGGCTGATCACACCTCACCTCTGGAACTTCGAAAGGGTCCTTCACACCCTTGGTGCAAATCAAGAAGTTCCCCGACCTAGCCGTCTCCACTCGAGAGGAATCACGAGGGTCCCGCCCACATCCAGAGGAGCCCCGTTTCCGCCTCGTAGCTCGAGATGAGGGATCCTTTCCCTGCTTCGTCGGGAAAGAGTTCCCGGCGTTCCCGTCGCATCTCAAGAGGAGGCCCTCTCAACAGGAACGGCGAGAGGAACTCCAGGGTCGTGCCACCATTCCAAGAGTCCCCCAGATGTCTCAGTCCATTCCAGAGGAACCTCTTTTCCCTTCACCGGCTCGTCTTTCACGCCGAGGATCGACTCCCACCAAGGTGGCACGTGGCACAGCCCTGTGGGAAAGCCTCGTGGGAAAGCCTCGAGGGACAGACTCGAGGGAAAGCCACAGATCCCTTGATCCACGTGACAGGAAGCGTGACACTACTGCTGCAGCTCGGGAGGAAAGCGCACGTGCATGCCCCCACTCGAGACGAGGCCTGACTCCCCTGGGGAGACTCAGAAGCACCCCAAGATCCATGGCAACACTGGAGAGGAATCCTCAGGTTCCGGCCCCGACTCCACACAAGGACTGAGGCCCCGGCATGGACGGGAGAGGAATCCCGAGTGGTCCCCTAGCAACTCGCATGGGGACTGGCCTTTCCTGAGGCCACCAGAGCGGGTCCCTGTGGTCCCCGTCGTAACTCGAGAAGACCTGCCGCAACTCGAGAAAATCCAGGAGGTTCTCCCCTCCAGGCGAGATGAGGCCCATTTCCGCTGAGGCGTCTCGAGGCTGATCACACCTCACCTCTGGAACTTCGAAAGGGTCCTACACACCCTTGGTGCAAATCAAGAAGTTCCCCGACCTAGCCGTCTCCACTCGAGAGGAATCACGTGGGTCCCGCCCACATCCAGAGGAGCCCCGTTTCCGCCTCGTAGCTCGAGATGAGGGATCCTTTCCCTGCTTCGTTGGGAAAGAGTTCCCGGCGTTCCCGTCGCATCTCAAGAGGAGGCCCTCTCAACAGGAACGGCGAGAGGAACTCCAGGGTCGTGCCACCATTCCAAGAGTCCCCCAGATGTCTCAGTCCATTCCAGAGGAACCTCTTTTCCCTTCACCGGCTCGTCTTTCACGCCGAGGATCGACTCACACCAAGGTGGCACGTGGCACAGCCCTGTGGGAAAGCCTCGTGGGAAAGCCTCGAGGGACAGCCTCGAGGGAAAGCCACAGATCCCTTGATCCACGTGACAGGAAGCGTGACACTACTGCTGCAGCTCGGGAGGAAAGCGCACGTGCATGCCCCCACTCGAGACGAGGCCTGACTCCCCTGGGGAGACTCAGAAGCACCCCAAGATCCATGGCAACAGTGGAGAGGAATCCTCAGGTTCCGGCCCCGACTCCACACAAGGACTGAGGCCCCGGCATGGACGGGAGAGGAATCCCGAGAGGTCCCCTAGCAACTCGCATGGGGACTGGCCTTTCCTGAGGCCACCAGAGCGGGTCCCTGAGGTCCCCGTCGTAACTCGAGAAGACCTGCCGCAACTGGAGAAAATCCAGGAGGTTCTCCCCTCCAGGCGAGATGAGGCCCATTTCCGCTGAGGCGTCTCGAGGCTGATCACACCTCACCTCTGGAACTTCGAAAGGGTCCTTCACACCCTTGGTGCAAATCAAGAAGTTCCCCGACATACCCGTCTCCACTCGAGAGGAATCACGAGGGTCCCGCCCACATCCAGAGGAGCCCCGTTTCCGCCTCGTAGCTCGAGATGAGGGATCCTTTCCCTGCTTCGTCGGGAAAGAGTTCCCGGCGTTCCCGTCGCATCTCAAGAGGAGGCCCTCTCAACAGGAACGGCGAGAGGAACTCCAGGGTCGTGCCACCATTCCAAGAGTCCCCCAGATGTCTCAGTCCATTCCAGAGGAACCTCTTTTCCCTTCACCGGCTCGTCTTTCACGCCGAGGATCGACTCACACCAAGGTGGCACGTGGCACAGCCCTGTGGGAAAGCCTCGTGGGAAAGCCTCGAGGGACAGCCTGGAGGGAAAGCCACAGATCCCTTGATCCACGTGACAGGAAGCGTGACACTACTGCTGCAGCTCGGGAGGAAAGCGCACGTGCATGCCCCCACTCGAGACGAGGCCTGACTCCCCTGGGGAGACTCAGAAGCACCCCAAGATCCATGGCAACACTGGAGAGGAATCCTCAGGTTCCGGCCCCGACTCCACACAAGGACTGAGGCCCCGGCATGGACGGGAGAGGAATCCCGAGAGGTCCCCTAGCAACTCGCATGGGGACTGGCCTTTCCTGAGGCCACCAGAGCGGGTCCCTGAGGTCCCCGTCGTAACTCGAGAAGACCTGCCGCAACTCGAGAAAATCCAGGAGGTTCTCCCCTCCAGGCGAGATGAGGCCCATTTCCGCTGAGGCGTCTCGAGGCTGATCACACCTCACCTCTGGAACTTCGAAAGGGTCCTTCACACCCTTGGTGCAAATCAAGAAGTTCCCCGACCTAGCCGTCTCCACTCGAGAGGAATCACGAGGGTCCCGCCCACATCCAGAGGAGCCCCGTTTCCGCCTCGTAGCTCGAGATGAGGGATCCTTTCCCTGCTTCGTCGGGAAAGAGTTCCCGGCGTTCCCGTCGCATCTCAAGAGGAGGCCCTCTCAACAGGAACGGCGAGAGGAACTCCAGGGTCGTGCCACCATTCCAAGAGTCCCCCAGATGTCTCAGTCCATTCCAGAGGAACCTCTTTTCCCTTCACCGGCTCGTCTTTCACGCCGAGGATCGACTCACACCAAGGTGGCACGTGGCACAGCCCTGTGGGAAAGCCTCGTGGGAAAGCCTCGAGGGACAGCCTCGAGGGAAAGCCACAGATCCCTTGATCCACGTGACAGGTAGCGTGACATTACTGCTGCAGCTCGGGAGGAAAGCGCACGTGCATACCCCCACTCGAGACGAGGCCTGACTCCCCTGGGGAGACTCAGAAGCACCCCAAGATCCATGGCAACACTGGAGAGGAATCGTCAGGTTCCGGCCCCGACTCCACACAAGGACTGAGGCCCCGGCATGGACGGGAGAGGAATCCCGAGAGGTCCCCTAGCAACTCGCATGGGGACTGGCCTTTCCTGAGGCCACGAGAGCGGGTCCCTGAGGTCCCCGTCGTAACTCGAGAAGACCTGCCGCAACTGGAGAAAATCCAGGAGGTTCTCCCCTCCAGGCGAGATGAGGCCCATTTCCGCTGAGGCGTCTCGACGCTGATCACACCTCACCTCTGGAACTTCAAAAGGGTCCTTCACACCCTTGGTGCAAATCAAGAAGTTCCCCGACATACCCGTCTCCACTCGAGAGGAATCACGAGGGTCCCGCCCACATCCAGAGGAGCCCCGTTTCCGCCTCGTAGCTCGAGATGAGGGATCCTTTCCCTGCTTCGTCGGGAAAGAGTTCCCGGCCTTCCCGTCGCATCTCAAGAGGAGGCCCTCTCTACAGGAACGGCGAGAGGAACTCCAGGGTCGTGCCACCATTCCAAGAGTCCCCCAGATGTCTCAGTCCATTCCAGAGGAACCTCTTTTCCCTTCACCGGCTCGTCTTTCACGCCGAGGATCGACTCACACCAAGGTGGCACGTGGCACAGCCCTGTGGGAAAGCCTCGTGGGAAAGCCTCGAGGGACAGCCTCGAGGGAAAGCCACAAATCCCTTGATCCACGTGACAGGAAGCGTGACACTACTGCTGCAGCTCGGGAGGAAAGCGCACGTGAATGCCCCCACTCGAGACGAGGCCTGACTCCCCTGGGGAGACTCAGAAGCACCCCAAGATCCATGGCAACACTGGAGAGGAATCCTCAGGTTCCGGCCCCGACTCCACACAAGGACTGAGGCCCCGGCATGTTCGGGAGAGGAATCCCGAGAGGTCCCCTAGCAACTCGCATGGGGACTGGCCTTTCCTGAGGCCACCAGAGCGGGTCCCTGAGGTCCCCGTCGTAACTCGAGAAGACCTGCCGCAACTCGAGAAAATCCAGGAGGTTCTCCCCTCCAGGCGAGATGAGGTCCATTTCCGCTGAGGCGTCTCGAGGCTGATCACACCTCACCTCTGGAACTTCGAAAGGGTCCTTCACACCCTTGGTGCAAATCAAGAAGTTCCCCGACATACCCGTCTCCACTCGAGAGGAATCACGAGGGTCCCGCCCACATCCAGAGGAGCCCCGTTTCCGCCTCGTACCTCGAGATGAGGGATCCTTTCCCTGCTTCGTCGGGAAAGAGTTCCCGGCGTTCCCGTCGCATCTCAAGAGGAGGCCCTCTCAACAGGAACGGCGAGCGGAACTCCAGGGTCGTGCCACCATTCCAAGAGTCCCCCAGATGTCTCAGTCCATTCCAGAGGAACCTCTTTTCCCTTCACCGGCTCGTCTTTCATGCCGAGGATCGACTCACACCAAGGTGGCACGTGGCACAGCCCTGTGGGAAAGCCTCGTGGGAAAGCCTCGAGGGACAGCCTCGAGGGAAAGCCACAGATCCCTTGATCCACGTGACAGGAAGCGTGACACTCCTGCTGCAGCTCGGGAGGAAACCGCACGTGCATGCCCCCACTCGAGACGAGGCCTGACTCCCCTGGGGAGACTCAGAAGCACCCCAAGATCCATGGCAACACTGGAGAGGAATCCTCAGGTTCCGGCCCCGACTCCACACAAGGACTGAGGCCCCGGCATGGACGGGAGAGGAATCCCGAGTGGTCCCCTAGCAACTCGCATGGGGACTGGCCTTTCCTGAGGCCACCAGAGCGGGTCCCTGTGGTCCCCGTCATAACTCGAGAAGACCTGCCGCAACTCGAGAAAATCCAGGAGGTTCTCCCCTCCAGGCGAGATGAGGCCCATTTCTGCTGAGGCGTCTCGAGGCTGATCACACCTCACCTCTGGAACTTCTAAAGGGTCCTTCACACCCTTGGTGCAAATCAAGAAGTTCCCCGACATACCCGTCTCCACTCGAGAGGAATCACGTGGGTCCCGCCCACATCAAGAGGAGCCCCGTTTCCGCCTTGTAGCTCGAGATGAGGGATCCTTTCCCTGCTTCGTCGGGAAAGAGTTCCCGGCGTTCCCGTCGCATCTCAAGAGGAGGCCCTCTCAACAGGAAAGGCGAGAGGAACTCCAGGGTCGTGCCACCATTCCAAGAGTCCCCCAGATGTCTCAGTCCATTCCAGAGGAACCTCTTTTCCCTTCAGCGGCTCGTCTTTCACGCCGAGGATCGACTCCCACCAAGGTGGCACGTGGCACAGCCCTGTGGGAAAGCCTCGTGGGAAAGCCTCGAGGGACAGCCTCGAGGGAAAGCCACAGATGCCTTGATCCACGTGACAGGTAGCGTGACACTACTGCTGCAGCTCGGGAGGAAAGCGCACGTGCGTGCCCCCACTCGAGACGAGGCCTGACTCCCCTGGGGAGACTCAGAAGCACCCCAAGATCCATGGCAACACTGGAGAGGAATCCTCAGGTTCCGGCCCCGACTCCACACAAGGACTGAGGCCCAGGCATGGACGGGAGAGGAATCCCGAGAGGTCCCCTAGCAACTCGCATGGGGACTGGCCTTTCCTGAGGCCACCAGAGCGGGTCCCTGAGGTCCCCGTCGTAACTCGAGAAGACCTGCCGCAACTCGAGAAAATCCAGGAGGATCTCCCCTCCAGGCGAGATGAGGCCCATTTCCGCTGAGGCGTCTCGAGACTGATCACACCTCACCTCTGGAACTTCGAAAGGGTCCTTCACACCCTTGGTGCAAATCAAGAAGTTCCCCGACATACCCGTCTCCACTCGAGAGGAATCACGAGGGTCCCGCCCACATCCAGAGGAGCCCCGTTTCCGCCTCGTAGCTCGAGATGAGCGATCCGTTCCCTGCTTCGTCGGGAAAGAGTTCCCGGCGTTCCCGTCGCATCTCAAGAGGAGGCCCTCTCAACAGGAACGGCGAGAGGAACTCCAGGGTCGTGCCACCATTCCAAGAGTCCCCCAGATGTCTCAGTCCATTCCAGAGGAACCTCTTTTCCCTTCAGCGGCTCGTCTTTCACGCCGAGGATCGACTCCCACCAAGGTGGCACGTGGCACAGCCCTTTGGGAAAGCCTCGTGGGAAAGCCTCGAGGGACAGCCTCGAGGGAAAGCCACAGATCCCTTGATCCACGTGACAGGAATCGTGAAATTACTGCTGCAGCTCGGGAGGAAAGCGCACGTGCATGCCCCCACTCGAGACGAGGCCTGACTCCCCTGGGGAGACTCAGAAGCACCCCAAGATCCATGGCAACACTGGAGAGGAATCCTCAGGTTCCGGCCCCAACTCCACACAAGGACTGAGGCCCCGGCATGGACGGGAGAGGAATCCCGAGAGGTCCCCTAGCAACTCGCATGGGGACTGGCCTTTCCTGAGGCCACCAGAGCGGGTCCCTGAGTTCCCCGTCGTAACTCGAGAAGACCTGCCGCAACAGGAGAAAATCCAGGAGGTTCTCCCCTCCAGGCGAGATGAGGCCCATTTCCGCTGAGGCGTCACGAGGCTGATCACACCTCACCTCTGGAACTTCGAAAGGGTCCTTCACACCCTTGGTGCAAATCAAGAAGTTCCCCGACATACCCGTCTCCACTCGAGAGGAATCACGAGGGTCCCGCCCACATCCAGAGGAGCCCCGTTTCCGCCTCGTAGCTCGAGATGAGCGATCCGTTCCCTGCTTCGTCGGGAAAGAGTTCCCGGCGTTCCCGTCGCATCTCAAGAGGAGGCCCTCTCAACAGGAACGGCGAGAGGAACTCCAGGGTCGTGCCACCATTCCAAGAGTCCCCCAGATGTCTCAGTCCATTCCAGAGGAACCTCTTTTCCCTCCAGCGGCTCGTCTTTCACGCCGAGGATCGACTCCCACCAAGGTGGCACGTGGCACAGCCCTTTGGGAAAGCCTCGTGGGAAAGCCTCGAGGGACAGCCTCGAGGGAAAGCCACAGATCCCTTGATCCACGTGACAGGAATCGTGAAATTACTGCTGCAGCTCGGGAGGAAAGCGCACGTGCATGCCCCCACTCGAGACGAGGCCTGACTCCCCTGGGGAGACTCAGAAGCACCCCAAGATCCATGGCAACACTGGAGAGGAATCCTCAGGTTCCGGCCCCAACTCCACACAAGGACTGAGGCCCCGGCATGGACGGGAGAGGAATCCCGAGAGGTCCCCTAGCAACTCGCATGGGGACTGGCCTTTCCTGAGGCCACCAGAGCGGGTCCCTGAGTTCCCCGTCGTAACTCGAGAAGACCTGCCGCAACAGGAGAAAATCCAGGAGGTTCTCCCCTCCAGGCGAGATGAGGCCCATTTCCGCTGAGGCGTCTCGAGGCTGATCACACCTCACCTCTGGAACTTCGAAAGGGTCCTTCACACCCTTGGTGCAAATCAAGAAGTTCCCCGACATACCCGTCTCCACTCGAGAGGAATCACGAGGGTCCCGCCCACATCCAGAGGAGCCCCGTTTCCGCCTCGTAGCTCGAGATGAGGGATCCTTTCCCTGCTTCGTCGGGAAAGAGTTCCCGGCGTTCCCGTCGCATCTCAAGAGGAGGCCCTCTCAACAGGAACGGCGAGAGGAACTCCAGGGTCGTGCCACCATTCCAAGAGTCCCCCAGATGTCTCAGTCCATTCCAGAGGAAACTCTTTTCCCTTCACCGGCTCGTCTTTCACGCCGAGGATCGACTCCCACCAAGGTGGCACGTGGCACAGCCCTGTGGGAAAGCCTCGTGGGAAAGCCTCGAGGGACAGCCTCGAGGGAAAGCCACAGATCCCTTGATCCACGTGACAGGAAGCGTGACACTACTGCTGCAGCTCGGGAGGAAAGCGCACGTGCATGCCCCCACTCGAGACGAGGCCTGACTCCCCTGGGGAGACTCAGAAGCACCCCAAGATCCATGGCAACACTGGAGAGGAATCCTCAGTTTCCGACCCCGAATCAACACAAGGACTGAGGCCCCGGAATGGACGGGAGAGGAATCCCGAGAGGTCCCCTAGCAACTCGCATGGGGACTGGCCTTTCCTGAGGCCACCAGAGCGGGTCCCTGAGGTCCCCGTCGTAACTCGAGAAGACCTGCCGCAACTCGAGAAAATCCAGGAGGTTCTCCCCTCCAGGCGAGATGAGGCCCATTTCCGCTGAGGCGTCTCGAGGCTGATCACACCTCACCTCTGGAACTTCGAAAGGGTCCTTCACACCCTTGGTGCAAATCAAGAAGTTCCCCGACCTAGCCGTCTCCACTCGAGAGGAATCACGAGGGTCCCGCCCACATCCAGGGGAGCCCCGTTTCCGCCTCGTAGCTCGAGATGAGGGATCCTTTCCCTGCTTCGTCGGGAAAGAGTTCCCGGCGTTCCCGTCGCATCTCAAGAGGAGGCCCTCTCAACAGGAACGGCGAGAGGAACTCCAGGGTCGTGCCACCATTCCAAGAGTCCCCCAGATGTCTCAGTCCATTCCAGAGGAACCTCTTTTCCCTTCACCGGCTCGTCTTTCACGCCGAGGATCGACTCACACCAAGGTGGCACGTGGCACAGCCCTGTGGGAAAGCCTCGTGGGAAAGCCTCGAGGGACAGCCTCGAGGGAAAGCCACAGATCCCTTGATCCACGTGACAGGAAGCGTGACACTACTGCTGCAGCGCGGGAGGAAAGCGCACGTGCATGCCCCCACTCGAGACGAGGCCTGACTCCCCTGGGGAGACTCAGAAGCACCCCAAGATCCATGGCAACACTGGAGAGGAATCCTCAGGTTCTGGCCCCGACTCCACACAAGGACTGAGGCCCCGGCATGGACGGGAGAGGAATCCCGAGAGGTCCCCTAGCAACTCGCATGGGGACTGGCCTTTCCTGAGGCCACAAGAGCGGGTCCCTGAGGTCCCCGTCGTAACTCCAGAAGACCTGCTGCAACTCGAGAAAATCCAGGAGGTTCTCACCTCCAGGCGAGATGAGGCCCATTTCGGCTGAGGGGTCTCGAGGCTGATCACACCTCACCTCTGGAACTTCGAAAGGGTCCTTCACACCCTTGGTGCAAATCAAGAAGTTCCCCGACATACCCGTCTCCACTCGAGAGGAATCACGAGGGTCCCGCCCACATCCAGAGGAGCCCCGTTTCCGCCTCGTAGCTCGAGATGAGGGATCCTTTCCCTGCTTCGTCGGGAAAGAGTTCCCGGCGTTCCCGTCGCATCTCAAGAGGAGGCCCTCTCAACAGGAACGGCGAGAGGAACTCCAGGGTCGTGCCACCATTCCAAGAGTCCCCCAGATGTCTCAGTCCATTCCAGAGGAACCTCTTTTCCCTTCACGGGCTCGTCTTTCACGCCGAGGATCGACTCACACCAAGGTGGCACGTGGCACAGCCCTGTGGGAAAGCCTCGTGGGAAAGCCTCGAGGGACAGCCTCGAGGGAAAGCCACAGATCCCTTGATCCACGTGACAGGAAGCGTGACACTACTGCTGCAGCTCGGGAGGAAAGCGCACGTGCATGCCCCCACTCGAGACGAGGCCTGACTCCCCTGGGGAGACTCAGAAGCACCCCAAGATCCATGGCAACACTGGAGAGGAATCCTCAGGTTCCGGCCCCGAGTCCACACAAGGACTGAGGCCCCGGCATGGACGGGAGAGGAATCCCGAGAGGTCCCCTAGCAACTCGCATGGGGACACTCCTTTCCTGAGGCCACAAGAGCGGGTCCCTGAGGTCCCCGTCGTAACTCGAGAAGACCTGCCGCAACTCGAGAAAATCCACGAGGTTCTCCCCTCCAGGCGAGATGAGGCCCATTTCCGCTGAGGCGTCTCGAGGCTGATCACACCTCACCTCTGGAACTTCGAAAGGGTCCTTCACACCCTTGGTGCAAATCAAGAAGTTCCCCGACCTAGCCGTCTCCACTCGAGAGGAATCACGAGGGTCCCGCCCACATCCAGAGGAGCCCCGTTTCCGCCTCGTAGCTCGAGATGAGGGATCCTTTCCCTGCTTCGTCGGGAAAGAGTTCCCGGCGTTCCCGTCGCATCTCAAGAGGAGGCCCTCTCAACAGGAACGGCGAGAGGAACTCCAGGGTCGTGCCACCATTCCAAGAGTCCCCCAGATGTCTCAGTCCATTCCAGAGGAACCTCTTTTCCCTTCACGGGCTCGTCTTTCACGCCGAGGATCGACTCACACCAAGGTGGCACGTGGCACAGCCCTGTGGGAAAGCCTCGTGGGAAAGCCTCGAGGGACAGCCTCGAGGGAAAGCCACAGATCCCTTGATCCACGTGACAGGTAGCGTGACACTACTGCTGCAGCGCGGGAGGAAAGCGCACGTGCATGCCCCCACTCGAGACGAGGCCTGACTCCCCTGGGGAGACTCAGAAGCACCCCAAGATCCATGGCAACACTGGAGAGGAATCCTCAGGTTCCGGCCACGACTCCACACAAGGACTGAGGCCCCGGCATGGACGGGAGAGGAATCCCGAGAGGTCCCCTAGCAACTCGCATGGGGACTGGCCTTTCCTGAGGCCACCAGAGCGGGTCCCTGAGGTCCCCGTCGTAACTCGAGAAGACCTGCTGCAACTCGAGAAAATCCAGGAGGTTCTCCCCTCCAGGCGAGATGAGGCCCATTTCGGCTGAGGGGTCTCGAGGCTGATCACACCTCACCTCTGGAACTTCGAAAGGGTCCTTCACACCCTTGGTGCAAATCAAGAAGTTCCCCGACATACCCGTCTCAACTCGAGAGGAATCACGAGGGTCCCGCCCACATCCAGAGGAGCCCCGTTTCCGCCTCGTAGCTCGAGATGAGGGATCCTTTCCCTGCTTCGTCGGGAAAGAGTTCCCGGCGTTCCCGTAGCATCTCAAGAGGAGGCCCTCTCAACAGGAACGGCGAGAGGAACTCCAGGGTCGTGCCACCATTCCAAGAGTCCCCCAGATGTCTCAGTCCATTTCAGAGGAACCTCTTTTCCCTTCACGGGCTCGTCTTTCACGCCGAGGATCGACTCACACCAAGGTGGCACGTGGCACAGCCCTGTGGGAAAGCCTCGTGGGAAAGCCTCGAGGGACAGCCTCGAGGGAAAGCCACCGATCCCTTGATCCACGTGACAGGAAGCGTGACACTACTTCTGCAGCTCGGGAGGAAAGCGCACGTGCATGCCACCACTCGAGACGAGGCCTGACTCCCCTGGGGAGACTCAGAAGCACCCCAAGATCCATGGCAACACTGGAGAGGAATCCTCAGGTTCCGGCCCCGACTCCACACAAGGACTGAGGCCCCGGCATGGACGGGAGAGGAATCCCGAGAGGTCCCCTAGCAACTCGCATGGGGACTGGCCTTTCCTGAGGCCACCAGAGCGGGTCCCTGAGGTCCCCGTCGTAATTCGAGAAGACCTGCCGCAACTCGAGAAAATCCAGGAGGTTCTCCCCTCCAGGCGAGATGAGGCCCATTTCCGCTGAGGCGTCTCGAGGCTGATCACACCTCACCTCTGGAACTTCGAAAGGGTCCTTCACACCCTTGGTGCAAATCAAGAAGTTCCCCGACATACCCGTCTCCACTCGAGAGGAATCACGAGGGTCCCGCCCACATCCAGAGGAGCCCCGTTTCCGCCTCGTAGCTCGAGATGAGGGATCCTTTCCCTGCTTCGTCGGGAAAGAGTTCCCGGCGTTCCCGTCGCATCTCAAGAGGAGGCCCTCTCAACAGGAACGGCGAGAGGAACTCCAGGGTCGTGCCACCATTCCAAGAGTCCCCCAGATGTCTCAGTCCATTCCAGAGGAACCTCTTTTCCCTTCACCGGCTCGTCTTTCACGCCGAGGATCGACTCCCACCAAGGTGGCACGTGGCACAGCCCTGTGGGAAAGCCTCGTGGGAAAGCCTCGAGGGACAGCCTCGAGGGAAAGCCACAGATCCCTTGATCCACGTGACAGGAAGCGTGAAACTACTGCTGCAGCTCGGGAGGAAAGCGCACGTGCATGCCCCCACTCGAGACGAGGCCTGACTCCCCTGGGGAGACTCAGAAGCACCCCAAGATCCATGGCAACACTGGAGAGGAATCCTCAGGTTCCGGCCCCAACTCCACACAAGGACTGAGGCCCCGGCATGGACGGGAGAGGAATCCCGAGAGGTCCCCTAGCAACTCGCATGGGGACTGGCCTTTCCTGAGGCCACCAGAGCGGGTCCCTGAGTTCCCCGTCGTAACTCGAGAAGACCTGCCGCAACAGGAGAAAATCCAGGAGGTTCTCCCCTCCAGGCGAGATGAGGCCCATTTCCGCTGAGGCGTCTCGAGGCTGATCACACCTCACCTCTGGAACTTCGAAAGGGTCCTTCACACCCTTGGTGCAAATCAAGAAGTTCCCCGACCTAGCCGTCTCCACTCGAGAGGAATCACGAGGGTCCCGCCCACATCCAGAGGAGCCCCGTTTCCGCCTCGTAGCTCGAGATGAGGGATCCTTTCCCTGCTTCGTCGGGAAAGAGTTCCCGGCGTTCCCGTCGCATCTCAAGAGGAGGCCCTCTCAACAGGAACGGCGAGAGGAACTCCAGGGTCGTGCCACCATTCCAAGAGTCCCCCAGATGTCTCAGTCCATTCCAGAGGAAACTCTTTTGCCTTCACCGGCTCGTCTTTCACGCCGAGGATCGACTCCCACCAAGGTGGCACGTGGCACAGCCCTGTGGGAAAGCCTCGTGGGAAAGCCTCGAGGGACAGCCTCGAGGGAAAGCCACAGATCCCTTGATCCACGTGACAGGAAGCGTGACACTACTGCTGCAGCTCGGGAGGAAAGCGCACGTGCATGCCCCCACTCGAGACGAGGCCTGACTCCCCTGGGGAGACTCAGAAGCACCCCAAGATCCATGGCAACACTGGAGAGGAATCCTCAGGTTCCGGCCCCGACTCCACACAAGGACTGAGGCCCCGGCATGGACGGGAGAGGAATCCCGAGTGGTCCCCTAGCAACTCGCATGGGGACTGGCCTTTCCTGAGGCCACCAGAGCGGGTCCCTGTGGTCCCCGTCGTAACTCGAGAAGACCTGCCGCAACTCGAGAAAATCCAGGAGGTTCTCCCCTCCAGGCGAGATGAGGCCCATTTCCGCTGAGGCGTCTCGAGGCTGATCACACCTCACCTCTGGAACTTCGAAAGGGTCCTACACACCCTTGGTGCAAATCAAGAAGTTCCCCGACCTAGCCGTCTCCACTCGAGAGGAATCCCGTGGGTCCCGCCCACATCCAGAGGAGCCCCGTTTCCGCCTCGTAGCTCGAGATGAGGGATCCTTTCCCTGCTTCGTCGGGAAAGAGTTCCCGGCGTTCCCGTCGCATCTCAAGAGGAGGCCCTCTCAACAGGAACGGCGAGAGGAACTCCAGGGTCGTGCCACCATTCCAAGAGTCCCCCAGATGTCTCAGTCCATTCCAGTGGAACCTCTTTTCCCTTCACCGGCTCGTCTTTCACGCCGAGGATCGACTCACACCAAGGTGGCACGTGGCACAGCCCTGTGGGAAAGCCTCGTGGGAAAGCCTCGAGGGACAGCCTCGAGGGAAAGCCACAGATCCCTTGATCCACGTGACAGGAAGCGTGACACTACTGCTGCAGCTCGGGAGGAAAGCGCACGTGCATGCCCCCACTCGAGACGAGGCCTGACTCCCCTGGGGAGACTCAGAAGCACCCCAAGATCCATGGCAACACTGGAGAGGAATCCTCAGGTTCCGGCCCCGAGTCCACACAAGGACTGAGGCCCCGGCATGGACGGGAGAGGAATCCCGAGAGGTCCCCTAGCAACTCGCAAGGGGACACTCCTTTCCTGAGGCCACCAGAGCGGGTCCCTGAGGTCCCCGTCATAACTCGAGAAGACCTGCCGCAACTCGAGAAAATCCACGAGGTTCTCCCCTCCAGGCGAGATGAGGCCCATTTCCGCTGAGGCGTCTCGAGGCTGATCACACCTCACCTCTGGAACTTCGAAAGGGTCCTACACACCCTTGGTGCAAATCAAGAAGTTCCCTGACCTAGCCGTCTCCACTCGAGAGGAATCACGTGGGTCCCGCCCACATCCAGAGGAGCCCCGTTTCCGCCTCGTAGCTCGAGATGAGGGATCCTTTCCCTGCTTCGTCGGGAAAGATTTCCCGGCGTTCACGTCGCATCTCAAGAGGAGGCCCTCTCAACAGGAACGGCGAGAGGAACTCCAGGGTCGTGCCACCATTCCAAGAGTCCCCCAGATGTCTCAGTCCATTCCAGAGGAACCTCTTTTCCCTTCACCAGCTCGTCTTTCATGCCGAGGATCGACTCACACCAAGGTGGCACGTGGCACAGCCCTGTGGGAAAGCCTCGTGGGAAAGCCTCGAGGGACAGCCTCGAGGGAAAGCCACAGATCCCTTGATCCACGTGACAGGAAGCGTGACACTACTGCTGCAGCTCGGGAGGAAAGCGCACGTGCATGCCCCCACTCGAGACGAGGCCTGAGTCCCCTGGGGAGACTCAGAAGCACCCCAAGATCCATGGCAACACTGGAGAGGAATCCTCAGGTTCCGGCCCCGACTCCACACAAGGACTGAGGCCCCGGCATGGACGGGAGAGGAATCCCGAGAGGTCCCCTAGCAACTCGCATGGGGACACTCCTTTCCTGAGGCCACCAGAGCGGGTCCCTGAGGTCCCCGTCATAACTCAAGAAGACCTGCCGCAACTCGAGAAAATCCACGAGGTTCTCCCCTCCAGGCGAGATGAGGCCCATTTCCGCTGAGGCGTCTCGAGGCTGATCACACCTCACCGCTGGAACTTCGAAAGGGTCCTTCACACCCTTGGTGCAAATCAAGAAGTTCCCCGACATACCCGTCTCCACTCGAGAGGAATCACGAGGGTCCCGCCCACATCCAGAGGAGCCCCGTTTCCGCCTCGTAGCTCGAGATGAGGGATCCTTTCCCTGCTTCGTCGGGAAAGAGTTCCCGGCGTTCCCGTCGCATCTCAAGAGGAGGCCCTCTCAACAGGAACGGCGAGAGGAACTCCAGGGTCGTGCCACCATTCCAAGAGTCCCCCAGATGTCTCAGTCCATTCCAGAGGAACCTCTTTTCCCTTCACCGGCTCGTCTTTCACGCCGAGGATCGACTCACACCAAGGTGGCACGTGGCACAGCCCTGTGGGAAAGCCTCGTGGGAAAGCCTCGAGGGACAGCCTGGAGGGAAAGCCACAGATCCCTTGATCCACGTGACAGGAAGCGTGGCACTACTGCTGCAGCTCGGGAGGAAAGCGCACGTGCATGCCCCCACTCGAGACGAGGCCTGACTCCCCTGGGGAGACTCAGAAGCACCCCAAGATCCATGGCAACACTGGAGAGGAATCCTCAGGTTCCGGCCCCGACTCCACACAAGGACTGAGGCCCCGGCATGGACGGGAGAGGAATCCCGAGAGGTCCCCTAGCAACTTGCATGGGGACTGGCCTTTCCTGAGGCCACCAGAGCGGGTCCCTGAGGTCCCCGTCGTAACTCGAGAAGACCTGCCGCAACTCGAGAAAATCCAGGAGGTTCTCCCCTCCAGGCGAGATGAGGCCCATTTCCGCTGAGGCGTCTCGAGGGTGATCACACCTCACCTCTGGAACTTCGAAAGGGTCCTTCACACCCTTGGTGCAAATCAAGAAGTTCCCCGACCTAGCCGTCTCCACTCGAGAGGAATCACGAGGGTCCCGCCCACATCCAGAGGAGCCCCGTTTCCGCCTCGTAGCTCGAGATGAGGGATCCTTTCCCTGCTTCGTCGGGAAAGAGTTCCCGGCGTTCCCGTCGCATCTCAAGAGGAGGCCCTCTCAACAGGAACGGCGAGAGGAACTCCAGGGTCGTGCCACCATTCCAAGAGTCCCCCAGATGTCTCAGTCCATTCCAGAGGAACCTCTTTTCCCTTCAGTGGCTCGTCTTTCACGCCGAGGATCGACTCACACCAAGGTGGCACGTGGCACAGCCCTGTGGGAAAGCCTCGTGGGAAAGCCTCGAGGGACAGCCTCGAGGGAAAGCCACAGATCCCTTGATCCACGTGACAGGAAGCGTGACACTACTGCTGCAGCTCGGGAGGAAAGCGCACGTGCATGCCCCCACTCGAGACGAGGCCTGACTCCCCTGGGGAGACTCAGAAGCACCCCAAGATCCATGGCAACACTGGAGAGGAATCCTCAGGTTCCGGCCCCGACTCCACACAAGGACTGAGGCCCCGGCATGGACGGGAGAGGAATCCCGAGAGGTCCCCTAGCAACTCGCATGGGGACACTCCTTTCCTGAGGCCACCAGAGCGGGTCCCTGAGGTCCCCGTCATAACTCAAGAAGACCTGCCGCAACTCGAGAAAATCCACGAGGTTCTCCCCTCCAGGCGAGATGAGGCCCATTTCCGCTGAGGCGTCTCGAGGCTGATCACACCTCACCTCTGGAACTTCGAAAGGCTCCTTCACACCCTTGGTGCAAATCAAGAAGTTCCCCGACATACCCGTCTCCACTCGAGAGGAATCACGAGGGTCCCGCCCACATCCAGAGGAGACCCGTTTCCGCCTCGTAGCTCGAGATGAGGGATCCTTTCCCTGCTTCGTCGGGAAAGAGTTCCCGGCGTTCCCGTCGCATCTCAAGAGGAGGCCCTCTCAACAGGAACGGCAAGAGGAACTCCAGGGTCGTGCCACCATTCCAAGAGTCCCCCAGATGTCTCAGTCCATTCCAGAGGAACCTCTTTTCCCTTCACGGGCTCGTCTTTCACGCCGAGGATCGACTCACACCAAGGTGGCACGTGGCACAGCCCTGTGGGAAAGCCTCGTGGGAAAGCCTCGAGGGACAGCCTCGAGGGAAAGCCACAGATCCCTTGATCCACGTGACAGGAAGCGTGACACTACTGCTGCAGTGCGGGAGGAAAGCGCACGTGCATGCCCCCACTCGAGACGAGGCCTGACTCCCCTGGGGAGACTCAGAAGCACCCCAAGATCCATGGCAACACTGGAGAGGAATCCTCAGGTTCCGGCCCCGACTCCACACAAGGACTGAGGCCCCGGCATGGACGGGAGAGGAATCCCGAGAGGTCCCCTAGCAACTCGCATGGGGACTGGCCTTTCCTGAGGCCACCAGAGCGGGTCCCTGAGGTCCCCGTCGTAACTCGAGAAGACCTGCCGCAACTCGAGAAAATCCAGGAGGTTCTCCCCTCCAGGCGAGATGAGGCCCATTTCCGCTGAGGCGTCTCGAGGCTGATCACACCTCACCTCTGGAACTTCAAAAGGCTCCTTCACACCCTTGGTGCAAATCAAGAAGTTCCCCGACATACCCGTCTCCACTCGAGAGGAATCACGACGGTCCCGCCCACATCCAGAGGAGCCCCATTTCCGCCTCGTAGCTCGAGATGAGGGATCCTTTCCCTGCTTCCTCGGGAAAGAGTTCCCGGCGTTCCCGTCGCATCTCAAGAGGAGGCCCTCTCAACAGGAACGGCAAGAGGAACTCCAGGGTCGTGCCACCATTCCAAGAGTCCCCCAGATGTCTCAGTCCCTTCCAGAGGAACCTCTTTTCCCTTCACGGGCTCGTCTTTCACGCCGAGGATCGACTCACACCAAGGTGGCACGTGGCACAGCCCTGTGGGAAAGCCTCGTGGGAAAGCCTCGAGGGACAGCCTCGAGGGAAAGCCACAGATCCCTTGATCCACGTGACAGGAAGCGTGACACTACTGCTGCAGCGCGGGAGGAAAGCGCACGTGCATGCCCCCACTCGAGACGAGGCCTGACTCCCCTGGGGAGACTCAGAAGCACCCCAAGATCCATGGCAACACTGGAGAGGAATCCTCAGGTTCCGGCCCCGACTCCACACAAGGACTGAGGCCCCGGCATGGACGGGAGAGGAATCCCGAGAGGTCCCCTAGCAAATCGCATGGGGACTGGCCTTTCCTGAGGCCACCAGAGCGGGTCCCTGAGGTCCCCGTCGTAACTCGAGAAGACCTGCCGCATCTCGAGAAAATCCAGGAGGTTCTCCCCTCCAGGCGAGATGAGGCCCATTTCCGCTGAGGCGTCTCGAGGCTGATCACACCTCACCGCTGGAACTTCGAAAGGGTCCTTCACACCCTTGGTGCAAATCAAGAAGTTCCCCGACATAGCCGTCTCCACTCGAGAGGAATCACGAGGGCCCGCCCACATCCAGAGGAGCCCCGTTTCCGCCTCGTAGCTCGAGATGAGGGATCCTTTCCCTGCTTCGTCGGGAAAGAGTTCCCGGCGTTCCCGTCGCATCTCAAGAGGAGGCCCTCTCAACAGGAACGGCGAGAGGAACTCCAGGGTCGTGCCACCATTCCAAGAGTCCCCCAGATGTCTCAGTCCATTCCAGAGGAACCTCTTTTCCCTTCACCGGCTCGTCTTTCACGCCGAGGATCGACTCACACCAAGGTGGCACGTGGCACAGCCCTGTGGGAAAGCCTCGTGGGAAAGCCTCGAGGGACAGCCTCGAGGGAAAGCCACAGATCCCTTGATCCACGTGACAGGAAGCGTGGCACTAATGCTGCAGCTCGGGAGGAAAGCGCACGTGCATGCCCCCACTCGAGACGAGGCCTGACTCCCCTGGGGAGACTCAGAAGCACCCCAAGATCCATGGCAACACTGGAGAGGAATCCTCAGGTTCCGGCCCCGACTCCACACAAGGACTGAGGCCCCGGCATGGACGGGAGAGGAATCCCGAGAGGTCCCCTAGCAACTCGCATGGGGACTGGCCTTTCCTGAGGCCACCAGAGCGGGTCCCTGAGGTCCCCGTCGTAACTCGAGAAGACCTGCCGCAACTCGAGAAAATCCAGGAGGTTCTCCCCTCCAGGCGAGATGAGGCCCATTTCCAATGAGGCGTCTCGAGGGTGATCACACCTCACCTCTGGAACTTCGAAAGGGTCCTTCACACCCTTGGTGCAAATCAAGAAGTTCCCCGACCTAGCCGTCTCCACTCGAGAGGAATCACGAGGGTCACGCCCACATCCAGAGGAGCCCCGTTTCCGCCTCGTAGCTCGAGATGAGGGATCCTTTCCCTGCTTCGTCGGGAAAGAGTTCCCGGCGTTCCCGTCGCATCTCAAGAGGAGGCCCTCTCAACAGGAACGGCGAGAGGAACTCCAGGGTCGTGCCACCATTCCAAGAGTCCCCCAGATGTCTCAGTCCATTCCAGAGGAACCTCTTTTCCCTTCAGTGGCTCGTCTTTCACGCCGAGGATCGACTCACACCAAGGTGGCACGTGGCACAGCCCTGTGGGAAAGCCTCGTGGGAAAGCCTCGAGGGACAGCCTCGAGGGAAAGCCACAGATCCCTTGATCCACGTGACAGGAAGCGTGGCACTACTGCTGCAGCTCGGGAGGAAAGCGCACGTGCATGCCCCCACTCGAGACGAGGCCTGACTCCCCTGGGGAGACTCAGAAGCACCCCAAGATCCATGGCAACACTGGAGAGGAATCCTCAGGTTCCGGCCCTGAATCCACACAAGGACTGAGGCCCCGGCATGGACGGGAGAGGAATCCCGAGAGGTCCCCTAGCAACTCGCATGGGGACTGGCCTTTCCTGAGGCCACCAGAGCGGGTCCCTGTGGTCCCCGTCGTAACTCGAGAAGACCTGCCGCATCTCGAGAAAATCCAGGAGGTTCTCCCCTCCAGGCGAGACGAGGCCCATTTCCTCTGAGGCGTCTCGAGGCTGATCACACCTCACCTCTGGAACTTCTAAAGGGTCCTTCACACCCTTGGTGCAAATCAAGAAGTTCCCCGACATACCCGTCTCCACTCGAGAGGAATCACGTGGGTCCCGCCCACATCAAGAGGAGCCCCGTTTCCGCCTCGTAGCTCGAGATGAGGGATCCTTTCCCTGCTTCGTCGGGAAAGAGTTCCCGGCGTTCCCGTCGCATCTCAAGAGGAGGCCCTCTCAACAGGAACGGCGAGAGGAACTCCAGGGTCGTGCCACCATTCCAAGAGTCCCCCAGATGTCTCAGTCCATTCCAGAGGAAGCTCTTTTCCCTTCAGCGGCTCGTCTTTCACGCCGAGGATCGACTCCCAACAAGGTGGCACGTGGCACAGCCCTGTGGGAAAGCCTCGTGGGAAAGCCTCGAGGGACAGCCTCGAGGGAAAGCCACAGATCCCTTGATCCACGTGACAGGAAGCGTGGCACTACTGCTGCAGCTCGGGAGGAAAGCGCACGTGCATGACCCCACTCGAGACGAGGCCTGACTCCCCTGGGGAGACTCAGAAGCACCCCAAGATCCATGGCAACACTGGAGAGGAATCCTCAGGTTCCGGCCCCGACTCCACACAAGGACTGAGGCCCCGGCATGGACGGGAGAGGAATCCCGAGAGGTCCCCTAGCAACTCGCATGGGGACTGGCCTTTCCTGAGGCCACCAGAGCGGGTCCCTGAGGTCCCCGTCGTAACTCGAGAAGACCTGCCGCAACTCGAGAAAATCCAGGAGGTTCTCCCCTCCAGGCGAGATGAGGCCCATTTCCGCTGAGGCGTCTCGAGGCTGATCACACCTCACCTCTGGAACTTCGAAAGGGTCCTTCACACCCTTGGTGCAAATCAAGAAGTTCCCCGACATACCCGTCTCCACTCGAGAGGAATCACGAGGGTCCCGCCCACATCCAGAGGAGCCCCGTTTCCGCCTCGTAGCTCGAGATGAGGGATCCTTTCCCTGCTTCGTCGGGAAAGAGTTCCCGGCGTTCCCGTCGCATCTCAAGAGGAGGCCCTCTCAACAGGAACGGCGAGAGGAACTCCAGGGTCGTGCCACCATTCCAAGAGTCCCCCAGATGTCTCAGTCCATTCCAGAGGAACCTCTTTTCCCTTCACCAGCTCGTCTTTCACGCCGAGGATCGACTCACACCAAGGTGGCACGTGGCACAGCCCTGTGGGAAAGCCTCGTGGGAAAGCCTCGAGGGACAGCCTCGAGGGAAAGCCACAGATCCCTTGATCCACGTGACAGGAAGCGTGACACTACTGCTGCAGCTCGGGAGGAAAGCGCACGTGCATGCCCCCACTCGAGACGAGGCCTGACTCCCCTGGGGAGACTCAGAAGCACCCCAAGATCCATGGCAACACTGGAGAGGAATCCTCAGGTTCCGGCCCCGACTCCACACAAGGACTGAGGCCCCGGCATGGACGGGAGAGGAATCCCGAGAGGTCCCCTAGCAACTCGCATGGGGACTGGCCTTTCCTGAGGCCACCAGAGCGGGTCCCTGAGGTCCCCGTCGTAACTCGAGAAGACCTGCCGCAACTCGAGAAAATCCAGGAGGTTCTCCCCTCCAGGCGAGATGAGGCCCATTTCCGCTGAGGCGTCTCGAGGCTGATCACACCTCACCTCTGGAACTTCAAAAGGCTCCTTCACACCCTTGGTGCAAATCAAGAAGTTCCCCGACATACCCGTCTCCACTCGAGAGGAATCACGACGGTCCCGCCCACATCCAGAGGAGCCCCATTTCCGCCTCGTAGCTCGAGATGAGGGATCCTTTCCCTGCTTCGTCGGGAAAGAGTTCCCGGCGTTCCCGTCGCATCTCAAGAGGAGGCCCTCTCAACAGGAACGGCAAGAGGAACTCCAGGGTCGTGCCACCATTCCAAGAGTCCCCCAGATGTCTCAGTCCCTTCCAGAGGAACCTCTTTTCCCTTCACGGGCTCGTCTTTCACGCCGAGGATCGACTCACACCAAGGTGGCACGTGGCACAGCCCTGTGGGAAAGCCTCGTGGGAAAGCCTCGAGGGACAGCCTCGAGGGAAAGCCACAGATCCCTTGATCCACGTGACAGGAAGCGTGACACTACTGCTGCAGCGCGGGAGGAAAGCGCACGTGCATGCCCCCACTCGAGACGAGGCCTGACTCCCCTGGGGAGACTCAGAAGCACCCCAAGATCCATGGCAACACTGGAGAGGAATCCTCAGGTTCCGGCCCCGACTCCACACAAGGACTGAGGCCCCGGCATGGACGGGAGAGGAATCCCGAGTGGTCCCCTAGCAACTCGCATGGGGACTGGCCTTTCCTGAGGCCACCAGAGCGGGTCCCTGTGGTCCCCGTCATAACTCGAGAAGACCTGCCGCAACTCGAGAAAATCCAGGAGGTTCTCCCCTCCAGGCGAGATGAGGCCCATTTCCGCTGAGGCGTCTCGAGGCTGATTACACCTCACCTCTGGAACTTCTAAAGGGTCCTTCACACCCTTGGTGCAAATCAAGAAGTTCCCCGACATACCCGTCTCCACTCGAGAGGAATCACGTGGGTCCCGCCCACATCAAGAGGAGCCCCGTTTCCGCCTCGTAGCTCGAGATGAGGGATCCTTTCCCTGCTTCGTCGGGAAAGAGTTCCCGGCGTTCCCGTCGCATCTCAAGAGGAGCCCCTCTCAACAGGAACGGCGAGAGGAACTCCAGGGTCGTGCCACCATTCCAAGAGTCCCCCAGATGTCTCAGTCCATTCCAGAGGAACCTCTTTTCCCTTCAGCGGCTCGTCTTTCACGCCGAGGATCGACTCCCACCAAGGTGGCACGTGGCACAGCCCTGTGGGAAAGCCTCGTGGGAAAGCCTCGAGGGACAGCCTCGAGGGAAAGCCACAGATCCCTTGATCCACGTGACAGGAAGCGTGACACTACTGCTGCAGCTCGGGAGGAAAGCGCACGTGCATGCCCCCACTCGAGACGAGGCCTGACTCCCCTGGGGAGACTCAGAAGCACCCCAAGATCCATGGCAACACTGGAGAGGAATCCTCAGGTTCCGGCCCCGACTCCACACAAGGACTGAGGCCCCGGCATGGACGGGAGAGGAATCCCGAGAGGTCCCCTAGCAACTCGCATGGGGACTGGCCTTTCCTGAGGCCACCAGAGCGGGTCCCTGAGGTCCCCGTCGTAACTCGAGAAGACCTGCCGCAACTCGAGAAAATCCAGGAGGTTCTCCCCTCCAGGCGAGATGAGGCCCATTTCCGCTGAGGCGTCTCGAGGCTGATCACACCTCACCTCTGGAACTTCGAAAGGGTCCTTCACACCCTTGGTGCAAATCAAGAAGTATCCCGACATACACGTCTCCACTCGAGAGGAATCACGAGGGTCCCGCCCACATCCAGAGGAGCCCCGTTTTCGCCTCGTAGCTCGAGATGAGGGATCCTTTCCCTGCTTCGTCGGGAAAGAGTTCCCGGCGTTCCCGTCGCATCTCAAGAGGAGGCCCTCTCAACAGGAACGGCGAGAGGAACTCCAGGGTCGTGCCACCATTCCAAGAGTCCCCCAGATGTCTCAGTCCATTCCAGAGGAACCTCTTTTCCCTTCACCGGCTCGTCTTTCACGCCGAGGATCGACTCCCACCAAGGTGGCACGTGGCACAGCCCTGTGGGAAAGCCTCGTGGGAAAGCCTCGAGGGACAGCCTGGAGGGAAAGGCACAGATCCCTTGATCCACGTGACAGGAAGCGTGGCACTACTGCTGCAGCTCGGGAGGAAAGCGCACGTGCATGCCCCCACTCGAGACGAGGCCTGACTCCCCTGGGGAGACTCAGAAGCACCCCAAGATCCATGGCAACACTGGAGAGGAATCCTCAGGTTCCGGCCCCGACTCCACACAAGGACTGAGGCCCCGGCATGGACGGGAGAGGAATCCCGAGAGGTCCCCTAGCAACTCGCATGGGGACTGGCCTTTCCTGAGGCCACCAGAGCGGGTCCCTGAGGTCCCCGTCGTAACTCGAGAAGACCTGCCGCATCTCGAGAAAATCCAGGAGGTTCTCCCCTCCAGGCGAGATGAGGCCCATTTCCGCTGAGGCGTCTCGAGGCTGATCACACCTCACCTCTGGAACTTCGAAAGGGTCCTTCACACCCTTGGTGCAAATCAAGAAGTTCCCCGACATACCCGTCTCCACTCGAGAGGAATCACGAGGGTCCCGCCCACATCCAGAGGAGCCCCGTTTCCGCCTCGTAGCTCGAGATGAGGGATCCTTTCCCTGCTTCGTCGGGAAAGAGTTCCCGGCGTTCCCGTCGCATCTCAAGAGGAGGCCCTCTCAACAGGAACGGCGAGAGGAACTCCAGGGTCGTGCCACCATTCCAAGAGTCCCCCAGATGTCTCAGTCCATTCCAGAGGAACCTCTTTTCCCTTCACCGGCTCGTCTTTCACGCCGAGGATCGACTCACACCAAGGTGGCACGTGGCACAGCCCTGTGGGAAAGCCTCGTGGGAAAGCCTCGAGGGACAGCCTCGAGGGAAACCCACAGATCCCTTGATCCACGTGACAGGTAGCGTGACATTACTGCTGCAGCTCAGGAGGAAAGCGCACGTGCATACCCCCACTCGAGACGAGGCCTGACTCCCCTGGGGAGACTCAGAAGCACCCCAAGATCCATGGCAACACTGGAGAGGAATCCTCAGGTTCCGGCCCCGACTCCACACAAGGACTGAGGCCCCGGCATGGACGGGAGAGGAATCCCGAGAGGTCCCCTAGCAACTCGCATGGGGACTGGCCTTTCCTGAGGCCACCAGAGCGGGTCCCTGAGGTCCCCGTCGTAACTCGAGAAGACCTGCCGCAACTCGAGAAAATCCAGGAGGTTCTCCCCTCCAGGCGAGATGAGGCCCATTTCCGCTGAGGCGTCTCGAGGCTGATCACACCTCACCTCTGGAACTTCAAAAGGGTCCTTCACACCCTTGGTGCAAACCAAGAAGTTCCCCGACATACCCGTCTCCACTCGAGAGGAATCACGAGGGTCCCGCCCACATCCAGAGGAGCCCCGTTTCCGCCTCGTAGCTCGAGATGAGGGATCCTTTCCCTGCTTCGTCGGGAAAGAGTTCCCGGCGTTCCCGTCGCATCTCAAGAGGAGGCCCTCTCTACAGGAACGGCGAGAGGAACTCCAGGGTCGTGCCACCATTCCAAGAGTCCCCCAGATGTCTCATTCCATTCCAGAGGAACCTCTTTTACCTTCAGCGGCTCGTCTTTCACGCCGAGGATCGACTCACACCAAGGTGGCACGTGGCACAGCCCTGTGGGAAAGCCTCGTGGGAAAGCCTGGAGGGACAGCCTCGAGGGAAAGCCACAGATCCCTTGATCCACGTGACAGGAAGCGTGACACTACTGCTGCAGCTCGGGAGGAAAGCGCACGTGCATGCCCCCACTCGAGACGAGGCCTGACTCCCCTGGGGAGACTCAGAAGCACCCCAAGATCCATGGCAACACTGGAGAGGAATCCTCAGGTTCCGGCCCCAACTCCACACAAGGACTGAGGCCCCGGCATGGACGGGAGAGGAATCCCGAGAGGTCCCCTGGCAACTCACATGGGGACTGGCCTTTCCTGAGGCCACCAGAGCGGGTCCCTGAGGTCCCCGTTGTAACTCGAGAAGACCTGCCGCAACTCGAGAAAATCCAGGAGGTTCTCCCCTCCAGACGAGATGAGGCCCATTTCCGCTGAGGCGTCTTGAGGCTGATCACACCTCACCTCTGGAACTTCGAAAGGGTCCTTCACACCCTTGGTGCAAATCAAGAAGTTCCCCGACCTAGCCGTCTCCACTCGAGAGGAATCACGAGGGTCCCGCCCACATCCAGAGGAGCCCCGTTTCCGCCTGGTAGCTCGAGATGAGGGATCCTTTCACTGCTTCGTCGGGAAAGAGTTCCCGGCGTTCCCGTCGCATCTCAAGAGGAGGCCCTCTCAACAGGAACGGCGAGAGGAACTCCAGGGTCGTGCCACCATTCCAAGAGTCCCCCAGATGTCTCAGTCCATTCCAGAGGAACCTCTTTTCCCTTCACCGGCTCGTCTTTCACGCCGAGGATCGACTCACACCAAGGTGGCACGTGGCACAGCCCTGTGGGAAAGCCTCGTGGGAAAGCCTCGAGGGACAGCCTCGAGGGAAAGCCACAAATCCCTTGATCCACGTGACAGGTAGCGTGACACTACTGCTGCAGCTCGGGAGGAAAGCGCACGTGCATGTCCCCACTCGAGACGAGGCCTGACTCCCCTGGGGAGACTCAGAAGCACCCCAAGATCCATGGCAACACTGGAGAGGAATCCTCAGGTTCCGACCCCGACTCCACACAAGGACTGAGGCCCCGGCATGGACGGGAGAGGAATCCCGAGAGGTCCCCTAGCAACTCGCATGGGGACTGGCCTTTCCTGAGGTCACCAGAGCGGGTCCCTGAGGTCCCCGTCGTAACTCGAGAAGACCTGCCGCAACTCGAGAAAATCCAGGAGGTTCTCCCCTCCAGGCGAGATGAGGCCCATTTCCGCTGAGGCGTCTCGAGGCTGATCACACCTCACCTCTGGAACTTCGAAAGGGTCCTTCACACCCTTGGTGCAAATCAAGAAGTTCCCCGACCTAGCCGTCTCCACTCGAGAGGAATCACGAGGGTCCCGCCCACATCCAGAGGAGCCCCGTTTCCGCCTCGTAGCTCGATATGAGGGATCCTTTCCCTGCTTCGTCGGGAAAGAGTTCCCGGCGTTCCCGTCGCATCTCAAGAGGAGGCCCTCTCAACAGGAACGGAGAGAGGAACTCCAGGGTCGTGCCACCATTCCAAGAGTCCCCCAGATGTCTCAGTCCATTCCAGAGGAACCTCTTTTCCCTTCACCGGCTCGTCTTTCATGCCGAGGATCGACTCACACAAAGGTGGCACGTGGCACAGCCCTGTGGGAAAGCCTCGTGGGAAAGCCTCGAGGGACAGCCTCGAGGGAAAGCCACAGATCCCTTGATCCACGTGACAGGAAGCGTGACACTACTGCTGCAGCTCGGGAGGAAAGCGCACGTGCATGCCCCCACTCGAGACGAGGCCTGACTCCCCTGGGGAGACTCAGAAGCACCCCAAGATCCATGGCAACACTGGAGAGGAATCCTCAGGTTCCGGCCCCGACTCCACACAAGGACTGAGGCCCCGGCATGGACGGGAGAGGAATCCCGAGTGGTCCCCTAGCAACTCGCATGGGGACTGGCCTTTCCTGAGGCCACCAGAGCGGGTCCCTGTGGTCCCCGTCATAACTCGAGAAGACCTGCCGCAACTCGAGAAAATCCAGGAGGTTCTCCCCTCCAGGCGAGATGAGGCCCATTTCCTCTGAGGCGTCTCGAGGCTGATCACACCTCACCTCTGGAACTTCTAAAGGGTCCTTCACACCCTTGGTGCAAATCAAGAAGTTCCCCGACATACCCGTCTCCACTCGAGTGGAATCACGTGGGTCCCGCCCACATCAAGAGGAGCCCCGTTTCCGCCTCGTAGCTCGAGATGAGGGATCCTTTCCCTGCTCCGTCGGGAAAGAGTTCCCGGCGTTCCCGTCGCATCTCAAGAGGAGGCCCTCTCTACAGGAACGGCGAGAGGAACTCCAGGGTCGTGCCACCATTCCAAGAGTCCCCCAGATGTCTCAGTCCATTCCAGAGGAACCTCTTTTCCCTTCAGCGGCTCGTCTTTCACGCCGAGGATCGACTCCCACCAAGGTGGCACGTGGCACAGCCCTGTGGGAAAGCCTCGTGGGAAAGCCTCGAGGGACAGCCTCGAGGGAAAGCCACAGATCCCTTGATCCACGTGACAGGAAGCGTGGCACTACTGCTGCAGCTCGGGAGGAAAGCGCACGTGCATGACCCCACTCGAGACGAGGCCTGACTCCCCTGGGGAGACTCAGAAGCACCCCAAGATCCATGGCAACACTGGAGAGGAATCCTCAGGTTCCGGCCCCGACTCCACACAAGGACTGAGGCCCCGGCATGGACGGGAGAGGAATCCCGAGAGGTCCCCTAGCAACTCGCATGGGGACTGGCCTTTCCTGAGGCCACCAGAGCGGGTCCCTGAGGTCCCCGTCGTAACTCGAGAAGACCTGCCGCAACTCGAGAAAATCCAGGAGGTTCTCCCCTCCAGGCGAGATGACGCCCATTTCCGCTGAGGCATCTCGAGGCTGATCACACCTCACCTCTGGAACTTCGAAAGGGTCCTTCACACCCTTGGTGCAAATCAAGAAGTATCCCGACATACACGTCTCCACTCGAGAGGAATCACGAGGGTCCCGCCCACATCCAGAGGAGCCCCGTTTTCGCCTCCTAGCTCGAGATGAGGGATCCTTTCCCTGCTTCGTCGGGAAAGAGTTCCCGGCCTTCCCGTCGCATCTCAAGAGGAGGCCCTCTCAACAGGAACGGCGAGAGGAACTCCAGGGTCGTGCCACCATTCCAAGAGTCCCCCAGATGTCTCAGTCCATTCCAGAGGAACCTCTTTTCCCTTCAGCGGCTCGTCTTTCACGCCGAGGATCGACTCCCACCAAGGTGGCACGTGGCACAGCCCTGTGGGAAAGCCTCGTGGGAAAGCCTCGAGGGACAGCCTCGAGGGAAAGCCACAGATCCCTTGATCCACGTGACAGGAAGCGTGACACTACTGCTGCAGCTCGGGAGGAAAGCGCACGTGCATGCCCCCACTCGAGACGAGGCCTGACTCCCCTGGGGAGACTCAGAAGCACCCCAAGATCCATGGCAACACTGGAGAGGAATCCTCAGGTTCCGGCCCCGACTCCACACAAGGACTGAGGCCCCGGCATGGACGGGAGAGGAATCCCGAGAGGTCCCCTAGCAACTCGCATGGGGACTGGCCTTTCCTGAGGCCACCAGAGCGGGTCCCTGAGGTCCCCGTCGTAACTCGAGAAGACCTGCCGCAACTGGAGAAAATCCAGGAGGTTCTCCCCTCCAGGAGAGATGAGGCCCATTTCCACTGAGGCGTCTCGAGGCTGATCACACCTCACCTCTGGAACTTCGAAAGGGTCCTTCACACCCTTGGTGCAAATCAAGAAGTTCCCCGACATACCCGTCTCCACTCGAGAGGAATCACGAGGGTCCCGCCCACATCCAGAGGAGCCCCGTTTCCGCCTCGTAGCTCGAGATGAGGGATCCTTTCCCTGCTTCGTCGGGAAAGAGTTCCCGGCGTTCCCGTCGCATCTCAAGAGGAGGCCCTCTCAACAGGAACGGCGAGAGGAACTCCAGGGTCGTGCCACCATTCCAAGAGTCCCCCAGATGTCTCAGTCCATTCCAGAGGAACCTCTTTTCCCTTCAGCGGCTCGTCTTTCACGCCGAGGATCGACTCACACCAAGGTGGCACGTGGCACAGCCCTGTGGGAAAGCCTCGTGGGAAAGCCTCGAGGGACAGCCTCGAGGGAAAGCCACAGATCCCTTGATCCACGTGACAGGAAGCGTGACACTACTGCTGCAGCTCGGGAGGAAAGCGCACGTGCATGCCCCCACTCGAGACGAGGCCTGACTCCCCTGGGGAGACTCAGAAGCACCCCAAGATCCATGGCAACACTGGAGAGGAATCCTCAGGTTCCGGCCCCGACTACACACAAGGACTGAGGCCCGGCATGGACGAGAGAGGAATCCCGAGTGGTCCCCTAGCAACTCGCATGGGGACTGTCCTTTCCTGAGGCCACCAGAGCGGGTCCCTGTGGTCCCCGTCATAACTCGAGAAGACCTGCCGCAACTCGAGAAAAT
This sequence comes from Budorcas taxicolor, assembly GCF_023091745.1. Classification (NCBI taxonomy): domain Eukaryota; kingdom Metazoa; phylum Chordata; class Mammalia; order Artiodactyla; family Bovidae; genus Budorcas; species Budorcas taxicolor. The sequence continues at coordinate 140,689 of NW_026291515.1, forward strand.
CCAGGAGGTTCTCCCCTCCAGGCGAGATGAGGCCCATTTCCGCTGAGGCGTCTCGAGGCTGATTACACCTCACCTCTGGAACTTATAAAGGGTCCTTCACACCCTTGGTGCAAATCAAGAAGTTCCCCGACATACCCGTCTCCACTCGAGAGGAATCACGTGGGTCCCGCCCACATCAAGAGGAGCCCCGTTTCCGCCTCGTAGCTCGAGATGAGGGATCCTTTCCCTGCTTCGTCGGGAAAGAGTTCCCGGCGTTCCCGTCGCATCTCAAGAGGAGCCCCTCTCAACAGGAACGGCGAGAGGAACTCCAGGGTCGTGCCACCATTCCAAGAGTCCCCCAGATGTCTCAGTCCATTCCAGAGGAACCTCTTCTCCCTTCACCGGCTCGTCTTTCACGCCGAGGATCGACTCTCACCAAGGTGGCACGTGGCACAGCCCTGTGGGAAAGCCTCGTGGGAAAGCCTCGAGGGACAGCCTCGAGGGAAAGCCACAGATCCCTTGATCCACGTGACAGGTAGCGTGACACTACTGCTGCAGCTCGGGAGGAAAGCGCACGTGCATGCCCCCACTCGAGACGAGGCCTGACTCCCCTGGGGAGACACAGAAGCACCCCCAGATCCATGGCAACACTGGAGAGGAATCCTCAGGTTCCGGCCCCGACTCCACACAAGGACTGAGGCCCCGGCATGGACGGGAGAGGAATCCCGAGAGGTCCCCTAGCAACTCGCATGGGGACTGGCCTTTCCTGAGGCCACCAGAGCGGGTCCCTGAGGTCCCCGTCGTAACTCGAGAAGACCTGCCGCAACTCGAGAAAATCCAGGAGGTTCTCCCCTCCAGGCGAGATGAGGCCCATTTCCGCTGGGGCATCTCGAGGCTGATCACACCTCACCTCTGGAACTTCGAAAGGGTCCTTCACACCCTTGGTGCAAATCAAGAAGTTCCCCGACATACCCGTCTCCACTCGAGAGGAATCACGTGGGTCCCGCCCACATCCAGAGGAGCCCCGTTTCCGCCTCGTACCTCGAGATGAGGGATCCTTTCCCTGCTTCGTAGGGAAAGAGTTCCCGGCGTTCCCGTCGCATCTCAAGAGGAGGCCCTCTCAACAGGAACGGCGAGAGGAACTCCAGGGTCGTGCCACCATTCCAGGAGTCCCCCAGATGTCTCAGTCCATTCCAGAGGAACCTCTTTTCCCTTCAGCGGCTCGTCTTTCACGCCGAGGATCGACTCACACCAAGGTGGCACGTGTCACAGCCCTGTGGGAAAGCCTCGTGGGAAAGCCTCGAGGGACAGCCTCGAGGGAAAGCCACAGATCCCTTGATCCACGTGACACGAAGCGTGACACTACTGCTGCAGGTCGGGAGGAAAGCGCACGTGCATGCCCCCAATCGAGACGAGGCCTGACTCCCCTGGGGAGACTCAGAAGCACCCCAAGATCCATGGCAACATTGGAGAGGAATCCTCAGGTTCCGGCCCCGTCTCCACTCAAGGACTGATGCCCCGGCATGGACGGGAGAGGAATCCCGAGAGGTCCCCTAGCAACTCGCATGGGGACTGGCCTTTCCTGAGGCCACCAGAGCGGGTCCCTGAGGTCCCCGTTGTAACTCGAGAAGACCTGCTGCAACTCGAGAAAATCCAGGAGGTTCTCCCCTCCAGGCGAGATGAGGCCCATTTCCGCTGAGGCGTCTCGAGGCTGATCACACCTCACCTCTGGAACTTCGAAAGGGTCCTTCACACCCTTGGTGCAAATCAAGAAGTTCCCTGACCTAGCCGTCTCCACTCGAGAGGAATCACGAGGGTCCCGCCCACATCCAGAGGAGCCCCGTTTCCACCTCGTACCTCGAGATGAGGGATCCTTTCCCTGCTTCGTCGGGAAAGAGTTCCCGGCGTTCCCGTCGCATCTCAAGAGGAGGCCCTCTCAACAGGAACGGCGAGAGGAACTCCAGGGTCGTGCCACCATTCCAAGAGTCCCCCAGATGTCTCAGTCCATTCCAGAGGAACCTCTTTTCCCTTCACCGGCTCGTCTTTCACGCCGAGGATCGACTCCCACCAAGGTGGCACGTGGCACAGCCCTGTGGGAAAGCCTCGTGGGAAAGCCTCGAGGGACAGCCTCGAGGGAAAGCCACAGATCCCTTGATCCACGTGACAGGTAGCGTGACACTACTGCTGCAGCTCGGGAGGAAAGCGCACGTGCATGCCCCCACTCAAGACGAGGCCTGACTCCCCTGGGGAGACACAGAAGCACCCCCAGATCCATGGCAACACTGGAGAGGAATCCTCAGGTTCCGGCCCCGACTCCACACAAGGACTGAGGCCCCGGCATGGACGGGAGAGGAATCCCGAGAGGTCCCCTAGCAACTCGCATGGGGACTGGCCTTTCCTGAGGCCACCAGAGCGGGTCCCTGAGGTCCCCGTCGTAACTCGAGAAGACCTGCCGCAACTCGAGAAAATCCAGGAGGTTCTCCCCTCCAGGCGAGATGAGGCCCATTTCCGCTGAGGCGTCTCGAGGCTGATCACACCTCACCTCTGGAACTTCGAAAGGGTCCTTCACACCCTTGGTGCAAATCAAGAAGTTCCCCGACATACCCGTCTCCACTCGAGAGGAATCACGAGGGTCCCGCCCACATCCAGAGGAGCCCCGTTTCCGCCTCGTAGCTCGAGATGAGGGATCCTTTCCCTGCTTCGTCGGGAAAGAGTTCCCGGCGTTCCCGTCGCATCTCAAGAGGAGGCCCTCTCAACAGGAACGGCGAGAGGAACTCCAGGGTCGTGCCACCATTCCAAGAGTCCCCCAGATGTCTCAGTCCATTCCAGAGGAACCTCTTTTCCCTTCACCGGCTCGTCTTTCACGCCGAGGATCGACTCCCACCAAGGTGGCACGTGGCACAGCCCTGTGGGAAAGCCTCGTGGGAAAGCCTCGAGGGACAGCCTCGAGGGAAAGCCACAGATCCCTTGATCCACGTGACAGGTAGCGTGACACTACTGCTGCAGCTCGGGAGGAAAGCGCACGTGCATGCCCCCACTCGAGACGAGGCCTGACTCCCCTGGGGAGACTCAGAAGCACCCCCAGATCCATGGCAACACTGGAGAGGAATCCTCAGGTTCCGGCCCCGACTCCACACAAGGACTGAGGCCCCGGCATGGACGGGAGAGGAATCCCGAGAGGTCCCCTAGCAACTCGCATGGGGACTGGCCTTTCCTGAGGCCACCAGAGCGGGTCCCTGAGGTCCCCGTCGTAACTCGAGAAGACCTGCCGCAACTCGAGAAAATCCAGGAGGTTCTCCCCTCCAGGCGAGATGAGGCCCATTTCCGCTGAGGCGTCTCGAGGCTGATCACACCTCACCTCTGGAACTTCGAAAGGGTCCTTCACACCCTTGGTGCAAATCAAGAAGTTCCCCGACCTAGCCGTCTCCACTCGAGAGGAATCACGAGGGTCCCGCCCACATCCAGAGGAGCCCCGTTTCCGCCTCGTAGCTCGAGATGAGGGATCCTTTCCCTGCTTCGTCGGGAAAGAGTTCCCGGCGTTCCCGTCGCATCTCAAGAGGAGGCCCTCTCAACAGGAACGGCGAGAGGAACTCCAGGGTCGTGCCACCATTCCAAGAGTCCCCCAGATGTCTCAGTCCATTCCAGAGGAACCTCTTTTCCCTTCACCGGCTCGTCTTTCACGCCGAGGATCGACTCACACCAAGGTGGCACGTGGCACAGCCCTGTGGGAAAGCCTCGTGGGAAAGCCTCGAGGGACAGCCTCGAGGGAAAGCCACAGATCCCTTGATCCACGTGACAGGAAGCGTGACACTACTGCTGCAGCTCGGGAGGAAAGCGCACGTGCATGCCCCCAATCGAGACGAGGCCTGACTCCCCTGGGGAGACTCAGAAGCACCCCAAGATCCATGGCAACATTGGAAAGGAATCCTCAGGTTCCGGCCCCGACTCCACACAAGGACTGAGGCCCCGGCATGGACGGGAGAGGAATCCCGAGAGGTCCCCTAGCAACTCGCATGGGGACGGGCCTTTCCTGAGGCCACCAGAGCGGGTCCCTGAGGTCCCCGTCGTAACTCGAGAAGACCTGCCGCAACTCGAGAAAATCCAGGAGGTTCTCCCCTCCAGGCGAGATGAGGCCCATTTCCGCTGAGGCGTCTCGAGGCTGATCACACCTCACCTCTGGAACTTCGAAAGGGTCCTTCACACCCTTGGTGCAAATCAAGAAGTTCCCCGACCTAGCCGTCTTCACTCGAGAGGAATCACGAGGGTCCCGCCCACATCCAGAGGAGCCCCGTTTCCGCCTCGTAGCTCGAGATGAGGGATCCTTTCCCTGCTTCGTCGGGAAAGAGTTCCCGGCGTTCCCGTCGCATCTCAAGAGGAGGCCCTCTCAACAGGAAAGGCGAGAGGAACTCAAGGGTCGTGCCACCATTCCAAGAGTCCCCCAGATGTCTCAGTCCATTCCAGAGGAACCTCTTTTCCCTTCACCGGCTTGTCTTTCACGCCGAGGATCGACTCACACCAAGGTGGCACGTGGCACAGCCCTGTGGGAAAGCCTCGTGGGAAAGCCTCGAGGGACAGCCTCGAGGGAAAGCCACAGATCCCTTGATCCACGTGACAGGTAGCGTGACACTACTGCTGCAGCTCGGGAGGAAAGCGCACGTGCATGCCCCCACTCGAGACGAGGCCTGACTCCCCTGGGGAGACTCAGAAGCACCCCCAGATCCATGGCAACACTGGAGAGGAATCCTCAGGTTCCGGCCCCGACTCCACACAAGGACTGAGGCCCCGGCATGGACGGGAGAGGAATCCCGAGAGGTCCCCTAGCAACTCGCATGGGGACTGGCCTTTCCTGAGGCCACCAGAGCGGTTCCCTGAGGTCCCCGTCGTAACTCGAGAAGACCTGCCGCAACTCGAGAAAATCCAGGAGGTTCTCCCCTCCAGGCGAGATGAGGCCCATTTCCGCTGAGGCGTCTCGAGGCTGATCACACCTCACCTCTGGAACTTCGAAAGGGTCCTTCACACCCTTGGTGCAAATCAAGAAGTTCCCCGACCTACCCGGCTCCACTCGAGAGGAATCACGAGGGTCCCGCCCACATCCAGAGGAGCCCCGTTTCCGCCTCGTACCTCGAGATGAGGGATCCTTTCCCTGCTTCGTCGGGAAAGAGTTCCCGGCGTTCCCGTCGCATCTCAAGAGGAGGCCCTCTCAACAGGAACGGCGAGAGGAACTCCAGGGTCGTGCCACCATTCCAAGAGTCCCCCAGATGTCTCAGTCAATTCCAGAGGAACCTCTTTTCCCTTCACCGGCTCGTCTTTCACGCCGAGGATCGACTCACACCAAGGTGGCACGTGGCACAGCCCTGTGGGAAAGCCTCGTGGGAAAGCCTCGAGGGACAGCCTCGAGGGAAAGCCACAGATCCCTTGATCCACGTGACAGGAAGCGTGAAACTACTGCTGCAGCTCGGGAGGAAAGCGCACGTGCATGCCCCCACTCGAGACGAGGCCTGACTCCCCTGGGGAGACTCAGAAGCACCCCCAGATCCATGGCAACACTGGAGAGGAATCCTCAGGTTCCGGCCCCGACTCCACACAAGGACTGAGGCCCCGGCATGGACGGGAGAGGAATCCCGAGAGGTCCCCTAGCAACTCGCATGGGGACTGGCCTTTCCTGAGGCCACCAGAGCGGGTCCCTGAGGTCCCCGTCGTAACTCGAGAAGACCTGCCGCAACTCGAGAAAATCCAGGAGGTTCTCCCCTCCAGGCGAGATGAGGCCCATTTCCAATGAGGCGTCACGAGGCTGATCACACCTCACCTCTGGAACTTCGAAAGGGTCCTTCACACCCTTGGTGCAAATCAAGAAGTTCCCCGACATAGCCGTCTCCACTCGAGAGGGATCACGACGGTCCCGCCCACATCCAGAGGAGCCCCGTTTCCGCCTCGTAGCTCGAGATGAGGGATCCTTTCCCTGCTTCGTCGGGAAAGAGTTCCCGGCGTTCCCGTCGCATCTCAAGAGGAGGCCCTCTCAACAGGAACTTCGAGAGGAACTCCAGGGTCGTGCCACCATCCCAAGAGTCCCCCAGATGTCTCAGTCCATTCCAGAGGAACCTCTGTTCCCTTCACCGGCTCGTCTTTCACGCCGAGGATCGACTCACACCAAGGTGGCACGTGGCACAGCCCTGTGGGAAAGTCTCGTGGGAAAGCCTCGAGGGACAGCCTCGAGGGAAAGCCACAGATCCCTTGATCCACGTGACAGGAAGCGTGACACTACTGCTGCAGCTCGGGAGGAAAGTGCACGTGCATGCCCCCACTCGAGACGAGGCCTGGCCCCCCTGGGAGACTCAGAAGCACCCCAAGATCCATGGCAACACTGGAGAGGAATCCTCAGGTTCCGGCCCCGACTCCACACAAGGACTGAGGCCCCGGCATGGATGGGAGAGGAATCCCGAGAGGTCCCCTAGCAATTCGCATGGGGACTGGCCTTTCCTGAGGCCACCAGAGCGGGTCCCTGAGGTCCCCGTCGTAACTCGAGAAGACCTGCCGCAACTCGAGAAAATCCAGGAGGTTCTCCCCTCCAGGCGAGATGCGGCCCATTTCCGCTGAGGCGTCTCGAGGCTGATCACACCTCACCTCTGGAACTTCGAAAGGGTCCTTCACACCCTTGGTGCAAATCAAGAAGTTCCCCGACCTAGCCGTCTCCACTCGAGAGGAATCACGAGGGTCCCGCCCACATCCAGAGGAGCCCCGTTTCCGCCTCGTAGCTCGAGATGAGGGATCCTTTCCCTGCTTCGTCGGGAAAGAGTTCCCGGCGTTCCCGTCGCATCTCAAGAGGAGGCCCTCTCAACAGGAACGGCGAGAGGAACTCCAGGGTCGTGCCACCATTTCAAGAGTACCCCAGATGTCTCAGTCCATTCCAGAGGAACCTCTTTTCCCTTCACCGGCTCGTCTTTCACGCCGAGGATCGACTCACACTAAGGTGACACGTGGCACAACCCTGTGGGAAAGCCTCGTGGGAAAGCCACAGATCCCTTGATCCACGTGACAGGAAGCGTGACACTACTGCTGCAGCTCGGGAGGAAAGCGCACGTGCATGCCCCCACTCGAGACGAGGCCTGACTCCCCTGGGGAGACTCAGAAGCACCCCAAGATCCATGGAAACACTGGAGAGGAATCCTCAGGTTCCGGCCCCGACTCCACACAAGGACTGAGGCCCCGGCATGGACGGGAGAGGAATCCCGAGAGGTCCCCTAGCAACTCGCATGGGGACTGGCCTTTCCTGAGGCCACCAGAGCGGGTCCCTGAGGTCCCCGTCGTAACTCGAGAAGACCTGCTGCAACTCGAGAAAATCCAGGAGGTTCTCCCCTCCAGCCGAGATGAGGCCCATTTCCGCTGAGGCGTCTCGAGGCTGATCACACCTCACCTCTGGAACTTCAAAAGGGTCCTTCACACCCTTGGTGCAAATCAACAAGTTCCCCGACATACCCGTCTCCACTCGAGAGCAATCACGAGGGTCCCGCCCACATCCAGAGGAGCCCCGTTTCCGCCTCGTAGCTCGAGATGAGGGATCCTTTCCCTGCTTCGTCGGGAAAGAGTTCCCGGCGTTCCCGTCGCATCTCAAGAGGAGGCCCTCTCAACAGGAACGGCGAGAGGAACTCCAGGGTCGTGCCACCATTCCAAGAGTCCCCCAGATGTCTCAGTCCATTCCAGAGGAACCTCTTTTCCCTTCAGCGGCTCGTCTTTCACGCCGAGGATCGACTCACACCAAGGTGGCACGTGGCACAGCCCTGTGGGAAAGCCTCGTGGAAAGCTCGAGGGACAGCCTCGAGGAAAGCCACAGATCCCTTGATCCACGTGACAGGAAGCGTGACACTACCTGCTGCAGCTCGGGAGGAAGCGCACGTGCATGCCCCCAATCGAGACGAGGCCTGACTCCCCTGGGGAGACTCAGAAGCCACCCCAAGATCCATGGCAACACTGGAGAGGAATCCTCAGGTTCCGGCCCGACTCCACACAAGGACTGAGGCCCCGGCATGGACGGGAGAGGAATCCCGAGAGGTCCCCTAGCAACTCGCATGGGGACTGGCCTTTCCTGAGGCCACCAGAGCGGTCCCTGAGGTCCCCGTCGTAACTCGAGAAGACCTGCCGCAACTCGAGAAAATCCAGGAGGTTCTCCCCTCCAGGCGAGATGAGGCCCATTTCCGCTGAGGCTTCTCGAGGCTGATCACACCTCACCACTGGAACTTCGAAAGGGTCCTTCACACCCTTGGTGCAAATCAAGAAGTTCCCCGACCTAGCCGTCTCCACTCGAGAGGAATCACGAGGGTCCCGCCCACATCCAGAGGAGCCCCGTTTCCGCCTCGTAGCTCGAGATGAGGGATCCTTTCCCTGCTTCGTCGGGAAAGAGTTCCCGGCGTTCCCGTCGCATCTCAAGAGGAGGCCCTCTCAACAGGAACGCGAGAGGAACTCCAGGGTCGTGCCACCATTTCAAGAGTCCCCCAGATGTCTCAGTCCATTCCAGAGGAACCTCTTTTCCCTTCACCGGCTCGTCTTTCACGCGAGGATCGACTCACACTAAGGTGACACGTGGCACAACCCTGTGGGAAAGCCTCGTGGGAAAGCCACAGATCCTTGATCCACGTGACAGGAAGCGTGACACTACTGCTGCAGCTCGGGAGGAAAGCGCACGTGCATGCCCCCACTCGAGACGAGGCCTGACTCCCCTGGGGAGACTCAGAAGCACCCCAAGATCCATGGCAACACTGGAGAGGAATCCTCAGGTTCCGGCCCGACTCCACACAAGGACTGAGGCCCCGGCATGGACGGGAGAGGAATCCCGAGAGGTCCCCTAGCAACTCGCATGGGGACTGGCCTTTCCTGAGGCCACCAGAGCGGGTCCCTGAGGTCCCCGTCGTAACTCGAGAAGACCTGCCGCAACTCGAGAAAATCCAGGAGGTTCTCCCCTCCAGGCGAGATGAGGCCCATTTCCGCTGAGGCGTCTCGAGGCTGATCACACCTCACCTATGGAACTTCGAAAGGGTCCTTCACACCCTTGGTGCAAATCAAGAAGTTCCCTGACCTAGCCGTCTCCACTCGAGAGGAATCACGAGGGTCCCGCCCACATCCAGAGGAGCCCCGTTTCCGCCTCGTAGCTCGAGATGAGGGATCCTTTCCCTGCTTCGTCGGGAAAGAGTTCCCGGCCTTCCCGTCGCATCTCAAGAGGAGGCCCTCTCAACAGGAACGGCGAGAGGAACTCCAGGGTCGTGCCACCATTCCAAGAGTCCCCCAGATGTCTCAGTCCATTCCAGAGGAACCTCTTTTCCCTTCAGCAGCTCGTCTTTCACGCCGAGGATCGACTCACACCAAGGTGGCACGTGGCACAGCCCTGTGGGAAAGCCTCGTGGGAAAGCCTCGAGGGACAGCCTCGAGGGAAAGCCACAGATCCCTTGATCCACGTGACAGGAAGCGTGACACTACTGCTGCAGCTCGGGAGGAAAGCGCACGTGCATGCCCCCACTCGAGACGAGGCCTGACTCCCCTGGGGAGACTCAGAAGCACCCCAAGATCCATGGCAACACTGGAGAGGAATCCTCAGGTTCCGGCCCCGACTCCACACAAGGACTGAGGCCCCGGCATGGACGGGAGAGGAATCCCGAGAGGTCCCCTAGCAACTCGCATGGGGACTGGCCTTTCCTGAGGCCACCAGAGCGGGTCCCTGAGGTCCCCGTCGTAACTCGAGAAGACCTGCCGCAACTCGAGAAAATCCAGGAGGTTCTCCCCTCCAGGCGAGATGAGGCCCATTTCCGCTGAGGCTTCTCGAGGCTGATCACACCTCACCTCTGGAACTTCGAAAGGGTCCTTCACACCCTTGGTGCAAATCAAGAAGTTCCCCGACCTAGCCGTCTCCACTCGAGAGGAATCACGAGGGTCCCGCCCACATCCAGAGGAGCCCCGTTTCCGCCTCGTAGCTCGAGATGAGGGATCCTTTCCCTGCTTCGTCGGGAAAGAGTTCCCGGCGTTCCCGTCGCATCTCAAGAGGAGGCCCTCTCAACAGGAACGGCGAGAGGAACTCCAGGGTCGTGCCACCATTCCAAGAGTCCCCCAGATGTCCCAGTCCATTCCAGAGGAACCTCTTTTCCCTTCAGCGGCTCGTCTTTCACGCCGAGGATCGACTCACACCAAGGTGGCACGTGGCACAGCCCTGTGGGAAAGCCTCGTGGGAAAGCCTCGAGGGACAGCCTCGAGGGAAAGCCACAGATCCCTTGATCCACGTGACAGGAAGCGTGACACTACTGCTGCAGCTCGGGAGGAAAGCGCACGTGCATGCCCCCACTCGAGACGAGGCCTGACTCCCCTGGGGAGACTCAGAAGCACCCCAAGATCCATGGCAACACTGGAGAGGAATCCTCAGGTTCCGGCCCCGACTCCACACAAGGACTGAGGCCCCGGCATGGACGGGAGAGGAATCCCGAGAGGTCCCCTAGCAACTCGCATGGGGACTGGCCTTTCCTGAGGCCACCAGAGCGGGTCCCTGAGGTCCCCGTCGTAACTCGAGAAGACCTGCCGCAACTGGAGAAAATCCAGGAGGTTCTCCCCTCCAGGCGAGATGAGGCCCATTTCCACTGAGGCGTCTCGAGGCTGATCACACCTCACCTCTGGAACTTCGAAAGGGTCCTTCACACCCTTGGTGCAAATCAAGAAGTTCCCCGACCTAGCCGTCTCCACTCGAGAGGAATCACGAGGGTCCCGCCCACATCCAGAGGAGCCCCGTTTCCGCCTCGTTGCTCGAGATGAGGGATCCTTTCCCTGCTTCGTCGGGAAAGAGTTCCCGGCGTTCCCGTCGCATCTCAAGAGGAGGCCCTCTCAACAGGAACGGCGAGAGGAACTCCAGGGTCGTGCCACCATTCCAAGAGTCCCCCAGATGTCCCAGTCCATTCCAGAGGAAACTCTTTTCCCTTCAGCTGCTCGTCTTTCACGCCGAGGATCGACTCACACCAAGGTGGCACGTGGCACAGCCCTGTGGGAAAGCCTCGTGGGAAAGCCTCGAGGGACAGCCTCGAGGGAAAGCCACAGATCCCTTGATCCACGTGACAGGAAGCGTGACACTACTGCTGCAGCTCGGGAGGAAAGTGCACGTGCATGCCCCCACTCGAGACGAGGCCTGACTCCCCTGGGGAGACTCAGAAGCACCCCAAGATCCATGGCAACACTGGAGAGGAATACTAAGGTTCCGGCCCCGACTCCACACAAGGACTGAGGCCCCGGCATGGACGGGAGAGGAATCCCGAGAGGTCCCCTAGCAACTCGCATGGGGACTGGCCTTTCCTGAGGCCACCAGAGCGGGTCCCTGAGGTTCCCGTCGTAACTCGAGAAGACCTGCCGCAACTCGAGAAAATCCAGGAGGTTCTCCCCTCCAGGCGAGATGAGGCCCATTTCCGCTGAGGCGTCTCGAGGCTGATCACACCTCCCCTCTGGAACTTCGAAAGGGTCCTTCACACCCTTGGTGCAAATCAAGAAGTTCCCCGACCTAGCCGTCTCCACTCGAGAGGAATCACGAGGGTCCCGCCCACATCCAGAGGAGCCCCGTTTCCGCCTCGTAGCTCGAGATGAGGGATCCTTTCCCTGCTTCGTCGGGAAAGAGTTCCCGGCGTTCCCGTCGCATCTCAAGAGGAGGCCCTCTCAACAGGAACGGCGAGAGGAACTCCAGGGTCGTGCCACCATTCCAAGAGTCCCCCAGATGTCCCAGTCCATTCCAGAGGAACCTCTTTTCCCTTCACCGGCTCGTCTTTCACGCCGAGGATCGACTCACACCAAGGTGGCACGTGGCACAGCCCTGTGGGAAAGCCTCGTGGGAAAGCCTCGAGGGACAGCCTCGAGGGAAAGCCACAGATCCCTTGATCCACGTGACAGGAAGCGTGACACTACTGCTGCAGCTCGGGAGGAAAGCGCACGTGCATGCCCCCACTCGAGACGAGGCCTGACTCCCCTGGGGAGACTCAGAAGCACCCCAAGATCCATGGCAACACTGGAGAGGAATACTCAGGTTCCGGCCCCGACTCCACACAAGGACTGAGGCCCCGGCATGGACGGGAGAGGAATCCCGAGAGGTCCCCTAGCAACTCGCATGGGGACTGGCCTTTCCTGAGGCCACCAGAGCGGGTCCCTGAGGTCCCCGTCGTAACTCGAGAAGACCTGCCGCAACTCGAGAAAATCCAGGAGGTTCTCCCCTCCAGGCGAGATGAGGCCCATTTCCGCTGAGGCATCTCGAGGCTGATCACACCTCCCCTCTGGAACTTCGAAAGGGTCCTTCACACCCTTGGTGCAAATCAAGAAGTTCCCCGACATAGCCGTCTCCACTCGAGAGGAATCACGAGGGTCCCGCCCACATCCAGAGGAGCCCCGTTTCCGCCTCGTAGCTCGAGATGAGGGATCCTTTCCCTGCTTCGTCGGGAAAGAGTTCCCGGCGTTCCCGTCGCATCTCAAGAGGAGGCCCTCTCAACAGGAACGGCGAGAGGAACTCCAGGGTCGTGCCACCATTCCAAGAGTCCCCCAGATGTCCCAGTCCATTCCAGAGGAACCTCTTTTCCCTTCAGCGGCTCGTCTTTCACGCCGAGGATCGACTCACACCAAGGTGGCACGTGGCACAGCCCTGTGGGAAAGCCTCGTGGGAAAGCCTCGAGGGACAGCCTCGAGGGAAAGCCACAGATCCCTTGATCCACGCGACAGGAAGCGTGACACTACTGCTGCAGCTCGGGAGGAAAGCGCACGTGCATGCCCCCACTCGAGACGAGGCCTGACTCCCCTGGGGAGACTCAGAAGCACCCCAAGATCCATGGCAACACTGGAGAGGAATCCTCAGGTTCCGGCCCCGACTCCACACAAGGACTGAGGCCCCGGCATGGACGGGAGATGAATCCCGAGAGGTCCCCTAGCAACTCGCATGGGGACTGGCCTTTCCTGAGGCCACCAGAGCGGGTCCCTGAGGTCCCCGTTGTAACTCGAGAAGACCTGCCGCAACTCGAGAAAATCCAGGAGGTTCTCCCCTCCAGGCGAGATGAGGCCCATTTCCGCTGAGGCTTCTCGAGGCTGATCACACCTCACCTCTGGAACTTCGAAAGGGTCCTTCACACCCTTGGTGCAAATCAAGAAGTTCCCCGACCTAGCCGTCTCCACTCGAGAGGAATCACGAGGGTCCCGCCCACATCCAGAGGAGCCCCGTTTCCGCCTCGTAGCTCGAGATGAGGGATCCTTTCCCTGCTTCGTCGGGAAAGAGTTCCCGGCGTTCCCGTCGCATCTCAAGAGGAGGCCCTCTCAACAGGAACGGCGAGAGGAACTCCAGGGTCGTGCCACCATTCCAAGAGTCCCCCAGATGTCTCAGTCCATTCCAGAGGAACCTCTTTTCCCTTCAGCGGCTCGTCTTTCACGCCGAGGATCGACTCACACCAAGGTGGCACGTGGCACAGCCCTGTGGGAAAGCCTCGTGGGAAAGCCTCGAGGGACAGCCTCGAGGGAAAGCCACAGATCCCTTGATCCACCTGACAGGAAGCGTGACACTACTGCTGCAGCTCGGGAGGAAAGCGCACGTGCATGCCCCCACTCGAGACGAGGCCTGACTCCCCTGGGGAGACTCAAAGCACCGAAGATCCATGGCAACATTGGAGAGGAATCCTCAGGTTCCGGCCCCGACTCCACACAAGGACTGAGGCCCCGGCATGGACGGGAGAGGAATCCCGAGAGGTCCCCTAGCAACTCACATGGGGACTGGCCTTTCCTGAGGCCACCAGAGCGGGTCCCTGAGGTCCCCGTCGTAATTCGAGAAGACCTGCCGCAACTCGAGAAAATCCAGGAGGTTCTTCCCTCCAGGCGAGATGAGGCCCATTTCCGCTGAGGCTTCTCGAGGCTGATCACACCTCACCTCTGGAACTTCGAAAGGGTCCTTCACACCCTTGGTGCAAATCAAGAAGTTCCCCGACCTAGCCGTCTCCACTCGAGAGGAATCACGAGGGTCCCGCCCACATCCAGAGGAGCCCCGTTTCCGCCTCGTAGCTCGAGATGAGGGATCCTTTTCCTGCTTCGTCGGGAAAGAGTTCCCGGCGTTCCTGTCGCATCTCAAGAGGAGGCCCTCTCAACAGGAAAGGCGAGAGGAACTCCAGGGTCGTGCCACCATTCCAAGAGTCCCCCAGATGTCTCAGTCCATTCCAGAGGAACCTCTTTTCCCTTCAGCGGCTCGTCTTTCACGCCGAGGATCGACTCACACCAAGGTGGCACGTGGCACAGCCCTGTGGGAAAGCCTCGTGGGAAAGCCTCGAGGGACAGCCTCGAGGGAAAGCCACAGATCCCTTGATCCACGTGACAGGAAGCGTGACACTACTGCTGCAGCTCGGGAGGAAAGCGCACGTGCATGCCCCCACTCGAGACGAGGCCTGACTCCCCTGGGGAGACTCAGAAGCACCCCAAGATCCATGGCAACACTGGAGAGGAATCCTCAGGTTCCGGCCCCGACTCCACACAAGGACTGAGGCCCCGGCATGGACGGGAGAGGAATCCCGAGAGGTCCCCTAGCAACTCGCATGGGGACTGGCCTTTCCTGAGGCCACCAGAGCGGGTCGCTGAGGTCCCCGTCGTAACTCGAGAAGACCTGCCGCAACTCGAGAAAATCCAGGAGGTTCTCCCCTCCAGGCGAGATGAGGCCCATTTCCGCTGAGGCGTCTCGAGGCTGATCACACCTCACCTCTGGAACTTCGAAAGGGTCCTTCACACCCTTGGTGCAAATCAAGAAGTTCCCCGACCTAGCCGTCTCCACTCGAGAGGAATCACGAGGGTCCCGCCCACATCCAGAGGAGCCCCGTTTCCGCCTCGTAGCTCGAGATGAGGGATCCTTTCCCTGCTTCGTCGGGAAAGAGTTCCCGGCGTTCCCGTCGCATCTCAAGAGGAGGCCCTCTCAACAGGAACGGCGAGAGGAACTCCAGGGTCGTGCCACCATTCCAAGAGTCCCCCAGATGTCTCAGTCCATTCCAGAGGAACCTCTTTTCCCTTCAGCGGCTCGTCTTTCACGCCGAGGATCGACTCACACCAAGGTGGCACGTGGCACAGCCCTGTGGGAAAGCCTCGTGGGAAAGCCTCGAGGGACAGCCTCGAGGGAAAGCCACAGATCCCTTGATCCACGTGACAGGAAGCGTGACACTACTGCTGCAGCTCGGGAGGAAAGCGCACGTGCATGCCCCCACTAGAGACGAGGCCTGACTCCCCTGGGGAGACTCAGAAGCACCCCAAGATCCATGGCAACACTGGAGAGGAATCCTCAGGTTCCGGCCCCGACTCCACACAAGGACTGAGGCCCCGGCATGGACGGGAGAGGAATCCCGAGAGGTCCCCTAGCAACTCGCATGGGGACTGGCCTTTCCTGAGGCCACCAGAGCGGGTCCCTGAGGTCCCCGTCGTAACTCGAGAAGACCTGCCGCAACTCCAGAAAATCCAGGAGGTTCTCCCCTCCAGGCGAGATGAGGCCCATTTCCGCTGAGGCGTCTCGAGGCTGATCACACCTCCCCTCTGGAACTTCGAAAGGGTCCTTCACACCCTTGGTGCAAATCAAGAAGTTCCCCGACATAGCCGTCTCCACTCGAGAGGAATCACGAGGGTCCCGCCCACATCCAGAGGAGCCCCGTTTCCGCCTCGTAGCTCGAGATGAGGGATCCTTTCCCTGCTTCGTCGGGAAAGAGTTCCCGGCGTTCCCGTCGCATCTCAAGAGGAGGCCCTCTCAACAGGAACGGCGAGAGGAACTCCAGGGTCGTGCCACCATTCCAAGAGTCCCCCAGATGTCCCAGTCCATTCCAGAGGAACCTCTTTTCCCTTCAGCGGCTCGTCTTTCACGCCGAGGATCGACTCACACCAAGGTGGCACGTGGCACAGCCCTGTGGGAAAGCCTCGTGGGAAAGCCTCGAGGGACAGCCTCGAGGGAAAGCCACAGATCCCTTGATCCACGTGACAGGAAGCGTGATACTACTGCTGCAGCTCGGGAGGAAAGCGCACGTGCATGCCCCCACTCGAGACGAGGCCTGACTCCCCTGGGGAGATTCAGAAGCACCCCAAGATCCATGGCAACACTGGAGAGGAATCCTCAGGTTCCGGCCCCGACTCCACACAAGGACTGAGGCCCCGGCATGGACGGGAGAGGAATCCCGAGAGGTCCCCTAGCAACTCGCATGGGGACTGGCCTTTCCTGAGGCCACCAGAGCGGGTCCCTGAGGTCCCCGTCGTAACTTGAGAAGACCTGCCGCAACTCGAGAAAATCCAGGAGGTTCTCCCCTCCAGGCGAGATGAGGCCCATTTCCGCTGAGGCTTCTCGAGGCTGATTACACCTCACCTCTGGAACTTCGAAAGGGTCCTTCACACCCTTGGTGCAAATCAAGAAGTTCCCCGAGCTAGCCGTCTCCACTCGAGAGGAATCACGAGGGTCCCGCCCACATCCAGAGGAGCCCCGTTTCCGCCTCGTAGCTCGAGATGAGGGATCCTTTCCCTGCTTCGTCGGGAAAGAGTTCCCGGCGTTCCCGTCGCATCTCAAGAGGAGGCCCTCTCAACAGGAACGGCGAGAGGAACTCCAGGGTCGTGCCACCATTCCAAGAGTCCCCCAGATGTCTCAGTCCATTCCAGAGGAACCTCTTTTCCCTTCAGCGGCTCGTCTTTCACGCCGAGGATCGACTCACACCAAGGTGGCACGTGGCACAGCCCTGTGGGAAAGCCTCGTGGGAAAGCCTCGAGGGACAGCCTCGAGGGAAAGCCACAGATCCCTTGATCCACGTGACAGGAAGCGTGACACTACTGCTGCAGCTCGGGAGGAAAGCGCACGTGCATGCCCCCACTAGAGACGAGGCCTGACTCCCCTGGGGAGACTCAGAAGCACCCCAAGATCCATGGCAACACTGGAGAGGAATCCTCACGTTCCGGCCCCGACTCCACACAAGGACTGAGGCCCCGGCATGGACGGGAGAGGAATCCCGAGAGGTCCCCTAGCAACTCGCATGGGGACTGGCCTTTCCTGAGGCCACCAGAGCGGGTCCCTGAGGTCCCCGTCGTAACTCGAGAAGACCTGCCGCAACTCGAGAAAATCCAGGAGGTTCTCCCCTCCAGGCGAGATGAGGCCCATTTCCGCTGAGGCTTCTCGAGGCTGATCACACCTCACCTCTGGAACTTCGAAAGGGTCCTTCACACCCTTGGTGCAAATCAAGAAGTTCCCCGACTTAGCCGTCTCCACTCGAGAGGAATCACGAGGGTCCCGCCCACATCCAGGGGAGCCCCGTTTCCGCCTCGTAGCTCGAGATGAGGGATCCTTTCCCTGCTTCGTCGGGAAAGAGTTCCCGGCGTTCCCGTCGCATCTCAAGAGGAGGCCCTCTCAACAGGAACGGCGAGAGGAACTCCAGGGTCGTGCCACCATTCCAAGAGTCCCCCAGATGTCTCAGTCCATTCCAGAGGAACCTCTTTTCCCTTCAGCGGCTCGTCTTTCACGCCGAGGATCGACTCACACCAAGGTGGCACGTGGCACAGCCCTGTGGGAAAGCCTCGTGGGAAAGCCTCGAGGGACAGCCTCGAGGGAAAGCCACAGATCCCTTGATCCACGTGACAGGAAGCGTGACACTACTGCTGCAGCTCGGGAGGAAAGCGCACGTGCATGCCCCCACTCGAGACGAGGCCTGACTCCCCTGGGGAGACTCAGAAGCACCCCAAGATCCATGGCAACACTGGAGAGGAATCCTCAGGTTCCGGCCCCGACTCCACACAAGGACTGAGGCCCCGGCATGGACGGGAGAGGAATCCCGAGAGGTCCCCTAGCAACTCGCATGGGGACTGGCCTTTCCTGAGGCCACCAGAGCGGGTCCCTGAGGTCCCCGTCGTAACTCGAGAAGACCTGCCGCAACTCGAGAAAATCCAGGAGGTTCTCCCCTCCAGGCGAGATGAGGCCCATTTCCGCTGAGGCGTCTCGAGGCTGATCACACCTCCCCTCTGGAACTTCGAAAGGGTCCTTCACACCCTTGGTGCAAATCAAGAAGTTCCCCGACATACCCGTCTCCACTCGAGAGGAATCACGAGGGTCCCGCCCACATCCAGAGGAGCCCCGTTTCCGCCTCGTAGCTCGAGATGAGGGATCCTTTCCCTGCTTCGTCGGGAAAGAGTTCCCGGCGTTCCCGTCGCATCTCAAGAGGAGGCCCTCTCAACAGGAACGGCGAGAGGAACTCCAGGGTCGTGCCACCATTCCAAGAGTCCCCCAGATGTCTCAGTCCATTCCAGAGGAACCTCTTTTCCCTTCAGCGGCTCGTCTTTCACGCCGAGGATCGACTCACACCAAGGTGGCACGTGGCACAGCCCTGTGGGAAAGCCTCGTGGGAAAGCCTCGAGGGACAGCCTCGAGGGAAAGCCACAGATCCCTTGATCCACGTGACAGGAAGCGTGACACTACTGCTGCAGCTCGGGAGGAAAGCGCACGTGCATGCCCCCACTCGAGACGAGGCCTGACTCCCCTGGGGAGTCTCAGAAGCACCCCAAGATCCATGGCAACACTGGAGAGGAATCCTCAGGTTCCGGCCCCGACTCCACACAAGGACTGAGGCCCCGGCATGGACGGGAGAGGAATCCCGAGAGGTCCCTAGCAACTCGCATGGGGACTGGCCTTTCCTGAGGCCACCAGAGCGGGTCCCTGAGGTCCCCGTCGTAACTCTAGAAGACCTGCCGCAACTCGAGAAAATCCAGGAGGTTCTCCCCTCCAGGCGAGATGAGGCCCATTTCTGCTGAGGCTTCTCGAGGCTGATCACACCTCACCTCTGGAACTTCGAAAGGGTCCTTCACACCCTTGGTGCAAATCAAGAAGTTCCCCGACATACCCGTCTCCACTCGAGAGGAATCACGAGGGTCCCGCCCACATCCAGAGGAGCCCCGTTTCCGCCTCGTAGCTCGAGATGAGGGATCCTTTCCCTGCTTCGTCGGGAAAGAGTTCCCGGCGTTCCCGTCGCATCTCAAGAGGAGGCCCTCTCAACAGGAATGGCGAGAGGAACTCCAGGGTCGTGCCACCATTCCAAGAGTCCCCCAGATGTCTCAGTCCATTCCAGAGGAACCTCTTTTCCCTTCACCGGCTCGTCTTTCACGCCGAGGATCGACTCACACCAATGTGGCACGTGGCACAGCCCTGTGGGAAAGCCTCGTGGGAAAGCCTCGAGGGACAGCCTCGAGGGAAAGCCACAGATCCCTTGATCCACGTGACAGGAAGCGTGACACTACTGCTGCAGCTCGGGAGGAGAGCGCACGTGCATGCCCCCACTAGAGACGAGGCCTGACTCCCCTGGGGAGACTCAGAAGCACCCCAAGATCCATGGCAACACTGGAGAGGAATCCTCAGGTTCCGGCCCCGACTCCACACAAGGACTGAGGCCCCGGCATGGACGGGAGAGGAATCCCGAGAGGTCCCCTAGCAACTCGCATGGGGACTGGCCTTTCCTGAGGCCACCAGAGCGGGTCCCTGAGGTCCCCGTCGTAACTCGAGAAGACCTGCCGCAACTCCAGAAAATCCAGGAGGTTCTCCCCTCCAGGCGAGATGAGGCCCATTTCCGCTGAGGCGTCTCGAGGCTGATCACACCTCCCCTCTGGAACTTCGAAAGGGTCCTTCACACCCTTGGTGCAAATCAAGAAGTTCCCCGACATAGCCGTTTCCACTCGAGAGGAATCACGAGGGTCCCGCCCACATCCAGAGGAGCCCCGTTTCCGCCTCGTAGCTCGAGATGAGGGATCCTTTCCCTGCTTCGTCGGGAAAGAGTTTCCGGCGTTCCCGTCGCATCTCAAGAGGAGGCCCTCTCAACAGGAACGGCTAGAGGAACTCCAGGGTCGTGCCACCATTCCAAGAGTCCCCCAGATGTCCCAGTCCATTCCAGAGGAACCTCTTTTCCCTTCAACGGCTCGTCTTTCACGCCGAGGATCGACTCACACCAAGGTGGCACGTGGCACAGCCCTGTGGGAAAGCCTCGTGGGAAAGCCTCGAGGGACAGCCTCGAGGGAAAGCCACAGATCCCTTGATCCACGCGACAGGAAGCGTGATACTACTGCTGCAGCTCGGGAGGAAAGCGCACGTGCATGCCCCCACTCGAGACGAGGCCTGACTCCCCTGGGGAGACTCAGAAGCACCCCAAGATCCATGGCAACACTGGAGAGGAATCCTCAGGTTCCGGCCCCGACTCCACACAAGGACTGAGGCCCCGGCATGGACGGGAGAGGAATCCCGAGAGGTCCCCTAGCAACTCGCATGGGGACTGGCCTTTCCTGAGGCCACCAGAGCGGGTCCCTGAGGTCCCCGTCGTAACTCGAGAAGACCTGCCGCAACTCGAGAAAATCCAGGAGGTTCTCCCCTCCAGGCGAGATGAGGCCCATTTCCGCTGAGGCTTCTCGAGGCTGATCACACCTCACCTCTGGAACTTCGAAAGGGTCCTTCACACCCTTGGTGCAAATCAAGAAGTTCCCCGACATACCCGTCTCCACTCGAGAGGAATCACGAGGGTCCCGCCCACATCCAGAGGAGCCCCGTTTCCGCCTCGTAGCTCGAGATGAGGGATCCTTTCCCTGCTTCGTCGGGAAAGAGTTCCCGGCGTTCCCGTCGCATCTCAAGAGGAGGCCCTCTCTACAGGAACGGCGAGAGGAACTCCAGGGTCGTGGCACCATTCCAAGAGTCCCCCAGATGTCTCAGTCCATTCCAGAGGAACCTCTTTTCCCTTCAGCGGCTCGTCTTTCACGCCGAGGATCGACTCACACCAAGGTGGCACGTGGCACAGCCCTGTGGGAAAGCCTCGTGGGAAAGCCTCGAGGGACAGCCTCGAGGGAAAGCCACCGATCCCTTGATCCACGTGACAGGAAGCGTGACACTACTGCTGCAGCTCGGGAGGAAAGCGCACGTGCATGCCCCCACTCGAGACGAGGCCTGACTCCCCTGGGGAGACTCAGAAGCACCCCAAGATCCATGGCAACACTGGAGAGGAATCCTCAGGTTCCGGCCCCGACTCCACACAAGGACTGAGGCCCCGGCATGGACGGGAGAGGAATCCCGAGAGGTCCCCTAGCAACTCGCATGGGGACTGGCCTTTCCTGAGGCCACCAGAGCGGGTCCCTGAGGTCCCCGTCGTAACTCGAGAAGACCTGCCGCAACTCGAGAAAATCCAGGAGGTTCTCCCCTCCAGGCGAGATGAGGCCCATTTCCGCTGAGGCTTCTCGAGGCTGATCACACCTCACCTCTGGAACTTCGAAAGGGTCCTTCACACCCTTGGTGCAAATCAAGAAGTTCCCCGACTTAGCCGTCTCCACTCGAGAGGAATCACGAGGGTCCCGCCCACATCCAGAGGAGCCCCGTTTCCGCCTCGTAGCTCGAGATGAGGGATCCTTTCCCTGCTTCGTCGGGAAAGAGTTCCCGGCGTTCCCGTCGCATCTCAAGAGGAGGCCCTCTCAACAGGAACGGCGAGAGGAACTCCAGGGTCGTGCCACCATTCCAAGAGTCCCCCAGATGTCTCAGTCCATTGCAGAGGAACCTCTTTTCCCTTCACCGGCTCGTCTTTCACGCCGAGGATCGACTCACACCAAGGTGGCACGTGGCACAGCCCTGTGGGAAAGCCTCGTGGGAAAGCCTCGAGGGACAGCCTCGAGGGAAAGCCACAGATCCCTTGATCCACGTGACAGGAAGCGTGACACTACTGCTGCAGCTCGGGAGGAAAGCGCACGTGCATGCCCCCACTCGAGACGAGGCCTGACTCCCCTGGGGAGACTCAGAAGCACCCCAAGATCCATGGCAACACTGGAGAGGAATCCTCAGGTTCCGGCCCCGACTCCACACAAGGACTGAGGCCCCGGCATGGACGGGAGAGGAATCCCGAGAGGTCCCCTAGCAACTCGCATGGGGACTGGCCTTTCCTGAGGCCACCAGAGTGGGTCCCTGAGGTCCCCGTCGTAACTCGAGAAGACCTGCCGCAACTCGAGAAAATCCAGGAGGTTCTCCCCTCCAGGCGAGATGAGGCCCATTTCCGCTGAGGCGTCTCGAGGCTGATCACACCTCCCCTCTGGAACTTCGAAAGGGTCCTTCACACCCTTGGTGCAAATCAAGAAGTTCCCCGACATACCCGTCTCCACTCGAGAGGAATCACGAGGGTCCCGCCCACATCCAGAGGAGCCCCGTTTCCGCCTCGTAGCTCGAGATGAGGGATCCTTTCCCTGCTTCGTCGGGAAAGAGTTCCCGGCGTTCCCGTCGCATCTCAAGAGGAGGCCCTCTCAACAGGAACGGCGAGAGGAACTCCAGGGTCGTGCCACCATTCCAAGAGTCCCCCAGATGTCTCAGTCCATTCCAGAGGAACCTCTTTTCCCTTCAGCGGCTCGTCTTTCACGCCGAGGATCGACTCACACCAAGGTGGCACGTGGCACAGCCCTGTGGGAAAGCCTCGTGGGAAAGCCTCGAGGGACAGCCTCGAGGGAAAGCCACAGATCCCTTGATCCACGTGACAGGAAGCGTGACACTACTGCTGCAGCTCGGGAGGAAAGCGCACGTGCATGCCCCCACTCGAGACGAGGCCTGACTCCCCTGGGGAGTCTCAGAAGCACCCCAAGATCCATGGCAACACTGGAGAGGAATCCTCAGGTTCCGGCCCCGACTCCACACAAGGACTGAGGCCCCGGCATTGACGGGAGAGGAATCCCGAGAGGTCCCCTAGCAACTCGCATGGGGACTGGCCTTTCCTGAGGCCACCAGAGCGGGTCCCTGAGGTCCCCGTCGTAACTCGAGAAGACCTGCCGCAACTCGAGAAAATCCAGGAGGTTCTCCCCTCCAGGCGAGATGAGGCCCATTTCTGCTGAGGCTTCTCGAGGCTGATCACACCTCACCTCTGGAACTTCGAAAGGGTCCTTCACACCCTTGGTGCAAATCAAGAAGTTCCCCGACCTAGCCGTCTCCACTCGAGAGGAATCACGAGGGTCCCGCCCACATCCAGAGGAGCCCCGTTTCCGCCTCGTAGCTCGAGATGAGGGATCCTTTCCCTGCTTCGTCGGGAAAGAGTTCCCGGCGTTCCCGTCGCATGTCAAGAGGAGGCCCTCTCAACAGGAATGGCGAGAGGAACTCCAGGGTCGTGCCACCATTCCAAGAGTCCCCCAGATGTCTCAGTTCATTCCAGAGGAACCTCTTTTCCCTTCAGCGGCTCGTCTTTCACGCCGAGGATCGACTCACACCAAGGTGGCACGTGGCACAGCCCTGTGTGAAAGCCTCGTGGGAAAGCCTCGAGGGACAGCCTCGAGGGAAAGCCACCGATCCCTTGATCCACGTGACAGGAAGCGTGACACTACTGCTGCAGCTCGGGAGGAAAGCGCACGTGCATGCCCCCACTCGAGACGAGGCCTGACTCCCCTGGGGTGACTCAGAAGCACCCTAAGATCCATGGCAACACTGGAGAGGAATCCTCAGGTTCCGGCCCCGACTCCACACAAGGACTGAGGCCCCGGCATGGACGGGAGAGGAATCCCGAGAGGTCCCTAGCAACTCGCATGGGGACTGGCCTTTCCTGAGGCCACCAGAGCGGGTCCCTGAGGTCCCCGTCGTAACTCTAGAAGACCTGCCGCAACTCGAGAAAATCCAGGAGGTTCTCCCCTCCAGGCGAGATGAGGCCCATTTCTGCTGAGGCTTCTCGAGGCTGATCACACCTCACCTCTGGAACTTCGAAAGGGTCCTTCACACCCTTGGTGCAAATCAAGAAGTTCCCCGACATACCCGTCTCCACTCGAGAGGAATCACGAGGGTCCCGCCCACATCCAGAGGAGCCCCGTTTCCGCCTCGTAGCTCGAGATGAGGGATCCTTTCCCTGCTTCGTCGGGAAAGAGTTCCCGGCGTTCCCGTCGCATCTCAAGAGGAGGCCCTCTCAACAGGAATGGCGAGAGGAACTCCAGGGTCGTGCCACCATTCCAAGAGTCCCCCAGATGTCTCAGTCCATTCCAGAGGAACCTCTTTTCCCTTCACCGGCTCGTCTTTCACGCCGAGGATCGACTCACACCAATGTGGCACGTGGCACAGCCCTGTGGGAAAGCCTCGTGGGAAAGCCTCGAGGGACAGCCTCGAGGGAAAGCCACAGATCCCTTGATCCACGTGACAGGAAGCGTGACACTACTGCTGCAGCTCGGGAGGAGAGCGCACGTGCATGCCCCCACTAGAGACGAGGCCTGACTCCCCTGGGGAGACTCAGAAGCACCCCAAGATCCATGGCAACACTGGAGAGGAATCCTCAGGTTCCGGCCCCGACTCCACACAAGGACTGAGGCCCCGGCATGGACGGGAGAGGAATCCCGAGAGGTCCCCTAGCAACTCGCATGGGGACTGGCCTTTCCTGAGGCCACCAGAGCGGGTCCCTGAGGTCCCCGTCGTAACTCGAGAAGACCTGCCGCAACTCGAGAAAATCCAGGAGGTTCTCCCCTCCAGGCGAGATGAGGCCCATTTCCGCTGAGGCGTCTCGAGGCTGATCACACCTCCCCTCTGGAACTTCGAAAGGGTCCTTCACACCCTTGGTGCAAATCAAGAAGTTCCCCGACATAGCCGTTTCCACTCGAGAGGAATCACGAGGGTCCCGCCCACATCCAGAGGAGCCCCGTTTCCGCCTCGTAGCTCGAGATGAGGGATCCTTTCCCTGCTTCGTCGGGAAAGAGTTTCCGGCGTTCCCGTCGCATCTCAAGAGGAGGCCCTCTCAACAGGAACGGCTAGAGGAACTCCAGGGTCGTGCCACCATTCCAAGAGTCCCCCAGATGTCCCAGTCCATTCCAGAGGAACCTCTTTTCCCTTCAACGGCTCGTCTTTCACGCCGAGGATCGACTCACACCAAGGTGGCACGTGGCACAGCCCTGTGGGAAAGCCTCGTGGGAAAGCCTCGAGGGACAGCCTCGAGGGAAAGCCACAGATCCCTTGATCCACGCGACAGGAAGCGTGATACTACTGCTGCAGCTCGGGAGGAAAGCGCACGTGCATGCCCCCACTCGAGACGAGGCCTGACTCCCCTGGGGAGACTCAGAAGCACCCCAAGATCCATGGCAACACTGGAGAGGAATCCTCAGGTTCCGGCCCCGACTCCACACAAGGACTGAGGCCCCGGCATGGACGGGAGAGGAATCCCGAGAGGTCCCCTAGCAACTCGCATGGGGACTGGCCTTTCCTGAGGCCACCAGAGCGGGTCCCTGAGGTCCCCGTCGTAACTCGAGAAGACCTGCCGCAACTCGAGAAAATCCAGGAGGTTCTCCCCTCCAGGCGAGATGAGGCCCATTTCCGCTGAGGCTTCTCGAGGCTGATCACACCTCACCTCTGGAACTTCGAAAGGGTCCTTCACACCCTTGGTGCAAATCAAGAAGTTCCCCGACATACCCGTCTCCACTCGAGAGGAATCACGAGGGTCCCGCCCACATCCAGAGGAGCCCCGTTTCCGCCTCGAAGCTCGAGATGAGGGATCCTTTCCCTGCTTCGTCGGGAAAGAGTTCCCGGCGTTCCCGTCGCATCTCAAGAGGAGGCCCTCTCTACAGGAACGGCGAGAGGAACTCCAGGGTCGTGGCACCATTCCAAGAGTCCCCCAGATGTCTCAGTCCATTCCAGAGGAACCTCTTTTCCCTTCAGCGGCTCGTCTTTCACGCCGAGGATCGACTCACACCAAGGTGGCACGTGGCACAGCCCTGTGGGAAAGCCTCGTGGGAAAGCCTCGAGGGACAGCCTCGAGGGAAAGCCACCGATCCCTTGATCCACGTGACAGGAAGCGTGACACTACTGCTGCAGCTCGGGAGGAAAGCGCACGTGCATGCCCCCACTCGAGACGAGGCCTGACTCCCCTGGGGAGACTCAGAAGCACCCCAAGATCCATGGCAACACTGGAGAGGAATCCTCAGGTTCCGGCCCCGACTCCACACAAGGACTGAGGCCCCGGCATGGACGGGAGAGGAATCCCGAGAGGTCCCCTAGCAACTCGCATGGGGACTGGCCTTTCCTGAGGCCACCAGAGCGGGTCCCTGAGGTCCCCGTCGTAACTCGAGAAGACCTGCCGCAACTCGAGAAAATCCAGGAGGTTCTCCCCTCCAGGCGAGATGAGGCCCATTTCCGCTGAGGCTTCTCGAGGCTGATCACACCTCACCTCTGGAACTTCGAAAGGGTCCTTCACACCCTTGGTGCAAATCAAGAAGTTCCCCGACTTAGCCGTCTCCACTCGAGAGGAATCACGAGGGTCCCGCCCACATCCAGAGGAGCCCCGTTTCCGCCTCGTAGCTCGAGATGAGGGATCCTTTCCCTGCTTCGTCGGGAAAGAGTTCCCGGCGTTCCCGTCGCATCTCAAGAGGAGGCCCTCTCAACAGGAACGGCGAGAGGAACTCCAGGGTCGTGCCACCATTCCAAGAGTCCCCCAGATGTCTCAGTCCATTGCAGAGGAACCTCTTTTCCCTTCACCGGCTCGTCTTTCACGCCGAGGATCGACTCACACCAAGGTGGCACGTGGCACAGCCCTGTGGGAAAGCCTCGTGGGAAAGCCTCGAGGGACAGCCTCGAGGGAAAGCCACAGATCCCTTGATCCACGTGACAGGAAGCGTGACACTACTGCTGCAGCTCGGGAGGAAAGCGCACGTGCATGCCCCCACTCGAGACGAGGCCTGACTCCCCTGGGGAGACTCAGAAGCACCCCAAGATCCATGGCAACACTGGAGAGGAATCCTCAGGTTCCGGCCCCGACTCCACACAAGGACTGAGGCCCCGGCATGGACGGGAGAGGAATCCCGAGAGGTCCCCTAGCAACTCGCATGGGGACTGGCCTTTCCTGAGGCCACCAGAGTGGGTCCCTGAGGTCCCCGTCGTAACTCGAGAAGACCTGCCGCAACTCGAGAAAATCCAGGAGGTTCTCCCCTCCAGGCGAGATGAGGCCCATTTCCGCTGAGGCGTCTCGAGGCTGATCACACCTCCCCTCTGGAACTTCGAAAGGGTCCTTCACACCCTTGGTGCAAATCAAGAAGTTCCCCGACATACCCGTCTCCACTCGAGAGGAATCACGAGGGTCCCGCCCACATCCAGAGGAGCCCCGTTTCCGCCTCGTAGCTCGAGATGAGGGATCCTTTCCCTGCTTCGTCGGGAAAGAGTTCCCGGCGTTCCCGTCGCATCTCAAGAGGAGGCCCTCTCAACAGGAACGGCGAGAGGAACTCCAGGGTCGTGCCACCATTCCAAGAGTCCCCCAGATGTCTCAGTCCATTCCAGAGGAACCTCTTTTCCCTTCAGCGGCTCGTCTTTCACGCCGAGGATCGACTCACACCAAGGTGGCACGTGGCACAGCCCTGTGGGAAAGCCTCGTGGGAAAGCCTCGAGGGACAGCCTCGAGGGAAAGCCACAGATCCCTTGATCCACGTGACAGGAAGCGTGACACTACTGCTGCAGCTCGGGAGGAAAGCGCACGTGCATGCCCCCACTCGAGACGAGGCCTGACTCCCCTGGGGAGTCTCAGAAGCACCCCAAGATCCATGGCAACACTGGAGAGGAATCCTCAGGTTCCGGCCCCGACTCCACACAAGGACTGAGGCCCCGGCATTGACGGGAGAGGAATCCCGAGAGGTCCCCTAGCAACTCGCATGGGGACTGGCCTTTCCTGAGGCCACCAGAGCGGGTCCCTGAGGTCCCCGTCGTAACTCGAGAAGACCTGCCGCAACTCGAGAAAATCCAGGAGGTTCTCCCCTCCAGGCGAGATGAGGCCCATTTCTGCTGAGGCTTCTCGAGGCTGATCACACCTCACCTCTGGAACTTCGAAAGGGTCCTTCACACCCTTGGTGCAAATCAAGAAGTTCCCCGACCTAGCCGTCTCCACTCGAGAGGAATCACGAGGGTCCCGCCCACATCCAGAGGAGCCCCGTTTCCGCCTCGTAGCTCGAGATGAGGGATCCTTTCCCTGCTTCGTCGGGAAAGAGTTCCCGGCGTTCCCGTCGCATGTCAAGAGGAGGCCCTCTCAACAGGAATGGCGAGAGGAACTCCAGGGTCGTGCCACCATTCCAAGAGTCCCCCAGATGTCTCAGTTCATTCCAGAGGAACCTCTTTTCCCTTCAGCGGCTCGTCTTTCACGCCGAGGATCGACTCACACCAAGGTGGCACGTGGCACAGCCCTGTGTGAAAGCCTCGTGGGAAAGCCTCGAGGGACAGCCTCGAGGGAAAGCCACCGATCCCTTGATCCACGTGACAGGAAGCGTGACACTACTGCTGCAGCTCGGGAGGAAAGCGCACGTGCATGCCCCCACTCGAGACGAGGCCTGACTCCCCTGGGGAGACTCAGAAGCACCCTAAGGTCCATGGCAACACTGGAGAGGAATCCTCAGGTTCCGGCCCCGACTCCACACAAGGACTGAGGCCCCGGCATGGACGGGAGAGGAATCCCGAGAGGTCCCCTAGCAACTCGCATGGGGACTGGCCTTTCCTGAGTCCACCAGAGCGGGTCCCTGAGGTCCCCGTCGTAACTCGAGAAGACCTGCCGCAACTCGAGAAAATCCAGGAGGTTCTCCCATCCAGGGGAGATGAGGCCCATTTCCGCTCAGGCGTCTCGAGGCTGATCACACCTCACCTCTGGAACTTCGAAAGGGTCCTTCACACCCTTGGTGCAAATCAAGAAGTTCCCCGACTTAGCCGTCTCCACTCGAGAGGAATCACGAGGGTCCCGCCCACATCCAGAGGAGCCCCGTTTCCGCCTCGTAGCTCGAGATGAGGGATCCTTTCCCTGCTTCGTCGGGAAAGAGTTCCCGGCGTTCCCGTCGCATCTCAAGAGGAGGCCCTCTCAACAGAAACGGCGAGAGGAACTCCGGGGTCGTGCCACCATTCCAAGAGTCCCCCAGATGTCTCAGTCCATTCCAGAGGAACCTCTTTTCCCTTCACCGGCTCGTCTTTCACGCCGAGGATCGACTCACACCAAGGTGGCACGTGGCACAGCCCTGTGGGAAAGCCTCGTGGGAAAGCCTCGAGGGACAGCCTCGAGGGAAAGCCACAGATCCCTTGATCCACGTGACAGGAAGCATGACACTACTGCTGCAGCTCGGGAGGAAAGCGCACGTGCATGCCCCCACTCGAGACGAGGCCTGACTCCCCTGGGGAGACTCAGAAGCACCCCAAGATCCATGGCAACACTGGAGAGGAATCCTCAGGTTCCGGCCCCGACTCCACACAAGGACTGAGGCCCCGGCATGGATGGGAGAGGAATCCCGAGAGGTCCCCTAGCAACTCGCATGGGGAGTGGCCTTTCCTGAGGCCACCAGAGTGGGTCCCTGAGGTCCCCGTCGTAACTCGAGAAGACATGCCGCAACTCCAGAAAATCCAGGAGGTTCTCC
The DNA here is from genome assembly GCF_023091745.1 of Budorcas taxicolor. Taxonomy (NCBI): domain Eukaryota; kingdom Metazoa; phylum Chordata; class Mammalia; order Artiodactyla; family Bovidae; genus Budorcas; species Budorcas taxicolor. Next base: position 170,014 of record NW_026291515.1, read on the forward strand.
CCTCCAGGCGAGATGAGGCCCATTTCCAATGAGGCGTCACGAGGCTGATCACACCTCACCTCTGGAACTTCGAAAGGGTCATTCACACCCTTGGTGCAAATCAAGAAGTTCCCCGACATAGCCGTCTCCACTCGAGAGGAATCACGAGGGTCCCGCCCACATCCAGAGGAGCCCCGTTTCCGCGTCGTAGCTCGAGATGAGGGATCCTTTCCCTGCTTCGTCGGGAAAGAGTTCCCGGCGTTCCCGTCGCATCTCAAGAGGAGGCCCTCTCAACAGGAACGGCGAGAGGAACTCCAGGGTCGTGCCACCATTCCAAGAGTCCCCCAGATGTCTCAGTCCATTCCAGAGGAACCTCTTTTCCCTTCACCGGCTCGTCTTTCACGCCGAGGATCGACTCACACCAAGGTGGCACGTGGCACAGCCCTGTGGGAAAGCCTCGTGGGAAAGCCTCGAGGGACAGCCTCGAGGGAAAGCCACCGATCCCTTGATCCACGTGACAGGAAGCGTGACACTACTGCTTCAGCTCGGGAGGAAAGTGCACGTGCATGCCCCCACTCGAGACGAGGCCTGAATCCCCTGGGGAGACTCAGAAGCACCCCAAGATCCATGGCAACACTGGAGAGGAATCCTCAGGTTCCGGCCCCGACTCCACACAAGGACTGAGGCCCCGGCATGGACGGGAGAGGAATCCCGAGAGGTCCCCTAGCAACTCGCATGGGGACTGGCCTTTCCTGAGGCCACCAGAGCGGGTCCCTGAGGTCCCCGTCGTAACTCGAGAAGACCTGCCGCAACTCGAGAAAATCCAGGAGGTTCTCCCCTCCAGGCGAGATGAGGCCCATTTCCGCTGAGGTGTCTCGAGGCTGATCACACCTCACCTCTGGAACTTCGAAAGGGTCCTTCACACCCTTGGTGCAAATCAAGAAGTTCCCCGACCTAGCCGTCTCCACTCGAGAGGAATCACGAGGGTCCCGCCCACATCCAGAGGAGCCCCGTTTCCGCCTCGTAGCTCGAGATGAGGGATCCTTTCCCTGCTTCGTCGGGAAAGAGTTCCCGGCGTTCCCGTCGCATCTCAAGAGGAGGCCCTCTCAACAGGAACGGCGAGAGGAACTCCAGGGTCGTGCCACCATTTCAAGAGTCCCCCAGATGTCTCAGTCCATTCCAGAGGAACCTCTTTTCCCTTCACCGGCTCGTCTTTCACGCCGAGGATCGACTCACACTAAGGTGACACGTGGCACAACCCTGTGGGAAAGCCTCGTGGGAAAGCCACAGATCCCTTGATACACGTGACAGGAAGCGTGACACTACTGCTGCAGCTCGGGAGGAAAGCGCACGTGCATGCCCCCACTCGAGAGGAGGCCTGACTCCCCTGGGGAGACTCAGAAGCACCCCAAGATCCATGGCAACACTGGAGAGGAATCCTCAGGTTCCGGCCCCGACTCCACACAAGGACTGAGGCCCCGGCATGGACGGGAGAGGAATCCCGAGAGGTCCCCTAGCAACTCGCATGGGGACTGGCCTTTACTGAGGCCACCAGAGCGGGTCCCTGAGGTCCCCGTCGTAACTCGAGAACACCTGCCGCAACTCGAGAAAATCCAGGAGGTTCTTCCCTCCAGGCGAGATGAGGCCCATTTCCGCTGAGGCGTCTCGAGGCTGATCACACCTCACCTCTGGAACTTCGAAAGGGTCCTTCACACCCTTGGTGCAAATCAACAAGTTCCCCGACATAGCCATCTCCACTCGAGAGCAATCACGAGGGTCCCGCCCACATCCAGAGGAGCCCCGTTTCCGCCTCGTAGCTCGAGATGAGGGATCCTTTCCCTGCTTCGTCGGGAAAGAGTTCCCGGCGTTCCCGTCGCATCTCAAGAGGAGGCCCTCTCAACAGGAACGGCGAGAGGAACTCCAGGGTCGTGCCACCATTCCAAGAGTCCCCCAGATGTCTCAGTCCATTCCAGAGGAACCTCTTTTCCCTTCACCGGCTCGTCTTTCACGCCGAGGATCGACTCCCACCAAGGTGGCACGTGGCACAGCCCTGTGGGAAAGCCTCGTGGGAAAGCCTCGAGGGACAGCCTCGAGGGAAAGCCACAGATCCCTTGATCCACGTGACAGGAAGGGTGACACTACTGCTGCAGCTCGGGAGGAAAGCGCACGTGCATGCCCCCCACTCGAGACGAGGCCTGACTGCCCTGGGGAGACTCAGAAGCACCCCAAGATCCATGGCAACACTGGAGAGGAATCCTCAGGTTCCGGCCCCGACTCCACACAAGGACTGAGGCCCCGGCATGGACGGGAGAGGAATCCCGAGAGGTCCCCTAGCAACTCGCATGGGGACTGGCCTTTCCTGAGGCCACCAGAGTGGGTCCCTGAGGTCCCCGTCGTAACTCGAGAAGACCTGCCGCAACTCGAGAAAATCCAGGAGGTTCTCCCCTCCAGGCGAGATGAGGCCCATTTCCGCTGAGGCGTCTCGAGGCTGATCACACCTCCCCTCTGGAACTTCGAAAGGGTCCTTCACACCCTTGGTGCAAATCAAGAAGTTCCCCGACATACCCGTCTCCACTCGAGAGGAATCACGAGGGTCCCGCCCACATCCAGAGGAGCCCCGTTTCCGCCTCGTAGCTCGAGATGAGGGATCCTTTCCCTGCTTCGTCGGGAAAGAGTTCCCGGCGTTCCCGTCGCATCTCAAGAGGAGGCCCTCTCAACAGGAACGGCGAGAGGAACTCCAGGGTCGTGCCACCATTCCAAGAGTCCCCCAGATGTCTCAGTCCATTCCAGAGGAACCTCTTTTTCCCTTCAGCGGCTCGTCTTTCACGCCGAGGATCGACTCACACCAAGGTGGCACGTGGCACAGCCCTGTGGGAAAGCCTCGTGGGAAAGCCTCGAGGGACAGCCTCGAGGGAAAGCCACAGATCCCTTGATCCACGTGACAGGAAGCGTGACACTACTGCTGCAGCTCGGGAGGAAAGCGCACGTGCATGCCCCCACTCGAGACGAGGCCTGACTCCCCTGGGGAGTCTCAGAAGCACCCCAAGATCCATGGCAACACTGGAGAGGAATCCTCAGGTTCCGGCCCCGACTCCACACAAGGACTGAGGCCCCCGGCATTGACGGGAGAGGAATCCCGAGAGGTCCCCTAGCAACTCGCATGGGGACTGGCCTTTCCTGAGGCCACCAGAGCGGGTCCCTGAGGTCCCCGTCGTAACTCGAGAAGACCTGCCGCAACTCGAGAAAATCCAGGAGGTTCTCCCCCTCCAGGCGAGATGAGGCCCATTTCTGCTGAGGCTTCTCGAGGCTGATCACACCTCACCTCTGGAACTTCGAAAGGGTCCTTCACACCCTTGGTGCAAATCAAGAAGTTCCCCGACCTAGCCGTCTCCACTCGAGAGGAATCACGAGGGTCCCGCCCACATCCAGAGGAGCCCCGTTTCCGCCTCGTAGCTCGAGATGAGGGATCCTTTCCCTGCTTCGTCGGGAAAGAGTTCCCGGCGTTCCCGTCGCATGTCAAGAGGAGGCCCTCTCAACAGGAATGGCGAGAGGAACTCCAGGGTCGTGCCACCATTCCAAGAGTCCCCCAGATGTCTCAGTTCATTCCAGAGGAACCTCTTTTCCCTTCAGCGGCTCGTCTTTCACGCCGAGGATCGACTCACACCAAGGTGGCACGTGGCACAGCCCTGTGTGAAAGCCTCGTGGGAAAGCCTCGAGGGACAGCCTCGAGGGAAAGCCACCGATCCCTTGATCCACGTGACAGGAAGCGTGACACTACTGCTGCAGCTCGGGAGGAAAGCGCACGTGCATGCCCCCACTCGAGACGAGGCCTGACTCCCCTGGGGAGACTCAGAAGCACCCTAAGATCCATGGCAACACTGGAGAGGAATCCTCAGGTTCCGGCCCCGACTCCACACAAGGACTGAGGCCCCGGCATGGACGGGAGAGGAATCCCGAGAGGTCCCCTAGCAACTCGCATGGGGACTGGCCCTTTCCTGAGTCCACCAGAGCGGGTCCCTGAGGTCCCCGTCGTAACTCGAGAAGACCTGCCGCAACTCGAGAAAATCCAGGAGGTTCTCCCATCCAGGGGAGATGAGGCCCATTTCCGCTCAGGCGTCTCGAGGCTGATCACACCTCACCTCTGGAACTTCGAAAGGGTCCTTCACACCCTTGGTGCAAATCAAGAAGTTCCCCGACTTAGCCGTCTCCACTCGAGAGGAATCACGAGGGTCCCGCCCACATCCAGAGGAGCCCCGTTTCCGCCTCGTAGCTCGAGATGAGGGATCCTTTCCCTGCTTCGTCGGGAAAGAGTTCCCGGCGTTCCCCGTCGCATCTCAAGAGGAGGCCCTCTCAACAGAAACGGCGAGAGGAACTCCGGGGTCGTGCCACCATTCCAAGAGTCCCCCAGATGTCTCAGTCCATTCCAGAGGAACCTCTTTTCCCTTCACCGGCTCGTCTTTCACGCCGAGGATCGACTCACACCAAGGTGGCACGTGGCACAGCCCTGTGGGAAAGCCTCGTGGGAAAGCCTCGAGGGACAGCCTCGAGGGAAAGCCACAGATCCCTTGATCCACGTGACAGGAAGCATGACACTACTGCTGCAGCTCGGGAGGAAAGCGCACGTGCATGCCCCCACTCGAGACGAGGCCTGACTCCCCTGGGGAGACTCAGAAGCACCCCAAGATCCATGGCAACACTGGAGAGGAATCCTCAGGTTCCGGCCCCGACTCCACACAAGGACTGAGGCCCCGGCATGGATGGGAGAGGAATCCCGAGAGGTCCCCTAGCAACTCGCATGGGGAGTGGCCTTTCCTGAGGCCACCAGAGTGGGTCCCTGAGGTCCCCGTCGTAACTCGAGAAGACATGCCGCAACTCCAGAAAATCCAGGAGGTTCTCCCCTCCAGGCGAGATGAGGCCCATTTCCAATGAGGCGTCACGAGGCTGATCACACCTCACCTCTGGAACTTCGAAAGGGTCATTCACACCCTTGGTGCAAATCAAGAAGTTCCCCGACATAGCCGTCTCCACTCGAGAGGAATCACGAGGGTCCCGCCCACATCCAGAGGAGCCCCGTTTCCGCGTCGTAGCTCGAGATGAGGGATCCTTTCCCTGCTTCGTCGGGAAAGAGTTCCCGGCGTTCCCGTCGCATCTCAAGAGGAGGCCCTCTCAACAGGAACGGCGAGAGGAACTCCAGGGTCGTGCCACCATTCCAAGAGTCCCCCAGATGTCTCAGTCCATTCCAGAGGAACCTCTTTTCCCTTCACCGGCTCGTCTTTCACGCCGAGGATCGACTCACACCAAGGTGGCACGTGGCACAGCCCTGTGGGAAAGCCTCGTGGGAAAGCCTCGAGGGACAGCCTCGAGGGAAAGCCACCGATCCCTTGATCCACGTGACAGGAAGCGTGACACTACTGCTTCAGCTCGGGAGGAAAGTGCACGTGCATGCCCCCACTCGAGACGAGGCCTGAATCCCCTGGGGAGACTCAGAAGCACCCCAAGATCCATGGCAACACTGGAGAGGAATCCTCAGGTTCCGGCCCCGACTCCACACAAGGACTGAGGCCCCGGCATGGACGGGAGAGGAATCCCGAGAGGTCCCCTAGCAACTCGCATGGGGACTGGCCTTTCCTGAGGCCACCAGAGCGGGTCCCTGAGGTCCCCGTCGTAACTCGAGAAGACCTGCCGCAACTCGAGAAAATCCAGGAGGTTCTCCCCTCCAGGCGAGATGAGGCCCATTTCCGCTGAGGTGTCTCGAGGCTGATCACACCTCACCTCTGGAACTTCGAAAGGGTCCTTCACACCCTTGGTGCAAATCAAGAAGTTCCCCGACCTAGCCGTCTCCACTCGAGAGGAATCACGAGGGTCCCGCCCACATCCAGAGGAGTCCCGTTTCCGCCCTCGTAGCTCGAGATGAGGGATCCTTTCCCTGCTTCGTCGGGAAAGAGTTCCCGGCGTTCCCGTCGCATCTCAAGAGGAGGCCCTCTCAACAGGAACGGCGAGAGGAACTCCAGGGTCGTGCCACCATTTCAAGAGTCCCCCCAGATGTCTCAGTCCATTCCAGAGGAACCTCTTTTCCCTTCACCCGGCTCGTCTTTCACGCCGAGGATCGACTCACACTAAGGTGACACGTGGCACAACCCTGTGGGAAAGCCTCGTGGGAAAGCCACAGATCCCTTGATACACGTGACATTGATCCACGTGACAGGAAGCGTGACACTACTGCTGCAGCTCGGGAGGAAAGCGCACGTGCATGCCCCCACTCGAGACGAGGCCTGACTCCCCTGGGGAGTCTCAGAAGCACCCCAAGATCCATGGCAACACTGGAGAGGAATCCTCAGGTTCCGGCCCCGACTCCACACAAGGACTGAGGCCCCGGCATTGACGGGAGAGGAATCCCGAGAGGTCCCCTAGCAACTCGCATGGGGACTGGCCTTTCCTGAGGCCACCAGAGCGGGTCCCTGAGGTCCCCATCGTAACTCGAGAAGACCTGCCGCAACTCGAGAAAATCCAGGAGGTTCTCCCCTCCAGGCGAGATGAGGCCCATTTCTGCTGAGGCTTCTCGAGGCTGATCACACCTCACCTCTGGAACTTCGAAAGGGTCATTCACACCCTTGGTGCAAATCAAGAAGTTCCCCGACCTAGCCGTCTCCACTCGAGAGGAATCACGAGGGTCCCGCCCACATCCAGAGGAGCCCCGTTTCCGCCTCGTAGCTCGAGATGAGGGATCCTTTCCCTGCTTCGTCGGGAAAGAGTTCCCGGCGTTCCCGTCGCATCTCAAGAGGAGGCCCTCTCAACAGGAATGGCGAGAGGAACTCCAGGGTCGTGCCACCATTCCAAGAGTCCCCCAGATGTCTCAGTTCATTCCAGAGGAACCTCTTTTCCCTTCAGCGGCTCGTCTTTCACGCCGAGGATCGACTCACACCAAGGTGGCACGTGGCACAGCCCTGTGTGAAAGCCTCGTGGGAAAGCCTCGAGGGACAGCCTCGAGGGAAAGCCACCGATCCCTTGATCCACGTGACAGGAAGCGTGACACTACTGCTGCAGCTCGGGAGGAAAGCGCACGTGCATGCCCCCACTCGAGACGAGGCCTGACTCCCCTGGGGAGACTCAGAAGCACCCTAAGATCCATGGCAACACTGGAGAGGAATCCTCAGGTTCCGGCCCCGACTCCACACAAGGACTGAGGCCCCGGCATGGACGGGAGAGGAATCCCGAGAGGTCCCCTAGCAACTCGCATGGGGACTGGCCTTTCCTGAGGCCACCAGAGCGGGTCCCTGAGGTCCCCGTCGTAACTCGAGAAGACCTGCCGCAACTCGAGAAAATCCAGGAGGTTCTCCCCTCCAGGCGAGATGAGGCCCATTTCCGCTCAGGCGTCTCGAGGCTGATCACACCTCACCTCTGGAACTTCGAAAGGGTCATTCACACCCTTGGTGCAAATCAAGACGTTCCCCGACATACCCGTCTCCACTCGACAGGAATCACGAGGGTCCCGCCCACATCCAGAGGAGCCCCGTTTCCGCGTCGTAGCTCGAGATGAGGGATCCTTTCCCTGCTTCGTCGGGAAAGAGTTCCCGGCGTTCCCGTCGCATCTCAAGAGGAGGCCCTCTCAACAGGAACGGCGAGAGGAACTCCAGGGTCGTGCCACCATTCCAAGAGTCCCCCAGATGTCTCAGTCCATTCCAGAGGAACCTCTTTTCCCTTCACCGGCTCGTCTTTCACGCCGAGGATCGACTCACACCAAGGTGGCACGTGGCACAGCCCTGTGGGAAAGCCTCGTGGGAAAGCCTCGAGGGACAGCCTCGAGGGAAAGCCACCGATCCCTTGATCCACGTGACAGGAAGCGTGACACTACTGCTTCAGCTCGGGAGGAAAGTGCACGTGCATGCCCCCACTCGAGACGAGGCCTGACTCCCCTGGGGAGACTCAGAAGCACCCCAAGATCCATGGCAACACTGGAGAGGAATCCTCAGGTTCCGGCCCCGACTCCACACAAGGACTGAGGCCCCGGCATGGACGGGAGAGGAATCCCGAGAGGTCCCCTAGCAACTCGCATGGGGACTGGCCTTTCCTGAGGCCACCAGAGCGGGTCCCTGAGGTCCCCGTCGTAACTCGAGAAGACCTGCCGCAACTCGAGAAAATCCAGGAGGTTCTCCCCTCCAGGCGAGATGAGGCCCATTTCCGCTGAGGCGTCTCGAGGCTGATCACACCTCACCTCTGGAACTTCGAAAGGGTCCTTCACACCCTTGGTGCAAATCAAGAAGTTCCCCGACCTAGCCGTCTCCACTCGAGAGGAATCACGAGGGTCCCGCCCACATCCAGAGGAGCCCCGTTTCCGCCTCGTAGCTCGAGATGAGGGATCCTTTCCCTGCTTCGTCGGGAAAGAGTTCCCGGCGTTCCCGTCGCATCTCAAGAGGAGGCCCTCTCAACAGGAACGGCGAGAGGAACTCCAGGGTCGTGCCACCATTTCAAGAGTCCCCCAGATGTCTCAGTCCATTCCAGAGGAACCTCTTTTCCCTTCACCGGCTCGTCTTTCACGCCGAGGATCGACTCACACTAAGGTGACACGTGGCACAACCCTGTGGGAAAGCCTCGTGGGAAAGCCACAGATCCCTTGATCCACGTGACAGGAAGCGTGACACTACTGCTGCAGCTCAGGAGGAAAGCGCACGTGCATGCCCCCACTCGAGACGAGGCCTGACTCCCCTGGGGAGACTCAGAAGCACCCCAAGATCCATGGCAACACTGGAGAGGAATCCTCAGGTTCCGGCCCCGACTCCACACAAGGACTGAGGCCCCGGCATGGACGGGAGAGGAATCCCGAGAGGTCCCCTAGCAACTCGCATGGGGACTGGCCTTTCCTGAGGCCACCAGAGCGGGTCCCTGAGGTCCCCGTCGTAACTCGAGAACACCTGCCGCAACTCGAGAAAATCCAGGAGGTTCTCCCCTCCAGGCGAGATGAGGCCCATTTCCGCTGAGGCGTCTCGAGGCTGATCACACCTCACCTCTGGAACTTCGAAAGGGTCCTTCACACCCTTGGTGCAAATCAAGAAGTTCCCCCACATAGCCATCTCCACTCGAGAGCAATCACGAGGGTCCCGCCCACATCCAGAGGAGCCCCGTTTCCGCCTCGTAGCTCGAGATGAGGGATCCTTTCCCTGCTTCGTCGGGAAAGAGTTCCCGGCGTTCCCGTCGCATCTCAAGAGGAGGCCCTCTCAACAGGAACGGCGAGAGGAACTCCAGGGTCGTGCCACCATTCCAAGAGTCCCCCAGATGTCTCAGTCCATTCCAGAGGAACCCCTTTTCCCTTCACCGGCTCGTCTTTCACGCCGAGGATCGACTCACACCAAGGTGGCACGTGGCATAGCCCTGTGGGAAAGCCTCGTGGGAAAGCCTCGAGGGACAGCCTCGAGGGAAAGCCACAGATCCCTTGATCCACGTGACAGGAAGGGTGACACTACTGCTGCAGCTCGGGAGGAAAGCGCACGTGCATGCCCCCACTCGAGACGAGGCCTGACTCCCCTGGGGAGACTCAGAAGCACCCCAAGATCCATGGCAACAATGGAGAGGAATCCTCAGGTTCCGGCCCCGACTCCACACAAGGACTGAGGCCCCGGCATGGACGGGAGAGGAATCCCGAGAGGTCCCCTAGCAACTCGCATGGGGACTGGCCTTTCCTGAGGCCACCAGAGCGGGTCCCTGAGGTCCCCGTCGTAACTCGAGAAGACCTGCCGCAACTCGAGAAAATTCAGGAGGTTCTCCCCTCCAGGCGAGATTAGGCCCATTTCCGCTGAGGCGTCTCGAGGCTGATCACACCTCACCTCTGGAACTTCGAAAGGGTCCTTCACACCCTTGGTGCAAATCAAGAAGTTCCCCGACATACCCGTCTCCACTCGAGAGCAATCACGAGGGTCCCGCCCACATCCAGAGGAGCCCCGTTTCCGCCTCGTAGCTCGAGATGAGGGATCCTTTCCCTGCTTCGTCGGGAAAGAGTTCCCGGCGTTCCCGTCGCATCTCAAGAGGAGGCCCTCTCTACAGGAACGGCGAGAGGAACTCCAGGGTCGTGCCACCATTCCAAGAGTCTCCCAGATGTCTCAGTCCATTCCAGAGGAAACTCTTTCCCTTCACCGTCTCGTCTTTCACGCCGAGGATCGACTCACACCAAGGTGGCACGTGGCACAGCCCTGTGGGAAAGCCTCGTGGGAAAGCCTCGAGGGACAGCCTCGAGGGAAAGCCACAGATCCCTTGATCCACGTGACAGGAAGCGTGACACTACTGCTGCAGCTCGGGAGGAAAGCGCACGTGCATGCCCCCACTCGAGACGAGGCCTGACTCCCCTGGGGAGACTCAGAAGCACCCCAAGATCCATGGCAACACTGGAGAGGAATCCTCAGGTTCCGGCCCCGACTCCACACAAGGACTGAGGCCCCGGCATGGACGGGAGAGGAATCCCGAGAGGTCCCCTAGCAACTCGCATGGGGACTGGCCTTTCCTGAGGCCACCAGAGCGGGTCCCTGAGGTCCCCTTGTAACTCGAGAAGACCTACCGCAACTGGAGAAAATCCAGGAGGTTCTCCCCTCCAGGCGAGATGAGGCCCATTTCCGCTGAGGCGTCTCGAGGCTGATCACACCTCCCCTCTGGAACTTCGAAAGGGTCCTTCACACCCTTGGTGCAAATCAAGAAGTTCCCCGACATACCCGTCTCCACTCGAGAGGAATCACGAGGGTCCCGCCCACATCCAGAGGAGCCCCGTTTCCGCCTCGTAGCTCGAGATGAGGGATCCTTTCCCTGCTTCGTCGGGAAAGAGTTCCCGGCGTTCCCGTCGCATCTCAAGAGGAGGCCCTCTCAACAGGAACGGCGAGAGGAACTCCAGGGTCGTGCCACCATTCCAAGAGTCCCCCAGATGTCTCAGTCCATTCCAGAGGAACCTCTTTTCCCTTCACCGGCTCGTCTTTCACGCCGAGGATCGACTCACACCAAGGTGGCACGTGGCACAGCCCTGTGGGAAAGCCTCGTGGGAAAGCCTCGAGGGACAGCCTCGAGGGAAAGCCACAGATCCCTTGATCCACGTGACAGGAAGCGTGACACTACTGCTTCAGCTCGGGAGGAAAGTGCACGTGCATGCCCCCACTCGAGACGAGGCCTGACTCCCCTGGGGAGACTCAGAAGCACCCCAAGATCCATGGCAACACTGGAGAGGAATCCTCAGGTTCCGGCCCCGACTCCACACAAGGACTGAGGCCCCGGCATGGACGGGAGAGGAATCCCGAGAGGTCCCCTAGCAACTCGCATGGGGACTGGCCTTTCCTGAGGCCACCAGAGCGGGTCCCTGAGGTCCCCGTCGTAACTCGAGAAGACCTGCCGCAACTCGAGAAAATCCAGGAGGTTCTCCCCTCCAGGCGAGATGAGGCCCATTTCCGCTGAGGCGTCTCGAGGCTGATCACACCTCACCTCTGGAACTTCGAAAGGGTCCTTCACACCCTTGGTGCAAATCAAGAAGTTCCCCGACCTAGCCGTCTCCACTCTAGAGGAATCACGAGGGTCCCGCCCACATCCAGAGGAGCCCCGTTTCCGCCTCGTAGCTCGAGATGAGGGATCCTTTCCCTGCTTCGTCGGGAAAGAGTTCCCGGCGTTCCCGTCGCATCTCAAGAGGAGGCCCTCTCAACAGGAACGGCGAGAGGAACTCCAGGGTCGTGCCACCATTTCAAGAGTCCCCCAGATGTCTCAGTCCATTCCAGAGGAACCTCTTTTCCCTTCACCGGCTCGTCTTTCACGCCGAGGATCGACTCACACTAAGGTGACACGTGGCACAACCCTGTGGGAAAGCCTCGTGGGAAAGCCACAGATCCCTTGATCCACGTGACAGGAAGCGTGACACTACTGCTGCAGCTCGGGAGGAAAGCGCACGTGCATGCCCCCACTCGAGACGAGGCCTGACTCCCCTGGGGAGACTCAGAAGCACCCCAAGATCCATGGCAACAATGGAGAGGAATCCTCAGGTTCCGGCCCCGACTCCACACAAGGACTGAGGCCCCGGCATGGACGGGAGAGGAATCCCGAGAGGTCCCCTAGCAACTCGCATGGGGACTGGCCTTTCCTGAGGCCACCAGAGCGGGTCCCTGAGGTCCCCGTCGTAACTCGAGAAGACCTGCCGCAACTCGAGAAAATTCAGGAGGTTCTCCCCTCCAGGCGAGATTAGGCCCATTTCCGCTGAGGCGTCTCGAGGCTGATCACACCTCACCTCTGGAACTTCGAAAGGGTCCTTCACACCCTTGGTGCAAATCAAGAAGTTCCCCGACATACCCGTCTCCACTCGAGAGCAATCACGAGGGTCCCGCCCACATCCAGAGGAGCCCCGTTTCCGCCTCGTAGCTCGAGATGAGGGATCCTTTCCCTGCTTCGTCGGGAAAGAGTTCCCGGCGTTCCCGTCGCATCTCAAGAGGAGGCCCTCTCTACAGGAACGGCGAGAGGAACTCCAGGGTCGTGCCACCATTCCAAGAGTCTCCCAGATGTCTCAGTCCATTCCAGAGGAAACTCTTTCCCTTCACCGTCTCGTCTTTCACGCCGAGGATCGACTCACACCAAGGTGGCACGTGGCACAGCCCTGTGGGAAAGCCTCGTGGGAAAGCCTCGAGGGACAGCCTCGAGGGAAAGCCACAGATCCCTTGATCCACGTGACAGGAAGCGTGACACTACTGCTGCAGCTCGGGAGGAAAGCGCACGTGCATGCCCCCACTCGAGACGAGGCCTGACTCCCCTGGGGAGACTCAGAAGCACCCCAAGATCCATGGCAACACTGGAGAGGAATCCTCAGGTTCCGGCACCGACTCCACACAAGGACTGAGGCCCCGACATGGACGGGAGAGGAATCCCGAGAGGTCCCCTAGCAACTCGCATGGGGACTGGCCTTTCCTGAGGCCACCAGAGCGGGTCCCTGAGGTCCCCTTGTAACTCGAGAAGACCTACCGCAACTGGAGAAAATCCAGGAGGTTCTCCCCTCCAGGCGAGATGAGGCCCATTTCCGCTGAGGCGTCTCAAGGCTGATCACACCTCACCTCTGGAACTTCGAAAGGGTCCTTCACACCCTTGGTGCAAATCAAGAAGTTCCCCGACCTAGCCGTCTCCACTCGAGAGGAATCACGAGGGTCCCGCCCACATCCAGAGGAGCCCCGTTTCCGCCTCGTAGCTCGAGATGAGGGATCCTTTCCCGGCTTAGTCGGGAAAGAGATCCCGGCGTTCCCGTCGCATCTCAAGAGAAGGCCCTCTCAACAGGAACGGCGAGAGGAACTCCAGGGTCGTGCCACCATTCCAAGAGTCCCCCAGATGTCTCAGTCCATTCCAGAGGAACCTCTTTTCCCTTCACCGGCTCGTCTTTCACGCCGAGGATCGACTCACACCAAGGTGGCACGTGGCACAGCCCTGTGGGAAAGCCTCGTGGGAAAGCCTCGAGGGACAGCCTCGAGGGAAAGCCACAGATCCCTTGATCCACGTGACAGGAAGCGTGACACTACTGCTGCAGCTCGGGAGGAAAGCGCACGTGCATGCCCCCACTCGAGACGAGGCCTGCCTCCCCTGGGGAGACTCAGAAGCACCCCAAGATCCATGGCAACACTGGAGAGGAATCCTCAGGTTCCGGCCCCGACTCCACACAAGGACTGAGGCCCCGGCATGGACGGGAGAGGAATCCCGAGAGGTCCCCTAGCAACTCGCATGGGGACTGGCCTTTCCTGAGGCCACCAGAGTGGGTCCCTGAGGTCCCCGTCGTAACTCGAGAAGACCTGCCGCAACTCCAGAAAATCCAGGAGGTTCTCCCCTCCAGGCGAGATGAGGCCCATTTCCGCTGAGGCGTCTCGAGGCTGATCACACCTCCCCTCTGGAACTTCGAAAGGGTCCTTCACACCCTTGGTGCAAATCAAGAAGTTCCCCGACATACCCGTCTCCACTCGAGAGGAATCACGAGGGTCCCGCCCACATCCAGAGGAGCCCCGTTTCCGCCTCGTAGCTCGAGATGAGGGATCCTTTCCCTGCTTCGTCGGGAAAGAGTTCCCGGCGTTCCCGTCGCATCTCAAGAGGAGGCCCTCTCAACAGGAACGGTGAGAGGAACTCCAGGGTCGTGCCACCATTCCAAGAGTCCCCCAGATGTCTCAGTCCATTCCAGAGGAACCTCTTTTCCCTTCACCGGCTCGTCTTTCACGCCGAGGATCGACTCACACCAAGGTGGCACGTGGCACAGCCCTGTGGGAAAGCCTCGTGGGAAAGCCTCGAGGGACAGCCTCGAGGGAAAGCCACAGATCCCTTGATCCACGTGACAGGAAGCGTGACACTACTGCTGCAGCTCGGGAGGAAAGCGCACGTGCATGCCCCCACTCGAGACGAGGCCTGACTCCCCTGGGGAGTCTCAGAAGCACCCCAAGATCCATGGCAACACTGGAGAGGAATCCTCAGGTTCCGGCCCCGACTCCACACAAGGACTGAGGCCCCGGCATTGACGGGAGAGGAATCCCGAGAGGTCCCCTAGCAACTCGCATGGGGACTGGCCTTTCCTGAGGCCACCAGAGCGGGTCCCTGAGGTCCCCGTCGTAACTCTAGAAGACCTGCCGCAACTCGAGAAAATCCAGGAGGTTCTCCCCTCCAGGCGAGATGAGGCCCATTTCTGCTGAGGCTTCTCGAGGCTGATCACACCTCACCTCTGGAACTTCGAAAGGGTCATTCACACCCTTGGTGCAAATCAAGAAGTTCCCCGACCTAGCCGTCTCCACTCGAGAGGAATCACGAGGGTCCCGCCCACATCCAGAGGAGCCCCGTTTCCGCCTCGTAGCTCGAGATGAGGGATCCTTTCCCTGCTTCGTCGGGAAAGAGTTCCCGGCGTTCCCGTCGCATCTCAAGAGGAGGCCCTCTCAACAGGAATGGCGAGAGGAACTCCAGGGTCGTGCCACCATTCCAAGAGTCCCCCAGATGTCTCAGTTCATTCCAGAGGAACCTCTTTTCCCTTCAGCGGCTCGTCTTTCACGCCGAGGATCGACTCACACCAAGGTGGCACGTGGCACAGCCCTGTGTGAAAGCCTCGTGGGAAAGCCTCGAGGGACAGCCTCGAGGGAAAGCCACCGATCCCTTGATCCACGTGACAGGAAGCGTGACACTACTGCTGCAGCTCGGGAGGAAAGCGCACGTGCATGCCCCCACTCGAGACGAGGCCTGACTCCCCTGGGGAGACTCAGAAGCACCCTAAGATCCATGGCAACACTGGAGAGGAATCCTCAGGTTCCGGCCCCGACTCCACACAAGGACTGAGGCCCCGGCATGGACGGGAGAGGAATCCCGAGAGGTCCCCTAGCAACTCGCATGGGGACTGGCCTTTCCTGAGGCCACCAGAGCGGGTCCCTGAGGTCCCCGTCGTAACTCGAGAAGACCTGCCGCAACTCGAGAAAATCCAGGAGGTTCTCCCCTCCAGGCGAGATGAGGCCCATTTCCGCTCAGGCGTCTCGAGGCTGATCACACCTCACCTCTGGAACTTCGAAAGGGTCCTTCACACCCTTGGTGCAAATCAAGAAGTTCCCCGACTTAGCCGTCTCCACTCGAGAGGAATCACGAGGGTCCCGCCCACATCCAGAGGAGCCCCGTTTCCGCCTCGTAGCTCGAGATGAGGGATCCTTTCCCTGCTTCGTCGGGAAAGAGTTCCCGGCGTTCCCGTCGCATCTCAAGAGGAGGCCCTCTCAACAGAAACGGCGAGAGGAACTCCAGGGTCGTGCCATCATTCCAAGAGTCCCCCAGATGTCTCAGTCCATTCCAGAGGAACCTCTTTTCCCTTCACCGGCTCGTCTTTCACGCCGAGGATCGACTCACACCAAGGTGGCACGTGGCACAGCCCTGTGGGAAAGCCTCGTGGGAAAGCCTCGAGGGACAGCCTCGAGGGAAAGCCACAGATCCCTTGATCCACGTGACAGGAAGCGTGACACTACTGCTGCAGCTCGGGAGGAAAGCGCACGTGCATGCCCCCACTCGAGACGAGGCCTGACTCCCCTGGGGAGACTCAGAAGCACCCCAAGATCCATGGCAACACTGGAGAGGAATCCTCAGGTTCCGGCCCCGACTCCACACAAGGACTGAGGCCCCGGCATGGATGGGAGAGGAATCCCGAGAGGTCCCCTAGCAACTCGCATGGGGAGTGGCCTTTCCTGAGGCCACCAGAGTGGGTCCCTGAGGTCCCCGTCGTAACTCGAGAAGACCTGCCGCAACTCCAGAAAAATCAGGAGGTTCTCCCCTCCAGGCGAGATGAGGCCCATTTCCGCTGAGGCGTCTCGAGGCTGATCACACCTCCCCTCTGGAACTTCGAAAGGGTCCTTCACACCCTTGGTGCAAATCAAGAAGTTCCCCGACATACCCGTCTCCACTCGAGAGGAATCACGAGGGTCCCGCCCACATCCAGAGGAGCCCCGTTTCCGCCTCGTAGCTCGAGATGAGGGATCCTTTCCCTGCTTCGTCGGGAAAGAGTTCCCGGCGTTCCCGTCGCATCTCAAGAGGAGGCCCTCTCAACAGGAACGGCGAGAGGAACTCCAGGGTCGTGCCACCATTCCAAGAGTCCCCCAGATGTCTCAGTCCATTCCAGAGGAACCTCTTTTCCCTTCACCGGCTCGTCTTTCACGCCGAGGATCGACTCACACCAAGGTGGCACGTGGCACAGCCCTGTGGGAAAGCCTCGTGGGAAAGCCTCGAGGGACAGCCTCGAGGGAAAGCCACAGATCCCTTGATCCACGTGACAGGAAGCGTGACACTACTGCTGCAGCTCGGGAGGAAAGCGCACGTGCATGCCCCCACTCGAGACGAGGCCTGACTCCCCTGGGGAGACTCAGAAGCACTCCAAGATCCATGGCAACACTGGAGAGGAATCCTCAGGTTCCGGCCCCGACTCCACACAAGGACTGAGGCCCCGGCATGGACGGGAGAGGAATCCCGAGAGGTCCCCTAGCAACTCGCATGGGGACTGGCCTTTCCTGAGGCCACCAGAGTGGGTCCCTGAGGTCCCCGTCATAACTCGAGAAGACCTGCCGCAACTCGAGAAAATCCAGGAGGTTCTCCCCTCCAGGCGAGATGAGGCCCATTTCCAATGAGGCGTCACGAGGCTGATCACACCTCACCTCTGGAACTTCGAAAGGGTCATTCACACCCTTGGTGCAAATCAAGAAGTTCCCCGACATAGCCGTCTCCACTCGAGAGGAATCACGAGGGTCCCGCCCACATCCAGAGGAGCCCCGTTTCCGCGTCGTAGCTCGAGATGAGGGATCCTTTCCCTGCTTCGTCGGGAAAGAGTTCCCGGCGTTCCCGTCGCATCTCAAGAGGAGGCCCTCTCAACAGGAACGGCGAGAGGAACTCCAGGGTCGTGCCACCATTCCAAGAGTCCCCCAGATGTCTCAGTCCATTCCAGAGGAACCTCTTTTCCCTTCACCGGCTCGTCTTTCACGCCGAGGATCGACTCACACCAAGGTGGCACGTGGCACAGCCCTGTGGGAAAGCCTCGTGGGAAAGCCTCGAGGGACAGCCTCGAGGGAAAGCCACCGATCCCTTGATCCACGTGACAGGAAGCGTGACACTACTGCTTCAGCTCGGGAGGAAAGTGCACGTGCATGCCCCCACTCGAGACGAGGCCTGAATCCCCTGGGGAGACTCAGAAGCACCCCAAGATCCATGGCAACACTGGAGAGGAATCCTCAGGTTCCGGCCCCGACTCCACACAAGGACTGAGGCCCCGGCATGGACGGGAGAGGAATCCCGAGAGGTCCCCTAGCAACTCGCATGGGGACTGGCCTTTCCTGAGGCCACCAGAGCGGGTCCCTGAGGTCCCCGTCGTAACTCGAGAAGACCTGCCGCAACTCGAGAAAATCCAGGAGGTTCTCCCCTCCAGGCGAGATGAGGCCCATTTCCGCTGAGGCGTCTCGAGGCTGATCACACCTCACCTCTGGAACTTCGAAAGGGTCCTTCACACCCTTGGTGCAAATCAAGAAGTTCCCCGACCTAGCCGTCTCCACTCGAGAGGAATCACGAGGGTCCCGCCCACATCCAGAGGAGCCCCGTTTCCGCCTCGTAGCTCGAGATGAGGGATCCTTTCCCTGCTTCGTCGGGAAAGAGTTCCCGGCGTTCCCGTCGCATCTCAAGAGGAGGCCCTCTCAACAGGAACGGCGAGAGGAACTCCAGGGTCGTGCCACCATTTCAAGAGTCCCCCAGATGTCTCAGTCCATTCCAGAGGAACCTCTTTTCCCTTCACCGGCTCGTCTTTCACGCCGAGGATCGACTCACACTAAGGTGACACGTGGCACAACCCTGTGGGAAAGCCTCGTGGGAAAGCCACAGATCCCTTGATCCACGTGACAGGAAGCGTGACACTACTGCTGCAGCTCGGGAGGAAAGCGCACGTGCATGCCCCCACTCGAGACGAGGCCTGACTCCCCTGGGGAGACTCAGAAGCACCCCAAGATCCATGGCAACACTGGAGAGGAATCCTCAGGTTCCGGCCCCGACTCCACACAAGGACTGAGGCCCCGGCATGGACGGGAGAGGAATCCCGAGAGGTCCCCTAGCAACTCGCATGGGGACTGGCCTTTCCTGAGGCCACCAGAGCGGGTCCCTGAGGTCCCCGTCGTAACTCGAGAACACCTGCCGCAACTCGAGAAAATCCAGGAGGTTCTCCCCTCCAGGCGAGATTAGGCCCATTTCCGCTGAGGCGTCTCGAGGCTGATCACACCTCACCTCTGGAACTTCGAAAGGGTCCTTCACACCCTTGGTGCAAATCAACAAGTTCCCCCACATAGCCATCTCCACTCGAGAGCAATCACGAGGGTCCCGCCCACATCCAGAGGAGCCCCGTTTCCGCCTCGTAGCTCGAGATGAGGGATCCTTTCCCTGCTTCGTCGGGAAAGAGTTCCCGGCGTTCCCGTCGCATCTCAAGAGGAGGCCCTCTCAACAGGAACGGCGAGAGGAACTCCAGGGTCGTGCCACCATTCCAAGAGTCCCCCAGATGTCTCAGTCCATTCCAGAGGAACCCCTTTTCCCTTCACCGGCTCGTCTTTCACGCCGAGGATCCACTCACACCAAGGTGGCACGTGGCACAGCCCTGTGGGAAAGCCTCGTGGGAAAGCCTCGAGGGACAGCCTCGAGGGAAAGCCACAGATCCCTTGATCCACGTGACAGGAAGGGTGACACTACTGCTGCAGCTCGGGAGGAAAGCGCACGTGCATGCCCCCACTCGAGACGAGGCCTGACTCCCCTGGGGAGACTCAGAAGCACCCCAAGATCCATGGCAACAATGGAGAGGAATCCTCAGGTTCCGGCCCCGACTCCACACAAGGACTGAGGCCCCGGCATGGACGGGAGAGGAATCCCGAGAGGTCCCCTAGCAACTCGCATGGGGACTGGCCTTTCCTGAGGCCACCAGAGCGGGTCCCTGAGGTCCCCGTCGTAACTCGAGAAGACCTGCCGCAACTCGAGAAAATTCAGGAGGTTCTCCCCTCCAGGCGAGATTAGGCCCATTTCCGCTGAGGCGTCTCGAGGCTGATCACACCTCACCTCTGGAACTTCGAAAGGGTCCTTCACACCCTTGGTGCAAATCAAGAAGTTCCCCGACATACCCGTCTCCACTCGAGAGCAATCACGAGGGTCCCGCCCACATCCAGAGGAGCCCCGTTTCCGCCTCGTAGCTCGAGATGAGGGATCCTTTCCCTGCTTCGTCGGGAAAGAGTTCCCGGCGTTCCCGTCGCATCTCAAGAGGAGGCCCTCTCTACAGGAACGGCGAGAGGAACTCCAGGGTCGTGCCACCATTCCAAGAGTCTCCCAGATGTCTCAGTCCATTCCAGAGGAAACTCTTTCCCTTCACCGTCTCGTCTTTCACGCCGAGGATCGACTCACACCAAGGTGGCACGTGGCACAGCCCTGTGGGAAAGCCTCGTGGGAAAGCCTCGAGGGACAGCCTCGAGGGAAAGCCACAGATCCCTTGATCCACGTGACAGGAAGCGTGACACTACTGCTGCAGCTCGGGAGGAAAGCGCACGTGCATGCCCCCACTCGAGACGAGGCCTGACTCCCCTGGGGAGACTCAGAAGCACCCCAAGATCCATGGCAACACTGGAGAGGAATCCTCAGGTTCCGGCCCCGACTCCACACAAGGACTGAGGCCCCGGCATGGACGGGAGAGGAATCCCGAGAGGTCCCCTAGCAACTCGCATGGGGACTGGCCTTTCCTGAGGCCACCAGAGCGGGTCCCTGAGGTCCCCTTGTAACTCGAGAAGACCTACCGCAACTGGAGAAAATCCAGGAGGTTCTCCCCTCCAGGCGAGATGAGGCCCATTTCCGCTGAGGCGTCTCGAGGCTGATCACACCTCCCCTCTGGAACTTCGAAAGGGTCCTTCACACCCTTGGTGCAAATCAAGAAGTTCCCCGACATACCCGTCTCCACTCGAGAGGAATCACGAGGGTCCCGCCCACATCCAGAGGAGCCCCGTTTCCGCCTCGTAGCTCGAGATGAGGGATCCTTTCCCTGCTTCGTCGGGAAAAAAGAGAGGTTCCCGGCGTTCCCGTCGCATCTCAAGAGGAGGCCCTCTCAACAGGAACGGCGAGAGGAACTCCAGGGTCGTGCCACCATTCCAAGAGTCCCCCAGATGTCTCAGTCCATTCCAGAGGAACCTCTTTTCCCTTCACCGGCTCGTCTTTCACGCCGAGGATCGACTCACACCAAGGTGGCACGTGGCACAGCCCTGTGGGAAAGCCTCGTGGGAAAGCCTCGAGGGACAGCCTCGAGGGAAAGCCACAGATCCCTTGATCCACGTGACAGGAAGCGTGACACTACTGCTTCAGCTCGGGAGGAAAGTGCACGTGCATGCCCCCACTCGAGACGAGGCCTGACTCCCCTGGGGAGACTCAGAAGCACCCCAAGATCCATGGGCAACACTGGAGAGGAATCCTCAGGTTCCGGCCCCGACTCCACACAAGGACTGAGGCCCCGGCATGGACGGGAGAGGAATCCCGAGAGGTCCCCTAGCAACTCGCATGGGGACTGGCCTTTCCTGAGGCCACCAGAGCGGGTCCCTGAGGTCCCCGTCGTAACTCGAGAAGACCTGCCGCAACTCGAGAAAATCCAGGAGGTTCTCCCCTCCAGGCGAGATGAGGCCCATTTCCGCTGAGGCGTCTCGAGGCTGATCACACCTCACCTCTGGAACTTCGAAAGGGTCCTTCACACCCTTGGTGCAAATCAAGAAGTTCCCCGACCTAGCCGTCTCCACTCTAGAGGAATCACGAGGGGTCCCGCCCACATCCAGAGGAGCCCCGTTTCCGCCTCGTAGCTCGAGATGAGGATCCTTTCCCTGCTTCGTCGGGAAAGAGTTCCCGGCGTTCCCGTCGCATCTCAAGAGGAGGCCCTCTCAACAGGAACGGCGAGAGGAACTCCAGGGTCGTGCCACCATTTCAAGAGTCCCCCAGATGTCTCAGTCCATTCCAGAGGAACCTCTTTTCCCTTCACCGGCTCGTCTTTCACGCCGAGGATCGACTCACACTAAGGTGACACGTGGCACAACCCTGTGGGAAAGCCTCGTGGGAAAGCCACAGATCCCTTGATCCACGTGACAGGAAGCGTGACACTACTGCTGCAGCTCGGGAGGAAAGCGCACGTGCATGCCCCCACTCGAGACGAGGCCTGACTCCCCTGGGGAGACTCAGAAGCACCCCAAGATCCATGGCAACAATGGAGAGGAATCCTCAGGTTCCGGCCCCGACTCCACACAAGGACTGAGGCCCCGGCATGGACGGGAGAGGAATCCCGAGAGGTCCCCTAGCAACTCGCATGGGGACTGGCCTTTCCTGAGGCCACCAGAGCGGGTCCCTGAGGTCCCCGTCGTAACTCGAGAAGACCTGCCGCAACTCGAGAAAATTCAGGAGGTTCTCCCCTCCAGGCGAGATTAGGCCCATTTCCGCTGAGGCGTCTCGAGGCTGATCACACCTCACCTCTGGAACTTCGAAAGGGTCCTTCACACCCTTGGTGCAAATCAAGAAGTTCCCCGACATACCCGTCTCCACTCGAGAGCAATCACGAGGGTCCCGCCCACATCCAGAGGAGCCCCGTTTCCGCCTCGTAGCTCGAGATGAGGGATCCTTTCCCTGCTTCGTCGGGAAAGAGTTCCCGGCGTTCCCGTCGCATCTCAAGAGGAGGCCCTCTCTACAGGAACGGCGAGAGGAACTCCAGGGTCGTGCCACCATTCCAAGAGTCTCCCAGATGTCTCAGTCCATTCCAGAGGAAACTCTTTCCCTTCACCGTCTCGTCTTTCACGCCGAGGATCGACTCACACCAAGGTGGCACGTGGCACAGCCCTGTGGGAAAGCCTCGTGGGAAAGCCTCGAGGGACAGCCTCGAGGGAAAGCCACAGATCCCTTGATCCACGTGACAGGAAGCGTGACACTACTGCTGCAGCTCGGGAGGAAAGCGCACGTGCATGCCCCCACTCGAGACGAGGCCTGACTCCCCTGGGGAGACTCAGAAGCACCCCAAGATCCATGGCAACACTGGAGAGGAATCCTCAGGTTCCGGCCCCGACTCCACACAAGGACTGAGGCCCCGGCATGGACGGGAGAGGAATCCCGAGAGGTCCCCTAGCAACTCGCATGGGGACTGGCCTTTCCTGAGGCCACCAGAGCGGGTCCCTGAGGTCCCCTTGTAACTCGAGAAGACCTACCGCAACTGGAGAAAATCCAGGAGGTTCTCCCCTCCAGGCGAGATGAGGCCCATTTCCGCTGAGGCGTCTCAAGGCTGATCACACCTCACCTCTGGAACTTCGAAAGGGTCCTTCACACCCTTGGTGCAAATCAAGAAGTTCCCCGACCTAGCCGTCTCCACTCGAGAGGAATCACGAGGGTCCCGCCCACATCCAGAGGAGCCCCGTTTCCGCCTCGTAGCTCGAGATGAGGGATCCTTTCCCGGCTTAGTCGGGAAAGAGATCCCGGCGTTCCCGTCGCATCTCAAGAGAAGGCCCTCTCAACAGGAACGGCGAGAGGAACTCCAGGGTCGTGCCACCATTCCCAAGAGTCCCCCAGATGTCTCAGTCCATTCCAGAGGAACCTCTTTTCCCTTCACCGGCTCGTCTTTCACGCCGAGGATCGACTCACACCAAGGTGGCACGTGGCACAGCCCTGTGGGAAAGCCTCGTGGGAAAGCCTCGAGGGACAGCCTCGAGGGAAAGCCACAGATCCCTTGATCCACGTGACAGGAAGCGTGACACTACTGCTGCAGCTCGGGAGGAAAGCGCACGTGCATGCCCCCACTCGAGACGAGGCCTGACTCCCCTGGGGAGACTCAGAAGCACCCCCAGATCCATGGCAACACTGGAGAGGAATCCTCAGGTTCCGGCCCCGACTCCACACAAGGACTTGAGGCCCCGGCATGGACGGGAGAGGGAATCCCGAGAGGTCCCCTAGCAACTCGCATGGGGACTGGCCTTTCCTGAGGCCACCAGAGCGGGTCCCTGAGGTCCCCGTCGTAACTCGAGAAGACCTGCCGCAACTCGAGAAAATCCAGGAGGTTCTCCCCTCCAGGCGAGATGAGGCCCATTTCCGCTGAGGCGTCTCGAGGCTGATCACACCTCACCTCTGGAACTTCGAAAGGGTCCTTCACACCCTTGGTGCAAATCAACAAGTTCCCCGACATAGCCATCTCCACTCGAGAGCAATCACGAGGGTCCCGCCCACATCCAGAGGAGCCCCGTTTCCGCCTCGTAGCTCGAGATGAGGGATCCTTTCCCTGCTTCGTCGGGAAAGAGTTCCCGGCGTTCCCGTCGCATCTCAAGAGGAGGCCCTCTCAACAGGAACGGCGAGAGGAACTCCAGGGTCGTGCCACCATTCCAAGAGTCCCCCAGATGTCTCAGTCCATTCCAGAGGAACCCCTTTTCCCTTCACCGGCTCGTCTTTCACGCCGAGGATCGACTCACACCAAGGTGGCACGTGGCACAGCCCTGTGGGAAAGCCTCGTGGGAAACCCTCGAGGGACAGCCTCGAGGGGAAAGCCACAGATCCCTTGATCCACGTGACAGGAAGGGTGACACTACTGCTGCAGCTCGGGAGGAAAGCGCACGTGCATGCCCCCACTCGAGACGAGGCCTGACTCCCCTGGGGAGACTCAGAAGCACCCCAAGATCCATGGCAACAATGGAGAGGAATCCTCAGGTTCCGGCCCCGACTCCACACAAGGACTGAGGCCCCGGCATGGACGGGAGAGGAATCCCGAGAGGTCCCCTAGCAACTCGCATGGGGACTGGCCTTTCTGAGGCCACCAGAGCGGGTCCCTGAGGTCCCCGTCGTAACTCGAGAAGACCTGCCGCAACTCGAGAAAATTCAGGAGGTTCTCCCCTCCAGGCGAGATTAGGCCCATTTCCGCTGAGGCGTCTCGAGGCTGATCACACCTCACCTCTGGAACTTCGAAAGGGTCCTTCACACCCTTGGTGCAAATCAAGAAGTTCCCCGACATACCTGTCTCCACTCGAGAGCAATCACGAGGGTCCCGCCCACATCCAGAGGAGCCCCGTTTCCGCCTCGTAGCTCGAGATGAGGGATCCTTTCCCTGCTTCGTCGGGAAAGAGTTCCCGGCGTTCCCGTCGCATCTCAAGAGGAGGCCCTCTCTACAGGAACGGCGAGAGGAACTCCAGGGTCGTGCCACCATTCCAAGAGTCTCCCAGATGTCTCAGTCCATTCCAGAGGAAACTCTTTCCCTTCACCGTCTCGTCTTTCACGCCGAGGATCGACTCACACCAAGGTGGCACGTGGCACAGCCCTGTGGGAAAGCCTCGTGGGGAAAGCCTCGAGGGACAGCCTCGAGGGAAAGCCACAGATCCCTTGATCCACGTGACAGGAAGCGTGACACTACTGCTGCAGCTCGGGAGGAAAGCGCACGTGCATGCCCCCACTCGAGACGAAGCCTGACTCCCCTGGGGAGACTCAGAAGCACCCCAAGATCCATGGCAACACTGGAGAGGAATCCTCAGGTTCCGGCCCCGACTCCACACAAGGACTGAGGCCCCGGCATGGACGGGAGAGGAATCCCGAGAGGTCCCCTAGCAACTCGCATGGGGACTGGCCTTTCCTGAGGCCACCAGAGCGGGTCCCTGAGGTCCCCTTGTAACTCGAGAAGACCTACCGCAACTGGAGAAAATCCAGGAGGTTCTCCCCTCCAGGCGAGATGAGGCCATTTCCGCTGAGGCGTCTCAAGGCTGATCACACCTCACCTCTGGAACTTCGAAAGGGTCCTTCACACCCTTGGTGCAAATCAAGAAGTTCCCCGACCTAGCCGTCTCCACTCGAGAGGAATCACGAGGGTCCCGCCCACATCCAGAGGAGCCCCGTTTCCGCCTCGTAGCTCGAGATGAGGGATCCTTTCCCTGCTTCGTCGGGAAAGAGTTCCCGGCCTTCCCGTCGCATCTCAAGAGGAGGCCCTCTCTACAGGAACTTCGAGAGGAACTCCAGGGTCGTGCCACCATTCTAAGAGTCCCCCAGATGTCTCAGTCCATTCCAGAGGAACCTCTTTCCCTTCACCGGCTCGTCTTTCACGCCGAGGATCGACTCACACCAAGGTGGCACGTGGCACAGCCCTGTGGGAAAGCCTCGTGGGAAAGCCTCGAGGGACAGCCTCGAGGGAAAGCCACAGATCCCTTGATCCACGTGACAGGAGCGTGACACTACTGCTGCAGCTCGGGAGGAAAGCGCACGTGCATGCCCCCCACTCGAGACGAGGCCTGACTCCCCTGGGGAGACTCAGAAGCACCCCAAGATCCATGGCAACACTGGAGAGGAATCCTCAGGTTCCGGCCCCGACTCCACACAAGGACTGAGGCCCCGGCATGGACGGGAGAGGAATCCCGAGAGGTCCCCTAGCAACTCGCATGGGGACTGGCCTTTCCTGAGGCCACCAGAGCGGGTCCCTGAGGTCCCCGTCGTAACTCGAGAAGACCTGCCGCAACTCAAGAAAATCCAGGAGGTTCTCCCCTCCAGGCGAGATGAGGCCCATTTCCGCTGAGGCGTCTCGAGGCTGATCACACCTCACCTCTGGAACTTCGAAAGGGTCCTTCACACCCTTGGTGCAAATCAAGAAGTTCCCCGACCTAGCCGTCTCCACTCGAGAGGAATCACGAGGGTCCCACCCACATCCAGAGGAGCCCCGTTTCCGCCTCGTAGCTCGAGATGAGGGATCCTTTCCCGGCTTAGTCGGGAAAGAGATCCCGGCGTTCCCGTCGCATCTCAAGAGAAGGCCCTCTCAACAGGAACGGCGAGAGGAACTCCAGGGTCGTGCCACCATTCCAAGAGTCCCCCAGATGTCTCAGTCCATTCCAGAGGAACCTCTTTTCCCTTCACCGGCTCGTCTTTCACGCCGAGGATCGACTCACACCAAGGTGGCACGTGGCACAGCCCTGTGGGAAAGCCTTGTGGGAAAGCCTCGAGGGACAGCCTCGAGGGAAAGCCACCGATCCCTTGATCCACGTGACAGGAAGCGTGACACTACTGCTGCAGCTCGGGAGGAAATCGCACGTGCATGCCCCCACTCGAGACGAGGCCTGACTCCCCTGGGGAGACTCAGAAGCACCCCAAGATCCATGGCAACACTGGAGAGGAATCCTCAGGTTCCGGCCCCGACTCCACACAAGGACTGAGGCCCCGGCATGGACGGGAGAGGAATCCCGAGAGGTTCCCTAGCAACTCGCATGGGGACTGGCCTTTCCTGAGGCCACCAGAGCGGGTCCCTGAGGTCCCCGTCGTAACTCGAGAAGACCTGCCGCAACTCGAGAAAATTCAGGAGGTTCTCCCCTCCAGGCGAGATTAGGCCCATTTCCGCTGAGGCGTCTCGAGGCTGATCACACCTCACCTCTGGAACTTCGAAAGGGTCCTTCACACCCTTGGTGCAAATCAAGAAGTTCCCCGACATACCCGTCTCCACTCGAGAGCAATCACGAGGGTCCCGCCCACATCCAGAGGAGCCCCGTTTCCGCCTCGTAGCTCGAGATGAGGGATCCTTTCCCTGCTTCGTCGGGAAAGAGTTCCCGGCGTTCCCGTCGCATCTCAAGAGGAGGCCCTCTCTACAGGAACGGCGAGAGGAACTCCAGGGTCGTGCCACCATTCCAAGAGTCTCCCAGATGTCTCAGTCCATTCCAGAGGAAACTCTTTCCCTTCACCGTCTCGTCTTTCACGCCGAGGATCGACTCACACCAAGGTGGCACGTGGCACAGCCCTGTGGGAAAGCCTCGTGGGAAAGCCTCGAGGGACAGCTCGAGGGAAAGCCACAGATCCCTTGATCCACGTGACAGGAAGCGTGACACAGCTCGGGAGGAAAGCGCACGTGCATGCCCCCACTCGAGACGAGGCCTGACTCCCCTGGGAGACTCAGAAGCACCCCAAGATCCATGGCAACACTGGAGAGGAATCCTCAGGTTCCGGCCCCGACTCCACACAAGGACTGAGGCCCCGGCATGGACGGGAGAGGAATCCCGAGAGGTCCCCTAGCAACTCGCATGGGGACTGGCCTTTCCTGAGGCCACCAGAGCGGGTCCCTGAGGTCCCCTTGTAACTCGAGAAGACCTACCGCAACTGGAGAAAATCCAGGAGGTTCTCCCCTCCAGGCGAGATGAGGCCCATTTCCGCTGAGGCGTCTCGAGGCTGATCACACCTCCCCTCTGGAACTTCGAAAGGGTCCTTCACACCCTTGGTGCAAATCAAGAAGTTCCCCGACATACCCGTCTCCACTCGAGAGGAATCACGAGGGTCCCGCCCACATCCAGAGGAGCCCCGTTTCCGCCTCGTAGCTCGAGATGAGGGATCCTTTCCCTGCTTCGTCGGGAAAGAGTTCCCGGCGTTCCCGTCGCATCTCAAGAGGAGGCCCTCTCAACAGGAACGGCGAGAGGAACTCCAGGGTCGTGCCACCATTCCAAGAGTCCCCCAGATGTCTCAGTCCATTCCAGAGGAACCTCTTTTCCCTTCACCGGCTCGTCTTTCACGCCGAGGATCGACTCACACCAAGGTGGCACGTGTGGCACGTGGCACAGCCCTGTGGGAAAGCCTCGTGGGAAAGCCTCGAGGGACAGCCTCGAGGGAAAGCCACAGATCCCTTGATCCACGTGACAGGAAGCGTGACACTACTGCTTCAGCTCGGGAGGAAAGTGCACGTGCATGCCCCCACTCGAGACGAGGCCTGAATCCCCTGGGGAGACTCAGAAGCACCCCAAGATCCATGGCAACACTGGAGAGGAATCCTCAGGTTCCGGCCCCGACTCCACACAAGGACTGAGGCCCCGGCATGGACGGGAGAGGAATCCCGAGAGGTCCCCTAGCAACTCGCATGGGGACTGGCCTTTCCTGAGGCCACCAGAGCGGGTCCCTGAGGTCCCCGTCGTAACTCGAGAAGACCTGCCGCAACTCGAGAAAATCCAGGAGGTTCTCCCCTCCAGGCGAGATGAGGCCCATTTCCGCTGAGGCGTCTCGAGGCTGATCACACCTCACCTCTGGAACTTCGAAAGGGTCCTTCACACCCTTGGTGCAAATCAAGAAGTTCCCCGACCTAGCCGTCTCCACTCGAGAGGAATCACGAGGGTCCCGCCCACATCCAGAGGAGCCCCGTTTCCGCCTCGTAGCTCGAGATGAGGGATCCTTTCCCTGCTTCGTCGGGAAAGAGTTCCAGGCGTTCCCGTCGCATCTCAAGAGGAGGCCCTCTCAACAGGAACGGCGAGAGGAACTCC
This sequence comes from Budorcas taxicolor, assembly GCF_023091745.1. Taxonomy (NCBI): domain Eukaryota; kingdom Metazoa; phylum Chordata; class Mammalia; order Artiodactyla; family Bovidae; genus Budorcas; species Budorcas taxicolor. Next base: position 198,732 of record NW_026291515.1, read on the forward strand.
AGGGTCGTGCCACCATTTCAAGAGTCCCCCAGATGTCTCAGTCCATTCCAGAGGAACCTCTTTTCCCTTCACCGGCTCGTCTTTCACGCCGAGGATCGACTCACACTAAGGTGACACGTGGCACAACCCTGTGGGAAAGCCTCGTGGGAAAGCCACAGATCCCTTGATCCACGTGACAGGAAGCGTGACACTACTGCTGCAGCTCGGGAGGAAAGCGCACGTGCATGCCCCCACTCGAGACGAGGCCTGACTCCCCTGGGGAGACTCAGAAGCACCCCAAGATCCATGGCAACAATGGAGAGGAATCCTCAGGTTCCGGCCCCCGACTCCACACAAGGACTGAGGCCCCCGGCATGGACGGGAGAGGAATCCCGAGAGGTCCCCTAGCAACTCGCATGGGGACTGGCCTTTCCTGAGGCCACCAGAGCGGGTCCCTGAGGTCCCCGTCGTAACTCGAGAAGACCTGCCGCAACTCGAGAAAATTCAGGAGGTTCTCCCCTCCAGGCGAGATTAGGCCCCATTTCCGCTGAGGCGTCTCGAGGCTGATCACACCTCACCTCTGGAACTTCGAAAGGGTCCTTCACACCCTTGGTGCAAATCAAGAAGTTCCCCGACATACCCGTCTCCACTCGAGAGCAATCACGAGGGTCCCGCCCACATCCAGAGGAGCCCCGTTTCCGCCTCGTAGCTCGAGATGAGGGATCCTTTCCCTGCTTCGTCGGGAAAGAGTTCCCGGCGTTCCCGTCGCATCTCAAGAGGAGGCCCTCTCTACAGGAACGGCGAGAGGAACTCCAGGGTCGTGCCACCATTCCAAGAGTCTCCCAGATGTCTCAGTCCCATTCCAGAGGAAACTCTTTCCCTTCACCGTCTCGTCTTTCACGCCGAGGATCGACTCACACCAAGGTGGCACGTGGCACAGCCCTGTGGGAAAGCCTCGTGGGAAAGCCTCGAGGGACAGCCTCGAGGGAAAGCCACAGATCCCTTGATCCACGTGACAGGAAGCGTGACACTACTGCTGCAGCTCGGGAGGAAAAGCGCACGTGCATGCCCCCACTCGAGACGAGGCCTGACTCCCCCTGGGGAGACTCAGAAGCACCCCAAGATCCATGGCAAACACTGGAGAGGAATCCTCAGGTTCCGGCCCCGACTCCACACAAGGACTGAGGCCCCGACATGGACGGGAGAGGAATCCCGAGAGGTCCCCTAGCAACTCGCATGGGGACTGGCCTTTCCTGAGGCCACCAGAGCGGGTCCCTGAGGTCCCCTTGTAACTCGAGAAGACCTACCGCAACTGGAGAAAAATCCAGGAGGTTCTCCCCTCCAGGCGAGATGAGGCCCATTTCCGCTGAGGCGTCTTAAGGCTGATCACACCTCACCTCTGGAACTTCGAAAGGGTCCTTCACACCCTTGGTGCAAATCAAGAAGTTCCCCCGACCTAGCCGTCTCCACTCGAGAGGAATCACGAGGGTCCCGCCCACATCCAGAGGAGCCCCGTTTCCGCCTCGTAGCTCGAGATGAGGGATCCTTTCCCGGCTTAGTCGTGAAAGAGATCCCGGCGTTCCCGTCGCATCTCAAGAGAAGGCCCTCTCAACAGGAACGGCGAGAGAGGAACTCCAGGGTCGTGCCACCATTCCAAGAGTCCCCAGATGTCTCAGTCCATTCCAGAGGAACCTCTTTTCCCTTCACCGGCTCGTCTTTCACGCCGAGGATCGACTCACACCAAGGTGGCACGTGGCACAGCCCTGTGGGAAAGCCTCGTGGGAAAGCCTCGAGGGACAGCCTCGAGGGAAAGCCACAGATCCCTTGATCCACGTGACAGGAAGCGTGACACTACTGCTGCAGCTCGGGAGGAAAGCGCACGTGCATGCCCCCACTCGAGACGAGGCCTGACTCCCCTGGGGAGACTCAGAAGCACCCCAAGATCCATGGCAACACTGGAGAGGAATCCTCAGGTTCCGGCCCCGACTCCACACAAGGACTGAGGCCCCGGCATGGACGGGAGAGGAATCCCGAGAGGTCCCCTAGCAACTCGCATGGGGACTGGCCTTTCCTGAGGCCACCAGAGCGGGTCCCTGAGGTCCCCGTCGTAACTCGAGAAGACCTGCCGCAACTCGAGAAAATCCAGGAGGTTCTCCCCTCCAGGCGAGATGAGGCCCATTTCCGCTGAGGCGTCTCGAGGCTGATCACACCTCACCTCTGGAACTTCGAAAGGGTCCTTCACACCCTTGGTGCAAATCAACAAGTTCCCCGACATAGCCATCTCCACTCGAGAGCAATCACGAGGGTCCCGCCCCACATCCAGAGGAGCCCCGTTTCCGCCTCGTAGCTCGAGATGAGGGATCCTTTCCCTGCTTCGTCGGGAAAGAGTTCCCGGCGTTCCCGTCGCATCTCAAGAGGAGGCCCTCCTCAACAGGAACGGCGAGAGGAACTCCAGGGTCGTGCCACCATTCCAAGAGTCCCCCAGATGTCTCAGTCCATTCCAGAGGAACCCCTTTTCCCTTCACCGGCTCGTCTTTCACGCCGAGGATCGACTCACACCAAGGTGGCACGTGGCACAGCCCTGTGGGAAAGCCTCGTGGGAAAGCCTCGAGGGACAGCCTCGAGGGAAAGCCACAGATCCCTTGATCCACGTGACAGGAAGGGTGACACTACTGCTGCAGCTCGGGAGGAAAGCGCACGTGCATGCCCCCACTCGAGACGAGGCCTGACTCCCCTGGGGAGACTCAGAAGCACCCCAAGATCCATGGCAACAATGGAGAGGAATCCTCAGGTTCCGGCCCCGACTCCACACAAGGACTGAGGCCCCGGCATGGACGGGAGAGGAATCCCGAGAGGTCCCCTAGCAACTCGCATGGGGACTGGCCTTTCCTGAGGCCACCAGAGCGGGTCCCTGAGGTCCCCGTCGTAACTCGAGAAGACCTGCCGCAACTCGAGAAAATTCAGGAGGTTCTCCCCTCCAGGCGAGATTAGGCCCATTTCCGCTGAGGCGTCTCGAGGCTGATCACACCTCACCTCTGGAACTTCGAAAAGGGTCCTTCACACCCCTTGGTGCAAATCAAGAAGTTCCCCGACATACCTGTCTCCACTCGAGAGCAATCACGAGGGTCCCGCCCACATCCAGAGGAGCCCCGTTTCCGCCTCGTAGCTCGAGATGAGGGATCCTTTCCTGCTTCGTCGGGAAAGAGTTCCCGGCGTTCCCGTCGCATCTCAAGAGGAGGCCCTCTCTACAGGAACGGCGAGAGGAACTCCAGGGTCGTGCCACCATTCCAAGAGTCTCCCAGATGTCTCAGTCCATTCCAGAGGAAACTCTTTCCCTTCACCGTCTCGTCTTTCACGCCGAGGATCGACTCACACCAAGGTGGCACGTGGCACAGCCCTGTGGGAAAGCCTCGTGGGAAAGCCTCGAGGGACAGCCTCGAGGGAAAGCCACAGATCCCTTGATCCACGTGACAGGAAGCGTGACACTACTGCTGCAGCTCGGGAGGAAAGCGCACGTGCATGCCCCCACTCGAGACGAGGCCTGACTCCCCTGGGGGAGACTCAGAAGCACCCCAAGATCCATGGCAACACTGGAGAGGAATCCTCAGGTTCCGGCCCCGACTCCACACAAGGACTGAGGCCCCGGCATGGACGGGAGAGGAATCCCGAGAGGTCCCCTAGCAACTCGCATGGGGACTGGCCTTTCCTGAGGCCACCAGAGCGGGTCCCTGAGGTCCCCAGTCGTAACTCGAGAAGACTGCCGCAACTCAAGAAAATCCAGGAGGTTCTCCCCTCCAGGCGAGATGAGGCCCATTTCCGCTGAGGCGTCTCGAGGCTGATCACACCTCACCTCTGGAACTTCGAAAGGGTCCTTCACACCCTTGGTGCAAATCAAGAAGTTCCCCGACCTAGCCCGTCTCCACTCGAGAGGAATCACGAGGGTCCCACCCACATCCAGAGGAGCCCCGTTTCCGCCTCGTAGCTCGAGATGAGGGATCCTTTCCCGGCTTAGTCGGGAAAGAGATCCCGGCGTTCCCGTCGCATCTCAAGAGAAGGCCCTCTCAACAGGAACGGCGAGAGGAACTCCAGGGTCGTGCCACCATTCCAAGAGTCCCCCAGATGTCTCAGTCCATTCCAGAGGAACCTCTTTTCCCTTCACCGGCTCGTCTTTCACGCCGAGGATCGACTCACACCAAGGTGGCACGTGGCACAGCCCTGTGGGAAAGCCTTGTGGGAAAGCCTCGAGGGACAGCCTCGAGGGAAAGCCACCGATCCCTTGATCCACGTGACAGGAAGCGTGACACTACTGCTGCAGCTCGGGAGGAAAGCGCACGTGCATGCCCCCACTCGAGACGAGGCCTGACTCCCCTGGGGGAGACTCAGAAGCACCCAAGATCCATGGCAACACTGGAGAGGAATCCTCAGGTTCCGGCCCCGACTCCACACAAGGACTGAGGCCCCGGCATGGACGGGAGAGGAATCCCGAGAGGTCCCCTAGCAACTCGCATGGGGACTGGCCTTTCCTGAGGCCACCAGAGCGGGTCCCTGAGGTCCCCGTCGTAACTCGAGAAGACCTGCCGCAACTCGAGAAAATCCAGGAGGTTCTCCCCTCCAGGCGAGATGAGGCCCATTTCCGCTGAGGCGTCTCGAGGCTGATCACACCTCACCTCTGGAACTTCGAAAGGGTCCTTCACACCCTTGGTGCAAATCAAGAAGTTCCCCCGACATACCCGTCTCCACTCGAGAGGAATCACGAGGGTCCCGCCCACATCCAGAGGAGCCCCGTTTCCGCCTCGTAGCTCGAGATGAGGGATCCTTTCCCTGCTTCGTCGGGAAAGAGTTCCCGGCGTTCCCGTCGCATCTCAAGAGGAGGCCCTCTCAACAGGAACGGCGAGAGGAACTCCAGGGTCGTGCCACCATTCCAAGAGTCCCCCAGATGTCTCAGTCCATTCCAGAGGAAACTCTTTTCCCTTCACCGGCTCGTCTTTCTCGCCGAGGATCGACTCACACCAAGGTGGCACGTGGCACAGCCCTGTGGGAAAGCCTCGTGGAAAAGCCTCGAGGGACAGCCTCGAGGGGAAAGCCACAGATCCCTTGATCCACGTGACAGGAAGCGTGACACTACTGCTGCAGCTCGGGAGGAAAGCGCACGTGCATGCCCCCACTCGAGACGAGGCCTGACTCCCCTGGGGAGACTCAGAAGCACCCAAGATCCATGGCAACAATGGAGAGGAATCCTCAGGTTCCGGCCCCGACTCCACACAAGGACTGAGGCCCCGGCATGGACGGGAGAGGAATCCCGAGAGGTCCCCTAGCAACTCGCATGGGGACTGGCCTTTCCTGAGGCCACCAGAGCGGGTCCCTGAGGTCCCCGTCGTAACTCGAGAAGACCTGCCGCAACTCGAGAAAATTCAGGAGGTTCTCCCCTCCAGGCGAGATTAGGCCCATTTCCGCTGAGGCGTCTCGAGGCTGATCACACCTCACCTCTGGAACTTCGAAAGGGTCCTTCACACCCTTGGTGCAAATCAAGAAGTTCCCCGACATACCTGTCTCCACTCGAGAGCAATCACGAGGGTCCCGCCCACATCCAGAGGAGCCCCGTTTCCGCCTCGTAGCTCGAGATGAGGGATCCTTTCCCTGCTTCGTCGGGAAAGAGTTCCCGGCGTTCCCGTCGCATCTCAAGAGGAGGCCCTCCTCTACAGGAACGGCGAGAGGAACTCCAGGGTCGTGCCACCATTCCAAGAGTCTCCCAGATGTCTCAGTCCATTCCAGAGGAAACTCTTTCCCTTCACCGTCTCGTCTTTCACGCCGAGGATCGACTCACACCAAGGTGGCACGTGGCACAGCCCTGTGGGAAAGCCTCGTGGGGAAAGCCTCGAGGGACAGCCTCGAGGGAAAGCCACAGATCCCTTGATCCACGTGACAGGAAGCGTGACACTACTGCTGCAGCTCGGGAGGAAAGCGCACGTGCATGCCCCCACTCGAGACGAGGCCTGACTCCCCTGGGGAGACTCAGAAGCACCCCAAGATCCATGGCAACACTGGAGAGGAATCCTCAGGTTCCGGCCCCGACTCCACACAAGGACTGAGGCCCCGGCATGGACGGGAGAGGAATCCCGAGAGGTCCCCTAGCAACTCGCATGGGGACTGGCCTTTCCTGAGGCCACCAGAGCGGGTCCCTGAGGTCCCCGTCGTAACTCGAGAAGACCTGCCGCAACTCAAGAAAATCCAGGAGGTTCTCCCCTCCAGGCGAGATGAGGCCCATTTCCGCTGAGGCGTCTCGAGGCTGATCACACCTCACCTCTGGAACTTCGAAAGGGTCCTTCACACCCTTGGTGCAAATCAAGAAGTTCCCCGACCTAGCCGTCTCCACTCGAGAGGAATCACGAGGGTCCCACCCACATCCAGAGGAGCCCCGTTTCCGCCTCGTAGCTCGAGATGAGGGATCCTTTCCCGGCTTAGTCGGGAAAGAGATCCCGGCGTTCCCGTCGCATCTCAAGAGAAGGCCCTCTCAACAGGAACGGCGAGAGGAACTCCAGGGTCGTGCCACCATTCCAAGAGTCCCCCAGATGTCTCAGTCCATTCCAGAGGAACCTCTTTTCCCTTCACCGGCTCGTCTTTCACGCCGAGGATCGACTCACACCAAGGTGGCACGTGGCACAGCCCTGTGGGAAAGCCTTGTGGGAAAGCCTCGAGGGACAGCCTCGAGGGAAAGCCACCGATCCCCTTGATCCACGTGACAGGAAGCGTGACACTACTGCTGCAGCTCGGGAGGAAAGCGCACGTCATGCCCCCACTCGAGACGAGGCCTGACTCCCCTGGGGAGACTCAGAAGCACCCCAAGATCCATGGCAACACTGGAGAGGAATCCTCAGGTTCCGGCCCCGACTCCACACAAGGACTGAGGCCCCGGCATGGACGGGAGAGGAATCCCGAGAGGTCCCCTAGCAACTCGCATGGGGACTGGCCTTTCCTGAGGCCACCAGAGCGGGTCCCTGAGGTCCCCGTCGTAACTCGAGAAGACCTGCCGCAACTCGAGAAAATCCAGGAGGTTCTCCCCTCCAGGCGAGATGAGGCCCATTTCCGCTGAGGCGTCTCGAGGCTGATCACACCTCACCTCTGGAACTTCCAAAGGGTCCTTCACACCCTTGGCGCAAATCAAGAAGTTCCCCGACCTAGCCGTCTCCACTCGAGAGGAATCACGAGGGTCCCGCCCACATCCAGAGGAGCCCCGTTTCCGCCTCGTAGCTCGAGATGAGGGATCCTTTCCCTGCTTCGTCGGGAAAGAGTTCCCGGCGTTCCCGTCGCATCTCAAGAGGAGGCCCTCTCAACAGGAACGGCGAGAGGAACTCCAGGGTCGTGCCACCATTCCAAGAGTCCCCCAGATGTCTCAGTCCATTCCAGAGGAACCTCTTTTCCCTTCACCGGCTCGTCTTTCACGCCGAGGATCGACTCACACCAAGGTGGCACGTGGCACAGCCCTGTGGGAAAGCCTCGTGGGAAAGCCTCGAGGGACAGCCTCGAGGGAAAGCCACAGATCCCTTGATCCACGTGACAGGAAGCGTGACACTACTGCTGCAGCTCGGGAGGAAAGCGCACGTGCATGCCCCCACTCGAGACGAGGCCTGACTCCCCTGGGGAGACTCAGAAGCACCCCAAGATCCATGGCAACACTGGAGAGGAATCCTCAGGTTCCGGCCCCGACTCCACACAAGGACTGAGGCCCCGGCATGGACGGGAGAGGAATCCCGAGAGGTCCCCTAGCAACTCGCATGGGGACTGGCCTTTCCTGAGGCCACCAGAGCGGGTCCCTGAGGTCCCCGTCGTAACTCGAGAAGACCTGCCGCAACTCGAGAAAATCCAGGAGGTTCTCCCCTCCAGGCGAGATGAGGCCCATTTCCGCTGAGGCGTCTCGAGGCTGATCACACCTCACCTCTGGAACTTCCAAAGGGTCCTTCACACCCTTGGCGCAAATCAAGAAGTTCCCCGACCTAGCCGTCTCCACTCGAGAGGAATCACGAGGGTCCCGCCCACATCCAGAGGAGCCCCGTTTCCGCCTCGTAGCTCGAGATGAGGGATCCTTTCCCTGCTTCGTCGGGAAAGAGTTCCCGGCGTTCCCGTCACATCTCAAGAGGAGTCCCTCTCAACAGGAACGGCGAGAGGAACTCCAGGGTCGTGCCACCATTCCAAGAGTCCCCCAGATGTCTCAGTCCATTCCAGAGGAACCTCTTTTCCCTTCACCGGCTCGTCTTTCACGCCGAGGATCGACTCACACCAAGGTGGCACGTGGCACAGCCCTGTGGGAAAGCCTCGTGGGAAAGCCTCGAGGGACAGCCTCGAGGGAAAGCCACAGATCCCTTGATCCACGTGACAGGAAGCGTGACACTACTGCTGCAGCTCGGGAGGAAAGCGCACGTGCATGCCCCCACTCGAGACGAGGCCTGACTCCCCTGGGGAGACTCAGAAGCACCCCAAGATCCATGGCAACACTGGAGAGGAATCCTCAGGTTCCGGCCCCGACTCCACACAAGGACTGAGGCCCCGGCATGGACGGGAGAGGAATCCCGAGAGGTCCCCTAGCAACTCGCATGGGGACTGGCCTTTCCTGAGGCCACCAGAGCGGGTCCCTGAGGTCCCCGTCGTAACTCGAGAAGACCTGCCGCAACTCGAGAAAATCCAGGAGGTTCTCCCCTCCAGGCGAGATGAGGCCCATTTCCGCTGAGGCGTCTCGAGGCTGATCACACCTCACCTCTGGAACTTCCAAAGGGTCCTTCACACCCTTGGCGCAAATCAAGAAGTTCCCCGACCTAGCCGTCTCCACTCGAGAGGAATCACGAGGGTCCCGCCCACATCCAGAGGAGCCCCGTTTCCGCCTCGTAGCTCGAGATGAGGGATCCTTTCCCTGCTTCGTCGGGAAAGAGTTCCCGGCGTTCCCGTCGCATCTCAAGAGGAGGCCCTCTCAACAGGAACGGCGAGAGGAACTCCAGGGTCGTGCCACCATTCCAAGAGTCCCCCAGATGTCTCAGTCCATTCCAGAGGAACCTCTTTTCCCTTCACCGGCTCGTCTTTCACGCCGAGGATCGACTCACACCAAGGTGGCACGTGGCACAGCCCTGTGGGAAAGCCTCGTGGGAAAGCCTCGAGGGACAGCCTCGAGGGAAAGCCACAGATCCCTTGATCCACGTGACAGGAAGCGTGACACTACTGCTGCAGCTCGGGAGGAAAGCGCACGTGCATGCCCCCACTCGAGACGAGGCCTGACTCCCCTGGGGAGACTCAGAAGCACCCCAAGATCCATGGCAACACTGGAGAGGAATCCTCAGGTTCCGGCCCCGACTCCACACAAGGACTGAGGCCCCGGCATGGACGGGAGAGGAATCCCGAGAGGTCCCCTAGCAACTCGCATGGGGACTGGCCTTTCCTGAGGCCACCAGAGCGGGTCCCTGAGGTCCCCGTCGTAACTCGAGAAGACCTGCCGCAACTCGAGAAAATCCAGGAGGTTCTCCCCTCCAGGCGAGATGAGGCCCATTTCCGCTGAGGCGTCTCGAGGCTGATCACACCTCACCTCTGGAACTTCCAAAGGGTCCTTCACACCCTTGGCGCAAATCAAGAAGTTCCCCGACCTAGCCGTCTCCACTCGAGAGGAATCACGAGGGTCCCGCCCACATCCAGAGGAGCCCCGTTTCCGCCTCGTAGCTCGAGATGAGGGATCCTTTCCCTGCTTCGTCGGGAAAGAGTTCCCGGCGTTCCCGTCACATCTCAAGAGGAGTCCCTCTCAACAGGAACGGCGAGAGGAACTCCAGGGTCGTGCCACCATTCCAAGAGTCCCCCAGATGTCTCAGTCCATTCCAGAGGAACCTCTTTTCCCTTCACCGGCTCGTCTTTCACGCCGAGGATCGACTCACACCAAGGTGGCACGTGGCACAGCCCTGTGGGAAAGCCTCGTGGGAAAGCCTCGAGGGACAGCCTCGAGGGAAAGCCACAGATCCCTTGATCCACGTGACAGGAAGCGTGACACTACTGCTGCAGCTCGGGAGGAAAGCGCACGTGCATGCCCCCACTCGAGACGAGGCCTGACTCCCCTGGGGAGACTCAGAAGCACCCCAAGATCCATGGCAACACTGGAGAGGAATCCTCAGGTTCCGGCCCCGACTCCACACAAGGACTGAGGCCCCGGCATGGACGGGAGAGGAATCCCGAGAGGTCCCCTAGCAACTCGCATGGGGACTGGCCTTTCCTGAGGCCACCAGAGCGGGTCCCTGAGGTCCCCGTCGTAACTCGAGAAGACCTGCCGCAACTCGAGAAAATCCAGGAGGTTCTCCCCTCCAGGCGAGATGAGGCCCATTTCCGCTGAGGCGTCTCGAGGCTGATCACACCTCACCTCTGGAACTTCCAAAGGGTCCTTCACACCCTTGGTGCAAATCAAGAAGTTCCCCGACCTAGCCGTCTCCACTCGAGAGGAATCACGAGGGTCCCGCCCACATCCAGAGGAGCCCCGTTTCCGCCTCGTAGCTCGAGATGAGGGATCCTTTCCCTGCTTCGTCGGGAAAGAGTTCCCGGCGTTCCCGTCGCATCTCAAGAGGAGGCCCTCTCAACAGGAACGGCGAGAGGAACTCCAGGGTCGTGCCACCATTCCAAGAGTCCCCCAGATGTCTCAGTCCATTCCAGAGGAACCTCTTTTCCCTTCACCGGCTCGTCTTTCACGCCGAGGATCGACTCACACCAAGGTGGCACGTGGCACAGCCCTGTGGGAAAGCCTCGTGGGAAAGCCTCGAGGGACAGCCTCGAGGGAAAGCCACAGATCCCTTGATCCACGTGACAGGAAGCGTGACACTACTGCTGCAGCTCGGGAGGAAAGCGCACGTGCATGCCCCCACTCGAGACGAGGCCTGACTCCCCTGGGGAGACTCAGAAGCACCCCAAGATCCATGGCAACACTGGAGAGGAATCCTCAGGTTCCGGCCCCGACTCCACACAAGGACTGAGGCCCCGGCATGGACGGGAGAGGAATCCCGAGAGGTCCCCTAGCAACTCGCATGGGGACTGGCCTTTCCTGAGGCCACCAGAGCGGGTCCCTGAGGTCCCCGTCGTAACTCGAGAAGACCTGCCGCAACTCGAGAAAATCCAGGAGGTTCTCCCCTCCAGGCGAGATGAGGCCCATTTCCGCTGAGGCGTCTCGAGGCTGATCACACCTCACCTCTGTAACTTCGAAAGGGTCCTTCACACCCTTGGTGCAAATCAAGAAGTTCGCCGACCTAGCCGTCTCCACTCGAGAGGAATCACGAGGGTCCCGCCCACATCCAGAGGAGCCCCGTTTCCGCCTCGTAGCTCGAGATGAGGGATCCTTTCCCTGCTTCGTCGGGAAAGAGTTCCCGGCGTTCCCGTCGCATCTCAAGAGGAGGCCCTCTCAACAGGAACGGCGAGAGGAACTCCAGGGTCGGGCCACCATTCCAAGAGTCCCCCAGATGTCTCAGTCCATTCCAGAGGAACCTCTTTTCCCTTCACCGGCTCGTCTTTCACGCCGAGGATCGACTCACACCAAGGTGGCACTTGGCACAGCCCTGTGGGAAAGCCTCGTGGGAAAGCCTCGAGGGACAGCCTCGAGGGAAAGCCACAGATCCCTTGATCCACGTGACAGGAAGCGTGACACTACTGCTGCAGCTCGGGAGGAAAGCGCACGTGCATGCCCCCACTCGAGACGAGGCCTGACTCCCCTGGGGAGACTCAGAAGCACCCCAAGATCCATGGCAACACTGGAGAGGAATCCTCAGGTTCCGGCCCCGACTCCACACAAGGACTGAGGCCCCGGCATGGACGGGAGAGGAATCCCGAGAGGTCCCCTAGCAACTCGCATGGGGACTGGCCTTTCCTGAGGCCACCAGAGCGGGTCCCTGAGGTCCCCGTCGTAACTCGAGAAGACCTGCCGCAACTCGAGAAAATCCAGGAGGTTCTCCCCTCCAGGCGAGATGAGGCCCATTTCCGCTGAGGCGTCTCGAGGCTGATCACACCTCACCTCTGGAACTTCCAAAGGGTCCTTCACACCCTTGGCGCAAATCAAGAAGTTCCCCGACCTAGCCGTCTCCACTCGAGAGGAATCACGAGGGTCCCGCCCACATCCAGAGGAGCCCCGTTTCCGCCTCGTAGCTCGAGATGAGGGATCCTCTCCCTGCTTCGTCGGGAAAGAGTTCCCGGCGTTCCCGTCGCATCTCAAGAGGAGGCCCTCTCAACAGGAACGGCGAGAGGAACTCCAGGGTCGTGCCACCATTCCAAGAGTCCCCCAGATGTCTCAGTCCATTCCAGAGGAACCTCTTTTCCCTTCACCGGCTCGTCTTTCACGCCGAGGATCGACTCACACCAAGGTGGCACGTGGCACAGCCCTGTGGGAAAGCCTCGTGGGAAAGCCTCGAGGGACAGCCTCGAGGGAAAGCCACAGATCCCTTGATCCACGTGACAGGAAGCGTGACACTACTGCTGCAGCTCGGGAGGAAAGCGCACGTGCATGCCCCCACTCGAGACGAGGCCTGACTCCCCTGGGGAGACTCAGAAGCACCCCAAGATCCATGGCAACACTGGAGAGGAATCCTCAGGTTCCGGCCCCGACTCCACACAAGGACTGAGGCCCCGGCATGGACGGGAGAGGAATCCCGAGAGGTCCCCTAGCAACTCGCATGGGGACTGGCCTTTCCTGAGGCCACCAGAGCGGGTCCCTGAGGTCCCCGTCGTAACTCGAGAAGACCTGCCGCAACTCGAGAAAATCCAGGAGGTTCTCCCCTCCAGGCGAGATGAGGCCCATTTCCGCTGAGGCGTCTCGAGGCTGATCACACCTCACCTCTGGAACTTCCAAAGGGTCCTTCACACCCTTGGCGCAAATCAAGAAGTTCCCCGACCTAGCCGTCTCCACTCGAGAGGAATCACGAGGGTCCCGCCCACATCCAGAGGAGCCCCGTTTCCGCCTCGTAGCTCGAGATGAGGGATCCTTTCCCTGCTTCGTCGGGAAAGAGTTCCCGGCGTTCCCGTCGCATCTCAAGAGGAGGCCCTCTCAACAGGAACGGCGAGAGGAACTCCAGGGTCGTGCCACCATTCCAAGAGTCCCCCAGATGTCTCAGTCCATTCCAGAGGAACCTCTTTTCCCTTCACCGGCTCGTCTTTCACGCCGAGGATCGACTCACACCAAGGTGGCACGTGGCACAGCCCTGTGGGAAAGCCTCGTGGGAAAGCCTCGAGGGACAGCCTCGAGGGAAAGACGCAGATCCCTTGATCCACGTGACAGGAAGCGTGACACTACTGCTGCAGCTCGGGAGGAAAGCGCACGTGCATGCCCCCACTCGAGACGAGGCCTGACTCCCCTGGGGAGACTCAGAAGCACCCCAAGGTCCATGGCAACACTGGAGAGGCATCCTCAGGTTCCGGCCCCGACTCCACACAAGGACTGAGGCCCCGGCATGGACGGGAGAGGAATCCCGAGAGGTCCCCTAGCAACTCGCATGGGGACTGGCCTTTCCTGAGGCCACCAGAGCGGGTCCCTGAGGTCCCCGTCGTAACTCGAGAAGGCATGTCGCAACTCGAGAAAATCCACGAGGTTCTCCCCTCCAGGCGAGATGAGGCCCATTTCCGCTGAGGCGTCTCGAGGCTGATCACACCTCACCTCTGGAACTTCGAAAGGGTCCTTCACACCCTTGGTGCAAATCAAGAAGTTCCCCGACATACCCGTCTCCACTCGAGAGGAATCACGAGGGTCCCGCCCACATCCAGAGGAGCCCCGTTTCCGCCTCGTAGCTCGAGATGAGGGATCCTTTCCCTGCTTCGTCGGGAAAGAGTTCCCGGCGTTCCCGTCGCATCTCAAGAGGAGGCCCTCTCAACAGGAACGGCGAGAGGAACTCCAGGGTCGTGCCACCATTCCAAGAGTCCCCCAGATGTCTCAGTCCATTCCAGAGGAACCTCTTTTCCCTTCACCGGCTCGTCTTTCACGCCGAGGATCGACTCACACCAAGGTGGCACGTGGCACAGCCCTGTGGGAAAGCCTCGTGGGAAAGCCTCCAGGGACAGCCTCGAGGGAAAGCCACAGATCCCTTGATCCACGTGACAGGAAGCGTGACACTACTGCTGCAGCTCGGGAGGAAAGCGCACGTGCATGCCCCCACTCGAGACGAGGCCTGACTCCCCTGGGGAGACTCAGAAGCACCCCAAGATCCATGGCAACACTGGAGAGGAATCCTCAGGTTCCGGCCCCGACTCCACACAAGGACTGAGGCCCCGGCATGGACGGGAGAGGAATCCCGAGAGGTCACCTAGCAACTCGCATGGGGACTGGCCTTTCCTGAGGCCACCAGAGCGGGTCCCTGAGGTCCCTGTCGTAACTCGAGAAGACCTGCCGCAACTCGAGAAAATCCAGGAGGTTCTCCCCTCCAGGCGAGATGAGGCCCATTTCCGCTGAGGCGTCTCGAGGCTGATCACACCTCACCTCTGGAACTTCGAAAGGGTCCTTCACACCCTTGGTGCAAATCAAGAAGTTCCCCGACATACCCGTCTCCACTCGAGAGGAATCACGAGGGTCCCGCCCACATCCAGAGGAGCCCCGTTTCCGCCTCGTAGCTCGAGATGAGGGATCCTTTCCCTGCTTCGTCGGGAAAGAGTTCCCGGCGTTCCCGTCGCATCTCAAGAGGAGGCCCTCTCAACAGGAACGGCGAGAGGAACTCCAGAGTCGGGCCACCATTCCAAGAGTCCCCCAGATGTCTCAGTCCATTGCAGAGGAACCTCTTTTCCCTTCACCGGCTCGTCTTTCACGCCGAGGATCGACTCACACCAAGGTGGCACGTGGCACAGCCCTGTGGGAAAGCCTCGTGGGAAAGCCTCCAGGGACAGCCTCGAGGGAAAGCCACAGATCCCTTGATCCACGTGACAGGAAGCGTGACACTACTGCTGCAGCTCGGGAGGAAAGCGCACGTGCATGCCCCCACTCGAGACGAGGCCTGACTCCCCTGGGGAGACTCAGAAGCACCCCAAGATCCATGGCAACACTGGAGAGGAATCCTCAGGTTCCGGCCCCGACTCCACACAAGGACTGAGGCCCCGGCATGGACGGGAGAGGAATCCCGAGAGGTCACCTAGCAACTCGCATGGGGACTGGCCTTTCCTGAGGCCACCAGAGCCGGTCCCTGAGGTCCCTGTCGTAACTCGAGAAGACCTGCCGCAACTCGAGAAAATCCAGGAGGTTCTCCCCTCCAGGCAAGATGAGGCCCATTTCCGCTGAGGCGTCTCGAGGCTGATCACACCTCACCTCTGGAACTTCGAAAGGGTCCTTCACACCCTTGGTGCAAATCAAGAAGTTCCCCGACATACCCGTCTCCACTCGAGAGGAATCACGAGGGTCCCGCCCACATCCAGAGGAGCCCCGTTTCCGCCTCGTAGCTCGAGATGAGGGATCCTTTCCCTGCTTCGTCGGGAAAGAGTTCCCGGCGTTCCCGTCGCATCTCAAGAGGAGGCCCTCTCAACAGGAACGGCGAGAGGAACTCCAGAGTCGGGCCACCATTCCAAGAGTCCCCCAGATGTCTCAGTCCATTCCAGAGGAACCTCTTTTCCCTTCACCGGCTCGTCTTTCACGCCGAGGATCGACTCACACCAAGGTGGCACGTGGCACAGCCCTGTGGGAAAGCCTCGTGGGAAAGCCTCCAGGTACAGCCTCGAGGGAAAGCCACAGATCCCTTGATCCACGTGACAGGAAGCGTGACACTACTGCTGCAGCTCGGGAGGAAAGCGCACGTGCATGCCCCCACTCGAGACGAGGCCTGACTCCCCTGGGGAGACTCAGAAGCACCCCAAGATCCATGGCAACACTGGAGAGGAATCCTCAGGTTCCGGCCCCGACTCCACACAAGGACTGAGGCCCCGGCATGGACGGGAGAGGAATCCCGAGAGGTCACCTAGCAACTCGCATGGGGACTGGCCTTTCCTGAGGCCACCAGAGCGGGTCCCTGAGGTCCCTGTCGTAACTCGAGAAGACCTGCCGCAACTCGAGAAAATCCAGGAGGTTCTCCCCTCCAGGCGAGATGAGGCCCATTTCCGCTGAGGCGTCTCGAGGCTGATCACACCTCACCTCTGGAACTTCGAAAGGGTCCTTCACACCCTTGGTGCAAATCAAGAAGTTCCCCGACATACCCGTCTCCACTCGAGAGGAATCACGAGGGTCCCGCCCACATCCAGAGGAGCCCCGTTTCCGCCTCGTAGCTCGAGATGAGGGATCCTTTCCCTGCTTCGTCGGGAAAGAGTTCCCGGCGTTCCCGTCGCATCTCAAGAGGAGGCCCTCTCAACAGGAACGGCGAGAGGAACTCCAGAGTCGGGCCACCATTCCAAGAGTCCCCCAGATGTCTCAGTCCATTCCAGAGGAACCTCTTTTCCCTTCACCGGCTCGTCTTTCACGCCGAGGATCGACTCACACCAAGGTGGCACGTGGCACAGCCCTGTGGGAAAGCCTCGTGGGAAAGCCTCGAGGGACAGCCTCGAGGGAAAGCCACAGATCCCTTGATCCACGTGACAGGAAGCGTGACACTACTGCTGCAGCTCGGGAGGAAAGCGCACGTGCATGCCCCCACTCGAGACGAGGCCTGACTCCCCTGGGGAGACTCAGAAGCACCCCAAGATCCATGGCAACACTGGAGAGGAATCCTCAGGTTCCGGCCCCGACTCCACACAAGGACTGAGGCCCCGGCATGGACGGGAGAGGAATCCCGAGAGGTCCCCTAGCAACTCGCATGGGGACTGGCCTTTCCTGAGGCCACCAGAGCGGGTCCCTGAGGTCCCCGTCGTAACTCGAGAAGACCTGCCGCAACTCGAGAAAATCCAGGAGGTTCTCCCCTCCAGGCGAGATGAGGCCCATTTCCGCTGAGGCGTCTCGAGGCTGATCACACCTCACCTCTGGAACTTCCAAAGGGTCCTTCACACCCTTGGCGCAAATCAAGAAGTTCCCCGACCTAGCCGTCTCCACTCGAGAGGAATCACGAGGGTCCCGCCCACATCCAGAGGAGCCCCGTTTCCGCCTCGTAGCTCGAGATGAGGGATCCTTTCCCTGCTTCGTCGGGAAAGAGTTCCCGGCGTTCCCGTCGCATCTCAAGAGGAGGCCCTCTCAACAGGAACGGCGAGAGGAACTCCAGGGTCGTGCCACCATTCCAAGAGTCCCCCAGATGTCTCAGTCCATTCCAGAGGAACCTCTTTTCCCTTCACCGGCTCGTCTTTCACGCCGAGGATCGACTCACACCAAGGTGGCACGTGGCACAGCCCTGTGGGAAAGCCTCGTGGGAAAGCCTCGAGGGACAGCCTCGAGGGAAAGACGCAGATCCCTTGATCCACGTGACAGGAAGCGTGACACTACTGCTGCAGCTCGGGAGGAAAGCGCACGTGCATGCCCCCACTCGAGACGAGGCCTGACTCCCCTGGGGAGACTCAGAAGCACCCCAAGATCCATGGCAACACTGGAGAGGCATCCTCAGGTTCCGGCCCCGACTCCACACAAGGACTGAGGCCCCGGCATGGACGGGAGAGGAATCCCGAGAGGTCCCCTAGCAACTCGCATGGGGACTGGCCTTTCCTGAGGCCACCAGAGCGGGTCCCTGAGGTCCCCGTCGTAACTCGAGAAGACCTGCCGCAACTCGAGAAAATCCAGGAGGTTCTCCCCTCCAGGCGAGATGAGGCCCATTTCCGCTGAGGCGTCTCGAGGCTGATCACACCTCACCTCTGGAACTTCCAAAGGGTCCTTCACACCCTTGGCGCAAATCAAGAAGTTCCCCGACCTAGCCGTCTCCACTCGAGAGGAATCACGAGGGTCCCGCCCACATCCAGAGGAGCCCCGTTTCCGCCTCGTAGCTCGAGATGAGGGATCCTTTCCCTGCTTCGTCGGGAAAGAGTTCCCGGCGTTCCCGTCGCATCTCAAGAGGAGGCCCTCTCAACAGGAACGGCGAGAGGAACTCCAGGGTCGGGCCACCATTCCAAGAGTCCCCCAGATGTCTCAGTCCATTCCAGAGGAACCTCTTTTCCCTTCACCGGCTCGTCTTTCACGCCGAGGATCGACTCACACCAAGGTGGCACGTGGCACAGCCCTGTGGGAAAGCCTCGTGGGAAAGCCTCGAGGGACAGCCTCGAGGGAAAGCCACAGATCCCTTGATCCACGTGACAGGAAGCGTGACACTACTGCTGCAGCTCGGGAGGAAAGCGCACGTGCATGCCCCCACTCGAGACGAGGCCTGACTCCCCTGGGGAGACTCAGAAGCACCCCAAGATCCATGGCAACACTGGAGAGGAATCCTCAGGTTCCGGCCCCGACTCCACACAAGGACTGAGGCCCCGGCATGGACGGGAGAGGAATCCCGAGAGGTCCCCTAGCAACTCGCATGGGGACTGGCCTTTCCTGAGGCCACCAGAGCGGGTCCCTGAGGTCCCCGTCGTAACTCGAGAAGACCTGCCGCAACTCGAGAAAATCCAGGAGGTTCTCCCCTCCAGGCGAGATGAGGCCCATTTCCGCTGAGGCGTCTCGAGGCTGATCACACCTCACCTCTGGAACTTCCAAAGGGTCCTTCACACCCTTGGCGCAAATCAAGAAGTTCCCCGACCTAGCCGTCTCCACTCGAGAGGAATCACGAGGGTCCCGCCCACATCCAGAGGAGCCCCGTTTCCGCCTCGTAGCTCGAGATGAGGGATCCTCTCCCTGCTTCGTCGGGAAAGAGTTCCCGGCGTTCCCGTCGCATCTCAAGAGGAGGCCCTCTCAACAGGAACGGCGAGAGGAACTCCAGGGTCGTGCCACCATTCCAAGAGTCCCCCAGATGTCTCAGTCCATTCCAGAGGAACCTCTTTTCCCTTCACCGGCTCGTCTTTCACGCCGAGGATCGACTCACACCAAGGTGGCACGTGGCACAGCCCTGTGGGAAAGCCTCGTGGGAAAGCCTCGAGGGACAGCCTCGAGGGAAAGCCACAGATCCCTTGATCCACGTGACAGGAAGCGTGACACTACTGCTGCAGCTCGGGAGGAAAGCGCACGTGCATGCCCCCACTCGAGACGAGGCCTGACTCCCCTGGGGAGACTCAGAAGCACCCCAAGATCCATGGCAACACTGGAGAGGAATCCTCAGGTTCCGGCCCCGACTCCACACAAGGACTGAGGCCCCGGCATGGACGGGAGAGGAATCCCGAGAGGTCCCCTAGCAACTCGCATGGGGACTGGCCTTTCCTGAGGCCACCAGAGCGGGTCCCTGAGGTCCCCGTCGTAACTCGAGAAGACCTGCCGCAACTCGAGAAAATCCAGGAGGTTCTCCCCTCCAGGCGAGATGAGGCCCATTTCCGCTGAGGCGTCTCGAGGCTGATCACACCTCACCTCTGGAACTTCCTAAGGGTCCTTCACACCCTTGGCGCAAATCAAGAAGTTCCCCGACCTAGCCGTCTCCACTCGAGAGGAATCACGAGGGTCCCGCCCACATCCAGAGGAGCCCCGTTTCCGCCTCGTAGCTCGAGATGAGGGATCCTCTCCCTGCTTCGTCGGGAAAGAGTTCCCGGCGTTCCCGTCGCATCTCAAGAGGAGGCCCTCTCAACAGGAACGGCGAGAGGAACTCCAGGGTCGTGCCACCATTCCAAGAGTCCCCCAGATGTCTCAGTCCATTCCAGAGGAACCTCTTTTCCCTTCACCGGCTCGTCTTTCACGCCGAGGATCGACTCACACCAAGGTGGCACGTGGCACAGCCCTGTGGGAAAGCCTCGTGGGAAAGCCTCGAGGGACAGCCTCGAGGGAAAGACGCAGATCCCTTGATCCACGTGACAGGAAGCGTGACACTACTGCTGCAGCTCGGGAGGAAAGCGCACGTGCATGCCCCCACTCGAGACGAGGCCTGACTCCCCTGGGGAGACTCAGAAGCACCCCAAGATCCATGGCAACACTGGAGAGGAATCCTCAGGTTCCGGCCCCGACTCCACACAAGGACTGAGGCCCCGGCATGGACGGGAGAGGAATCCCGAGAGGTCCCCTAGCAACTCGCATGGGGACTGGCCTTTCCTGAGGCCACCAGAGCGGGTCCCTGAGGTCCCCGTCGTAACTCGAGAAGACCTGCCGCAACTCGAGAAAATCCAGGAGGTTCTCCCCTCCAGGCGAGATGAGGCCCATTTCCGCTGAGGCGTCTCGAGGCTGATCACACCTCACCTCTGGAACTTCCTAAGGGTCCTTCACACCCTTGGTGCAAATCAAGAAGTTCCCCGACCTAGCCGTCTCCACTCGAGAGGAATCACGAGGGTCCCGCCCACATCCAGAGGAGCCCCGTTTCCGCCTCGTAGCTCGAGATGAGGGATCCTTTCCCTGCTTCGTCGGGAAAGAGTCCTGGCGTTCCCGTCGCATCTCAAGAGGAGGCCCTCTCAACAGGAACGGCGAGAGGAACTCCAGGGTCGTGCCACCATTCCAAGAGTCCCCCAGATGTCTCAGTCCATTCCAGAGGAACCTCTTTTCCCTTCACCGGCTCGTCTTTCACGCCGAGGATCGACTCACACCAAGGTGGCACGTGGCACAGCCCTGTGGGAAAGCCTCGTGGGAAAGCCTCGAGGGACAGCCTCGAGGGAAAGACGCAGATCCCTTGATCCACGTGCCAGGAAGCGTGACACTACTGCTGCAGCTCGGGAGGAAAGCGCACGTGCATGCCCCCACTCGAGACGAGGCCTGACTCCCCTGGGGAGACTCAGAAGCACCCCAAGGTCCATGGCAACACTGGAGAGGCATCCTCAGGTTCCGGCCCCGACTCCACACAAGGACTGAGGCCCCGGCATGGACGGGAGAGGAATCCCGAGAGGTCCCCTAGCAACTCGCATGGGGACTGGCCTTTCCTGAGGCCACCAGAGCGGGTCCCTGAGGTCCCCGTCGTAACTCGAGAAGGCCTGTCGCAACTCGAGAAAATCCACGAGGTTCTCCCCTCCAGGCGAGATGAGGCCCATTTCCGCTGAGGCGTCTCGAGGCTGATCACACCTCACCTCTGGAACTTCGAAAGGGTCCTTCACACCCTTGGTGCAAATCAAGAAGTTCCCCGACATACCCGTCTCCACTCGAGAGGAATCACGAGGGTCCCGCCCACATCCAGAGGAGCCCCGTTTCCGCCTCGTAGCTCGAGATGAGGGATCCTTTCCCTGCTTCGTCGGGAAAGAGTTCCCGGCGTTCCCGTCGCATCTCAAGAGGAGGCCCTCTCAACAGGAACGGCGAGAGGAACTCCAGGGTCGTGCCACCATTCCAAGAGTCCCCCAGATGTCTCAGTCCATTCCAGAGGAACCTCTTTTCCCTTCACCGGCTCGTCTTTCACGCCGAGGATCGACTCACACCAAGGTGGCACGTGGCACAGCCCTGTGGGAAAGCCTCGTGGGAAAGCCTCCAGGGACAGCCTCGAGGGAAAGCCACAGATCCCTTGATCCACGTGACAGGAAGCGTGACACTACTGCTGCAGCTCGGGAGGAAAGCGCACGTGCATGCCCCCACTCGAGACGAGGCCTGACTCCCCTGGGGAGACTCAGAAGCACCCCAAGATCCATGGCAACACTGGAGAGGAATCCTCAGGTTCCGGCCCCGACTCCACACAAGGACTGAGGCCCCGGCATGGACGGGAGAGGAATCCCGAGAGGTCCCCTAGCAACTCGCATGGGGACTGGCCTTTCCTGAGGCCACCAGAGCGGGTCCCTGAGGTCCCCGTCGTAACTCGAGAAGACCTGCCGCAACTCGAGAAAATCCAGGAGGTTCTCCCCTCCAGGCGAGATGAGGCCCATTTCCGCTGAGGCGTCTCGAGGCTGATCACACCTCACCTCTGGAACTTCCAAAGGGTCCTTCACACCCTTGGCGCAAATCAAGAAGTTCCCCGACCTAGCCGTCTCCACTCGAGAGGAATCACGAGGGTCCCGCCCACATCCAGAGGAGCCCCGTTTCCGCCTCGTAGCTCGAGATGAGGGATCCTTTCCCTGCTTCGTCGGGAAAGAGTTCCCGGCGTTCCCGTCGCATCTCAAGAGGAGGCCCTCTCAACAGGAACGGCGAGAGGAACTCCAGGGTCGTGCCACCATTCCAAGAGTCCCCCAGATGTCTCAGTCCATTCCAGAGGAACCTCTTTTCCCTTCACCGGCTCGTCTTTCACGCCGAGGATCGACTCACACCAAGGTGGCACGTGGCACAGCCCTGTGGGAAAGCCTCGTGGGAAAGCCTCGAGGGACAGCCTCGAGGGAAAGACGCAGATCCCTTGATCCACGAGACAGGAAGCGTGACACTACTGCTGCAGCTCGGGAGGAAAGCGCACGTGCATGCCCCCACTCGAGACGAGGCCTGACTCCCCTGGGGAGACTCAGAAGCACCCCAAGATCCATGGCAACACTGGAGAGGCATCCTCAGGTTCCGGCCCCGACTCCACACAAGGACTGAGGCCCCGGCATGGACGGGAGAGGAATCCCGAGAGGTCCCCTAGCAACTCGCATGGGGACTGGCCTTTCCTGAGGCCACCAGAGCGGGTCCCTGAGGTCCCCGTCGTAACTCGAGAAGGCCTGTCGCAACTCGAGAAAATCCACGAGGTTCTCCCCTCCAGGCGAGATGAGGCCCATTTCCGCTGAGGCGTCTCGAGGCTGATCACACCTCACCTCTGGAACTTCGAAAGGGTCCTTCACACCCTTGGTGCAAATCAAGAAGTTCCCCGACATACCCGTCTCCACTCGAGAGGAATCACGAGGGTCCCGCCCACATCCAGAGGAGCCCCGTTTCCGCCTCGTAGCTCGAGATGAGGGATCCTTTCCCTGCTTCGTCGGGAAAGAGTTCCCGGCGTTCCCGTCGCATCTCAAGAGGAGGCCCTCTCAACAGGAACGGCGAGAGGAACTCCAGGGTCGTGCCACCATTCCAAGAGTCCCCCAGATGTCTCAGTCCATTCCAGAGGAACCTCTTTTCCCTTCACCGGCTCGTCTTTCACGCCGAGGATCGACTCACACCAAGGTGGCACGTGGCACAGCCCTGTGGGAAAGCCTCGTGGGAAAGCCTCGAGGGACAGCCTCGAGGGAAAGCCACAGATCCCTTGATCCACGTGACAGGAAGCGTGACACTACTGCTGCAGCTCGGGAGGAAAGCGCACGTGCATGCCCCCACTCGAGACGAGGCCTGACTCCCCTGGGGAGACTCAGAAGCACCCCAAGATCCATGGCAACACTGGAGAGGAATCCTCAGGTTCCGGCCCCGACTCCACACAAGGACTGAGGCCCCGGCATGGACGGGAGAGGAATCCCGAGAGGTCCCCTAGCAACTCGCATGGGGACTGGCCTTTCCTGAGGCCACCAGAGCGGGTCCCTGAGGTCCCCGTCGTAACTCGAGAAGACCTGCCGCAACTCGAGAAAATCCAGGAGGTTCTCCCCTCCAGGCGAGATGAGGCCCATTTCCGCTGAGGCGTCTCGAGGCTGATCACACCTCACCTCTGGAACTTCCAAAGGGTCCTTCACACCCTTGGTGCAAATCAAGAAATTCCCCGACATACCCGTCTCCACTCGAGAGGAATCACGAGGGTCCCGCCCACATCCAGAGGAGCCCCGTTTCGGCCTCGTAGCTCGAGATGAGGGATCCTTTCCCTGCTTCGTCGGGAAAGAGTTCCCGGCGTTCCCGTCGCATCTCAAGAAGAGGCCCTCTCAACAGGAACGGCGAGAGGAACTCCAGGGTCGTGCCACCATTCCAAGAGTCCCCCAGATGTCTCAGTCCATTCCAGAGGAACCTCTTTTCCCTTCACCGGCTCGTCTTTCACGCCGAGGATCGACTCACACCAAGGTGGCACGTGGCACAGCCCTGTGGGAAAGCCTCGTGGGAAAGCCTCGAGGGACAGCCTCGAGGGAAAGCCACAGATCCCTTGATCCACGTGACAGGAAGCGTGACACTACTGCTGCAGCTCGGGAGGAAAGCGCACGTGCATGCCCCCACTCGAGACGAGGCCTGACTCCCCTGGGGAGACTCAGAAGCACCCCAAGATCCATGGCAACACTGGAGAGGAATCCTCAGGTTCCGGCCCCGACTCCACACAAGGACTGAGGCCCCGGCATGGACGGGAGAGGAATCCCGAGAGGTCCCCTAGCAACTCGCATGGGGACTGGCCTTTCCTGAGGCCACCAGAGCGGGTCCCTGAGGTCCCCGTCGTAACTCGAGAAGACCTGCCGCAACTCGAGAAAATCCAGGAGGTTCTCCCCTCCAGGCGAGATGAGGCCCATTTCCGCTGAGGCGTCTCGAGGCTGATCACACCTCACCTCTGGAACTTCCAAAGGGTCCTTCACACCCTTGGTGCAAATCAAGAAGTTCCCCGACCTAGCCGTCTCCACTCGAGAGGAATCACGAGGGTCCCGCCCACATCCAGAGGAGCCCCGTTTCCGCCTCGTAGCTCGAGATGAGGGATCCTCTCCCTGCTTCGTCGGGAAAGAGTTCCCGGCGTTCCCGTCGCATCTCAAGAGGAGGCCCTCTCAACAGGAACGGCGAGAGGAACTCCAGGGTCGTGCCACCATTCCAAGAGTCCCCCAGATGTCTCAGTCCATTCCAGAGGAACCTCTTTTCCGTTCACCGGCTCGTCTTTCACGCCGAGGATCGACTCACACCAAGGTGGCACGTGGCACAGCCCTGTGGGAAAGCCTCGTGGGAAAGCCTCGAGGGACAGCCTCGAGGGAAAGCCACAGATCCCTTGATCCACGTGACAGGAAGCGTGACACTACTGCTGCAGCTCGGGAGGAAAGCGCACGTGCATGCCCCCACTCGAGACGAGGCCTGACTCCCCTGGGGAGACTCAGAAGCACCCCAAGATCCATGGCAACACTGGAGAGGAATCCTCAGGTTCCGGCCCCGACTCCACACAAGGACTGAGGCCCCGGCATGGACGGGAGAGGAATCCCGAGAGGTCCCCTAGCAACTCGCATGGGGACTGGCCTTTCCTGAGGCCACCAGAGCGGGTCCCTGAGGTCCCCGTCGTAACTCGAGAAGACCTGCCGCAACTCGAGAAAATCCAGGAGGTTCTCCCCTCCAGGCGAGATGAGGCCCATTTCCGCTGAGGCGTCTCGAGGCTGATCACACCTCACCTCTGGAACTTCCAAAGGGTCCTTCACACCCTTGGTGCAAATCAAGAAGTTCCCCGACCTAGCCGTCTCCACTCGAGAGGAATCACGAGGGTCCCGCCCACATCCAGAGGAGCCCCGTTTCCGCCTCGTAGCTCGAGATGAGGGATCCTCTCCCTGCTTCGTCGGGAAAGAGTTCCCGGTGTTCCCGTCGCATCTCAAGAGGAGGCCCTCTCAACAGGAACGGCGAGAGGAACTCCAGGGTCGTGCCACCATTCCAAGAGTCCCCCAGATGTCTCAGTCCATTCCAGAGGAACCTCTTTTCCCTTCACCGGCTCGTCTTTCACGCCGAGGATCGACTCACACCAAGGTGGCACGTGGCACAGCCCTTTGGGAAAGCCTCGTGGGAAAGCCTCGAGGGACAGCCTCGAGGGAAAGCCACAGATCCCTTGATCCACGTGACAGGAAGCGTGACACTACTGCTGCAGCTCGGGAGGAAAGCGCACGTGCATGCCCCCACTCGAGACGAGGCCTGACTCCCCTGGGGAGACTCAGAAGCACCCCAAGATCCATGGCAACACTGGAGAGGAATCCTCAGGTTCCGGCCCCGACTCCACACAAGGACTGAGGCCCCGGCATGGACGGGAGAGGAATCCCGAGAGGTCCCCTAGCAACTCGCATGGGGACTGGCCTTTCCTGAGGCCACCAGAGCGGGTCCCTGAGGTCCCTGTCGTAACTCGAGAAGACCTGCCGCAACTCGAGAAAATCCAGGAGGTTCTCCCCTCCAGGCGAGATGAGGCCCATTTCCGCTGAGGCGTCTCGAGGCTGATCACACCTCACCTCTGGAACTTCCAAAGGGTCCTTCACACCCTTGGTGCAAATCAAGAAGTTCCCCGACCTAGCCGTCTCCACTCGAGAGGAATCACGAGGGTCCCGCCCACATCCAGAGGAGCCCCGTTTCCGCCTCGTAGCTCGAGATGAGGGATCCTCTCCCTGCTTCGTCGGGAAAGAGTTCCCGGCGTTCCCGTCGCATCTCAAGAGGAGGCCCTCTCAACAGGAACGGCGAGAGGAACTCCAGGGTCGTGCCACCATTCCAAGAGTCCCCCAGATGTCTCAGTCCATTCCAGAGGAACCTCTTTTCCCTTCACCGGCTCGTCTTTCACGCCGAGGATCGACTCACACCAAGGTGGCACGTGGCACAGCCCTGTGGGAAAGCCTCGTGGGAAAGCCTCGAGGGACAGCCTCGAGGGAAAGCCACAGATCCCTTGATCCACGTGACAGGAAGCGTGACACTACTGCTGCAGCTCGGGAGGAAAGCGCACGTGCATGCCCCCACTCGAGACGAGGCCTGACTCCCCTGGGGAGACTCAGAAGCACCCCAAGATCCATGGCAACACTGGAGAGGAATCCTCAGGTTCCGGCCCCGACTCCACACAAGGACTGAGGCCCCGGCATGGACGGGAGAGGAATCCCGAGAGGTCCCCTAGCAACTCGCATGGGGACTGGCCTTTCCTGAGGCCACCAGAGCGGGTCCCTGAGGTCCCCGTCGTAACTCGAGAAGACCTGCCGCAACTCGAGAAAATCCAGGAGGTTCTCCCCTCCAGGCGAGATGAGGCCCATTTCCGCTGAGGCGTCTCGAGGCTGATCACACCTCACCTCTGGAACTTCCAAAGGGTCCTTCACACCCTTGGCGCAAATCAAGAAGTTCCCCGACCTAGCCGTCTCCACTCGAGAGGAATCACGAGGGTCCCGCCCACATCCAGAGGAGCCCCGTTTCCGCCTCGTAGCTCGAGATGAGGGATCCTCTCCCTGCTTCGTCGGGAAAGAGTTCCCGGCGTTCCCGTCGCATCTCAAGAGGAGGCCCTCTCAACAGGAACGGCGAGAGGAACTCCAGGGTCGTGCCACCATTCCAAGAGTCCCCCAGATGTCTCAGTCCATTCCAGAGGAACCTCTTTTCCCTTCACCGGCTCGTCTTTCACGCCGAGGATCGACTCACACCAAGGTGGCACGTGGCACAGCCCTGTGGGAAAGCCTCGTGGGAAAGCCTCGAGGGACAGCCTCGAGGGAAAGCCACAGATCCCTTGATCCACGTGACAGGAAGCGTGACACTACTGCTGCAGCTCGGGAGGAAAGCGCACGTGCATGCCCCCACTCGAGACGAGGCCTGACTCCCCTGGGGAGACTCAGAAGCACCCCAAGATCCATGGCAACACTGGAGAGGAATCCTCAGGTTCCGGCCCCGACTCCACACAAGGACTGAGGCCCCGGCATGGACGGGAGAGGAATCCCGAGAGGTCCCCTAGCAACTCGCATGGGGACTGGCCTTTCCTGAGGCCACCAGAGCGGGTCCCTGAGGTCCCCGTCGTAACTCGAGAAGACCTGCCGCAACTCGAGAAAATCCAGGAGGTTCTCCCCTCCAGGCGAGATGAGGCCCATTTCCGCTGAGGCGTCTCGAGGCTGATCACACCTCACCTCTGGAACTTCCTAAGGGTCCTTCACACCCTTGGCGCAAATCAAGAAGTTCCCCGACCTAGCCGTCTCCACTCGAGAGGAATCACGAGGGTCCCGCCCACATCCAGAGGAGCCCCGTTTCCGCCTCGTAGCTCGAGATGAGGGATCCTTTCCCTGCTTCGTCGGGAAAGAGTCCTGGCGTTCCCGTCGCATCTCAAGAGGAGGCCCTCTCAACAGGAACGGCGAGAGGAACTCCAGGGTCGTGCCACCATTCCAAGAGTCCCCCAGATGTCTCAGTCCATTCCAGAGGAACCTCTTTTCCCTTCACCGGCTCGTCTTTCACGCCGAGGATCGACTCACACCAAGGTGGCACGTGGCACAGCCCTGTGGGAAAGCCTCGTGGGAAAGCCTCGAGGGACAGCCTCGAGGGAAAGACGCAGATCCCTTGATCCACGTGACAGGAAGCGTGACACTACTGCTGCAGCTCGGGAGGAAAGCGCACGTGCATGCCCCCACTCGAGACGAGGCCTGACTCCCCTGGGGAGACTCAGAAGCACCCCAAGGTCCATGGCAACACTGGAGAGGCATCCTCAGGTTCCGGCCCCGACTCCACACAAGGACTGAGGCCCCGGCATGGACGGGAGAGGAATCCCGAGAGGTCCCCTAGCAACTCGCATGGGGACTGGCCTTTCCTGAGGCCACCAGAGCGGGTCCCTGAGGTCCCCGTCGTAACTCGAGAAGGCCTGTCGCAACTCGAGAAAATCCACGAGGTTCTCCCCTCCAGGCGAGATGAGGCCCATTTCCGCTGAGGCGTCTCGAGGCTGATCACACCTCACCTCTGGAACTTCGAAAGGGTCCTTCACACCCTTGGTGCAAATCAAGAAGTTCCCCGACATACCCGTCTCCACTCGAGAGGAATCACGAGGGTCCCGCCCACATCCAGAGGAGCCCCGTTTCCGCCTCGTAGCTCGAGATGAGGGATCCTTTCCCTGCTTCGTCGGGAAAGAGTTCCCGGCGTTCCCGTCGCATCTCAAGAGGAGGCCCTCTCAACAGGAACGGCGAGAGGAACTCCAGGGTCGTGCCACCATTCCAAGAGTCCCCCAGATGTCTCAGTCCATACCAGAGGAACCTCTTTTCCCTTCACCGGCTCGTCTTTCACGCCGAGGATCGACTCACACCAAGGTGGCACGTGGCACAGCCCTGTGGGAAAGCCTCGTGGGAAAGCCTCCAGGGACAGCCTCGAGGGAAAGCCACAGATCCCTTGATCCACGTGACAGGAAGCGTGACACTACTGCTGCAGCTCGGGAGGAAAGCGCACGTGCATGCCCCCACTCGAGACGAGGCCTGACTCCCCTGGGGAGACTCAGAAGCACCCCAAGATCCATGGCAACACTGGAGAGGAATCCTCAGGTTCCGGCCCCGACTCCACACAAGGACTGAGGCCCCGGCATGGACGGGAGAGGAATCCCGAGAGGTCCCCTAGCAACTCGCATGGGGACTGGCCTTTCCTGAGGCCACCAGAGCGGGTCCCTGAGGTCCCCGTCGTAACTCGAGAAGACCTGCCGCAACTCGAGAAAATCCAGGAGGTTCTCCCCTCCAGGCGAGATGAGGCCCATTTCCGCTGAGGCGTCTCGAGGCTGATCACACCTCACCTCTGGAACTTCCAAAGGGTCCTTCACACCCTTGGCGCAAATCAAGAAGTTCCCCGACCTAGCCGTCTCCACTCGAGAGGAATCACGAGGGTCCCGCCCACATCCAGAGGAGCCCCGTTTCCGCCTCGTAGCTCGAGATGAGGGATCCTTTCCCTGCTTCGTCGGGAAAGAGTTCCCGGCGTTCCCGTCGCATCTCAAGAGGAGGCCCTCTCAACAGGAACGGCGAGAGGAACTCCAGGGTCGTGCCACCATTCCAAGAGTCCCCCAGATGTCTCAGTCCATTCCAGAGGAACCTCTTTTCCCTTCACCGGCTCGTCTTTCACGCCGAGGATCGACTCACACCAAGGTGGCACGTGGCACAGCCCTGTGGGAAAGCCTCGTGGGAAAGCCTCGAGGGACAGCCTCGAGGGAAAGACGCAGATCCCTTGATCCACGAGACAGGAAGCGTGACACTACTGCTGCAGCTCGGGAGGAAAGCGCACGTGCATGCCCCCACTCGAGACGAGGCCTGACTCCCCTGGGGAGACTCAGAAGCACCCCAAGATCCATGGCAACACTGGAGAGGCATCCTCAGGTTCCGGCCCCGACTCCACACAAGGACTGAGGCCCCGGCATGGACGGGAGAGGAATCCCGAGAGGTCCCCTAGCAACTCGCATGGGGACTGGCCTTTCCTGAGGCCACCAGAGCGGGTCCCTGAGGTCCCCGTCGTAACTCGAGAAGGCCTGTCGCAACTCGAGAAAATCCACGAGGTTCTCCCCTCCAGGCGAGATGAGGCCCATTTCCGCTGAGGCGTCTCGAGGCTGATCACACCTCACCTCTGGAACTTCGAAAGGGTCCTTCACACCCTTGGTGCAAATCAAGAATTTCCCCGACATACCCGTCTCCACTCGAGAGGAATCACGAGGGTCCCGCCCACATCCAGAGGAGCCCCGTTTCCGCCTCGTAGCTCGAGATGAGGGATCCTTTCCCTGCTTCGTCGGGAAAGAGTTCCCGGCGTTCCCGTCGCATCTCAAGAGGAGGCCCTCTCAACAGGAACGGCGAGAGGAACTCCAGGGTCGGGCCACCATTCCAAGAGTCCCCCAGATGTCTCAGTCCATTCCAGAGGAACCTCTTTTCCCTTCACCGGCTCGTCTTTCACGCCGAGGATCGACTCACACCAAGGTGGCACGTGGCACAGCCCTGTGGGAAAGCCTCGTGGGAAAGCCTCGAGGGACAGCCTCGAGGGAAAGCCACAGATCCCTTGATCCACGTGACAGGAAGCGTGACACTACTGCTGCAGCTCGGGAGGAAAGCGCACGTGCATGCCCCCACTCGAGACGAGGCCTGACTCCCCTGGGGAGACTCAGAAGCACCCCAAGATCCATGGCAACACTGGAGAGGAATCCTCAGGTTCCGGCCCCGACTCCACACAAGGACTGAGGCCCCGGCATGGACGGGAGAGGAATCCCGAGAGGTCCCCTAGCAACTCGCATGGGGACTGGCCTTTCCTGAGGCCACCAGAGCGGGTCCCTGAGGTCCCCGTCGTAACTCGAGAAGACCTGCCGCAACTCGAGAAAATCCAGGAGGTTCTCCCCTCCAGGCGAGATGAGGCCCATTTCCGCTGAGGCGTCTCGAGGCTGATCACACCTCACCTCTGGAACTTCCAAAGGGTCCTTCACACCCTTGGTGCAAATCAAGAAATTCCCCGACATACCCGTCTCCACTCGAGAGGAATCACGAGGGTCCCGCCCACATCCAGAGGAGCCCCGTTTCGGCCTCGTAGCTCGAGATGAGGGATCCTTTCCCTGCTTCGTCGGGAAAGAGTTCCCGGCGTTCCCGTCGCATCTCAAGAAGAGGCCCTCTCAACAGGAACGGCGAGAGGAACTCCAGGGTCGTGCCACCATTCCAAGAGTCCCCCAGATGTCTCAGTCCATTCCAGAGGAACCTCTTTTCCCTTCACCGGCTCGTCTTTCACGCCGAGGATCGACTCACACCAAGGTGGCACGTGGCACAGCCCTGTGGGAAAGCCTCGTGGGAAAGCCTCGAGGGACAGCCTCGAGGGAAAGCCACAGATCCCTTGATCCACGTGACAGGAAGCGTGACACTACTGCTGCAGCTCGGGAGGAAAGCGCACGTGCATGCCCCCACTCGAGACGAGGCCTGACTCCCCTGGGGAGACTCAGAAGCACCCCAAGATCCATGGCAACACTGGAGAGGAATCCTCAGGTTCCGGCCCCGACTCCACACAAGGACTGAGGCCCCGGCATGGACGGGAGAGGAATCCCGAGAGGTCCCCTAGCAACTCGCATGGGGACTGGCCTTTCCTGAGGCCACCAGAGCGGGTCCCTGAGGTCCCCGTCGTAACTCGAGAAGACCTGCCGCAACTCGAGAAAATCCAGGAGGTTCTCCCCTCCAGGCGAGATGAGGCCCATTTCCGCTGAGGCGTCTCGAGGCTGATCACACCTCACCTCTGGAACTTCCAAAGGGTCCTTCACACCCTTGGTGCAAATCAAGAAGTTCCCCGACCTAGCCGTCTCCACTCGAGAGGAATCACGAGGGTCCCGCCCACATCCAGAGGAGCCCCGTTTCCGCCTCGTAGCTCGAGATGAGGGATCCTCTCCCTGCTTCGTCGGGAAAGAGTTCCCGGCATTCCCGTCGCATCTCAAGAGGAGGCCCTCTCAACAGGAACGGCGAGAGGAACTCCAGGGTCGTGCCACCATTCCAAGAGTCCCCCAGATGTCTCAGTCCATTCCAGAGGAACCTCTTTTCCCTTCACCGGCTCGTCTTTCACGCCGAGGATCGACTCACACCAAGGTGGCACGTGGCACAGCCCTGTGGGAAAGCCTCGTGGGAAAGCCTCGAGGGACAGCCTCGAGGGAAAGCCACAGATCCCTTGATCCACGTGACAGGAAGCGTGACACTACTGCTGCAGCTCGGGAGGAAAGCGCACGTGCATGCCCCCACTCGAGACGAGGCCTGACTCCCCTGGGGAGACTCAGAAGCACCCCAAGATCCATGGCAACACTGGAGAGGAATCCTCAGGTTCCGGCCCCGACTCCACACAAGGACTGAGGCCCCGGCATGGACGGGAGAGGAATCCCGAGAGGTCCCCTAGCAACTCGCATGGGGACTGGCCTTTCCTGAGGCCACCAGAGCGGGTCCCTGAGGTCCCCGTCGTAACTCGAGAAGACCTGCCGCAACTCGAGAAAATCCAGGAGGTTCTCCCCTCCAGGCGAGATGAGGCCCATTTCCGCTGAGGCGTCTCGAGGCTGATCACACCTCACCTCTGGAACTTCCAAAGGGTCCTTCACACCCTTGGTGCAAATCAAGAAGTTCCCCGACCTAGCCGTCTCCACTCGAGAGGAATCACGAGGGTCCCGCCCACATCCAGAGGAGCCCCGTTTCCGCCTCGTAGCTCGAGATGAGGGATCCTCTCCCTGCTTCGTCGGGAAAGAGTTCCCGGCGTTCCCGTCGCATCTCAAGAGGAGGCCCTCTCAACAGGAACGGCGAGAGGAACTCCAGGGTCGTGCCACCATTCCAAGAGTCCCCCAGATGTCTCAGTCCATTCCAGAGGAACCTCTTTTCCGTTCACCGGCTCGTCTTTCACGCCGAGGATCGACTCACACCAAGGTGGCACGTGGCACAGCCCTGTGGGAAAGCCTCGTGGGAAAGCCTCGAGGGACAGCCTCGAGGGAAAGCCACAGATCCCTTGATCCACGTGACAGGAAGCGTGACACTACTGCTGCAGCTCGGGAGGAAAGCGCACGTGCATGCCCCCACTCGAGACGAGGCCTGACTCCCCTGGGGAGACTCAGAAGCACCCCAAGATCCATGGCAACACTGGAGAGGAATCCTCAGGTTCCGGCCCCGACTCCACACAAGGACTGAGGCCCCGGCATGGACGGGAGAGGAATCCCGAGAGGTCCCCTAGCAACTCGCATGGGGACTGGCCTTTCCTGAGGCCACCAGAGCGGGTCCCTGAGGTCCCCGTCGTAACTCGAGAAGACCTGCCGCAACTCGAGAAAATCCAGGAGGTTCTCCCCTCCAGGCGAGATGAGGCCCATTTCCGCTGAGGCGTCTCGAGGCTGATCACACCTCACCTCTGGAACTTCCAAAGGGTCCTTCACACCCTTGGTGCAAATCAAGAAGTTCCCCGACCTAGCCGTCTCCACTCGAGAGGAATCACGAGGGTCCCGCCCACATCCAGAGGAGCCCCGTTTCCGCCTCGTAGCTCGAGATGAGGGATCCTCTCCCTGCTTCGTCGGGAAAGAGTTCCCGGTGTTCCCGTCGCATCTCAAGAGGAGGCCCTCTCAACAGGAACGGCGAGAGGAACTCCAGGGTCGTGCCACCATTCCAAGAGTCCCCCAGATGTCTCAGTCCATTCCAGAGGAACCTCTTTTCCCTTCACCGGCTCGTCTTTCACGCCGAGGATCGACTCACACCAAGGTGGCACGTGGCACAGCCCTGTGGGAAAGCCTCGTGGGAAAGCCTCGAGGGACAGCCTCGAGGGAAAGCCACAGATCCCTTGATCCACGTGACAGGAAGCGTGACACTACTGCTGCAGCTCGGGAGGAAAGCGCACGTGCATGCCCCCACTCGAGACGAGGCCTGACTCCCCTGGGGAGACTCAGAAGCACCCCAAGATCCATGGCAACACTGGAGAGGAATCCTCAGGTTCCGGCCCCGACTCCACACAAGGACTGAGGCCCCGGCATGGACGGGAGAGGAATCCCGAGAGGTCCCCTAGCAACTCGCATGGGGACTGGCCTTTCCTGAGGCCACCAGAGCGGGTCCCTGAGGTCCCCGTCGTAACTCGAGAAGACCTGCCGCAACTCGAGAAAATCCAGGAGGTTCTCCCCTCCAGGCGAGATGAGGCCCATTTCCGCTGAGGCGTCTCGAGGCTGATCACACCTCACCTCTGGAACTTCCAAAGGGTCCTTCACACCCTTGGTGCAAATCAAGAAGTTCCCCGACCTAGCCGTCTCCACTCGAGAGGAATCACGAGGGTCCCGCCCACATCCAGAGGAGCCCCGTTTCCGCCTCGTAGCTCGAGATGAGGGATCCTCTCCCTGCTTCGTCGGGAAAGAGTTCCCGGCGTTCCCGTCGCATCTCAAGAGGAGGCCCTCTCAACAGGAACGGCGAGAGGAACTCCAGGGTCGTGCCACCATTCCAAGAGTCCCCCAGATGTCTCAGTCCATTCCAGAGGAACCTCTTTTCCCTTCACCGGCTCGTCTTTCACGCCGAGGATCGACTCACACCAAGGTGGCACGTGGCACAGCCCTGTGGGAAAGCCTCGTGGGAAAGCCTCGAGGGACAGCCTCGAGGGAAAGCCACAGATCCCTTGATCCACGTGACAGGAAGCGTGACACTACTGCTGCAGCTCGGGAGGAAAGCGCACGTGCATGCCCCCACTCGAGACGAGGCCTGACTCCCCTGGGGAGACTCAGAAGCACCCCAAGATCCATGGCAACACTGGAGAGGAATCCTCAGGTTCCGGCCCCGACTCCACACAAGGACTGAGGCCCCGGCATGGACGGGAGAGGAATCCCGAGAGGTCCCCTAGCAACTCGCATGGGGACTGGCCTTTCCTGAGGCCACCAGAGCGGGTCCCTGAGGTCCCCGTCGTAACTCGAGAAGACCTGCCGCAACTCGAGAAAATCCAGGAGGTTCTCCCCTCCAGGCGAGATGAGGCCCATTTCCGCTGAGGCGTCTCGAGGCTGATCACACCTCACCTCTGGAACTTCCAAAGGGTCCTTCACACCCTTGGTGCAAATCAAGAAGTTCCCCGACCTAGCCGTCTCCACTCGAGAGGAATCACGAGGGTCCCGCCCACATCCAGAGGAGCCCCGTTTCCGCCTCGTAGCTCGAGATGAGGGATCCTCTCCCTGCTTCGTCGGGAAAGAGTTCCCGGCGTTCCCGTCGCATCTCAAGAGGAGGCCCTCTCAACAGGAACGGCGAGAGGAACTCCAGGGTCGTGCCACCATTCCAAGAGTCCCCCAGATGTCTCAGTCCATTCCAGAGGAACCTCTTTTCCCTTCACCGGCTCGTCTTTCACGCCGAGGATCGACTCACACCAAGGTGGCACGTGGCACAGCCCTGTGGGAAAGCCTCGTGGGAAAGCCTCGAGGGACAGCCTCGAGGGAAAGCCACAGATCCCTTGATCCACGTGACAGGAAGCGTGACACTACTGCTGCAGCTCGGGAGGAAAGCGCACGTGCATGCCCCCACTCGAGACGAGGCCTGACTCCCCTGGGGAGACTCAGAAGCACCCCAAGATCCATGGCAACACTGGAGAGGAATCCTCAGGTTCCGGCCCCGACTCCACACAAGGACTGAGGCCCCGGCATGGACGGGAGAGGAATCCCGAGAGGTCCCCTAGCAACTCGCATGGGGACTGGCCTTTCCTGAGGCCACCAGAGCGGGTCCCTGAGGTCCCCGTCGTAACTCGAGAAGACCTGCCGCAACTCGAGAAAATCCAGGAGGTTCTCCCCTCCAGGCGAGATGAGGCCCATTTCCGCTGAGGCGTCTCGAGGCTGATCACACCTCACCTCTGGAACTTCCAAAGGGTCCTTCACACCCTTGGTGCAAATCAAGAAGTTCCCCGACCTAGCCGTCTCCACTCGAGAGGAATCACGAGGGTCCCGCCCACATCCAGAGGAGCCCCGTTTCCGCCTCGTAGCTCGAGATGAGGGATCCTCTCCCTGCTTCGTCGGGAAAGAGTTCCCGGCGTTCCCGTCGCATCTCAAGAGGAGGCCCTCTCAACAGGAACGGCGAGAGGAACTCCAGGGTCGTGCCACCATTCCAAGAGTCCCCCAGATGTCTCAGTCCATTCCAGAGGAACCTCTTTTCCCTTCACCGGCTCGTCTTTCACGCCGAGGATCGACTCACACCAAGGTGGCACGTGGCACAGCCCTGTGGGAAAGCCTCGTGGGAAAGCCTCGAGGGACAGCCTCGAGGGAAAGCCACAGATCCCTTGATCCACGTGACAGGAAGCGTGACACTACTGCTGCAGCTCGGGAGGAAAGCGCACGTGCATGCCCCCACTCGAGACGAGGCCTGACTCCCCTGGGGAGACTCAGAAGCACCCCAAGATCCATGGCAACACTGGAGAGGAATCCTCAGGTTCCGGCCCCGACTCCACACAAGGACTGAGGCCCCGGCATGGACGGGAGAGGAATCCCGAGAGGTCCCCTAGCAACTCGCATGGGGACTGGCCTTTCCTGAGGCCACCAGAGCGGGTCCCTGAGGTCCCCGTCGTAACTCGAGAAGACCTGCCGCAACTCGAGAAAATCCAGGAGGTTCTCCCCTCCAGGCGAGATGAGGCCCATTTCCGCTGAGGCGTCTCGAGGCTGATCACACCTCACCTCTGGAACTTCCAAAGGGTCCTTCACACCCTTGGTGCAAATCAAGAAGTTCCCCGACCTAGCCGTCTCCACTCGAGAGGAATCACGAGGGTCCCGCCCACATCCAGAGGAGCCCCGTTTCCGCCTCGTAGCTCGAGATGAGGGATCCTCTCCCTGCTTCGTCGGGAAAGAGTTCCCGGCGTTCCCGTCGCATCTCAAGAGGAGGCCCTCTCAACAGGAACGGCGAGAGGAACTCCAGGGTCGTGCCACCATTCCAAGAGTCCCCCAGATGTCTCAGTCCATTCCAGAGGAACCTCTTTTCCCTTCACCGGCTCGTCTTTCACGCCGAGGATCGACTCACACCAAGGTGGCACGTGGCACAGCCCTGTGGGAAAGCCTCGTGGGAAAGCCTCGAGGGACAGCCTCGAGGGAAAGCCACAGATCCCTTGATCCACGTGACAGGAAGCGTGACACTACTGCTGCAGCTCGGGAGGAAAGCGCACGTGCATGCCCCCACTCGAGACGAGGCCTGACTCCCCTGGGGAGACTCAGAAGCACCCCAAGATCCATGGCAACACTGGAGAGGAATCCTCAGGTTCCGGCCCCGACTCCACACAAGGACTGAGGCCCCGGCATGGACGGGAGAGGAATCCCGAGAGGTCCCCTAGCAACTCGCATGGGGACTGGCCTTTCCTGAGGCCACCAGAGCGGGTCCCTGAGGTCCCCGTCGTAACTCGAGAAGACCTGCCGCAACTCGAGAAAATCCAGGAGGTTCTCCCCTCCAGGCGAGATGAGGCCCATTTCCGCTGAGGCGTCTCGAGCCTGATCACACCTCACCTCTGGAACTTCCAAAGGGTCCTTCACACCCTTGGTGCAAATCAAGAAGTTCCCCGACCTAGCCGTCTCCACTCGAGAGGAATCACGAGGGTCCCGCCCACATCCAGAGGAGCCCCGTTTCCGCCTCGTAGCTCGAGATGAGGGATCCTCTCCCTGCTTCGTCGGGAAAGAGTTCCCGGCGTTCCCGTCGCATCTCAAGAGGAGGCCCTCTCAACAGGAACGGCGAGAGGAACTCCAGGGTCGTGCCACCATTCCAAGAGTCCCCCAGATGTCTCAGTCCATTCCAGAGGAACCTCTTTTCCCTTCACCGGCTCGTCTTTCACGCCGAGGATCGACTCACACCAAGGTGGCACGTGGCACAGCCCTGTGGGAAAGCCTCGTGGGAAAGCCTCGAGGGACAGCCTCGAGGGAAAGCCACAGATCCCTTGATCCACGTGACAGGAAGCGTGACACTACTGCTGCAGCTCGGGAGGAAAGCGCACGTGCATGCCCCCACTCGAGACGAGGCCTGACTCCCCTGGGGAGACTCAGAAGCACCCCAAGATCCATGGCAACACTGGAGAGGAATCCTCAGGTTCCGGCCCCGACTCCACACAAGGACTGAGGCCCCGGCATGGACGGGAGAGGAATCCCGAGAGGTCCCCTAGCAACTCGCATGGGGACTGGCCTTTCCTGAGGCCACCAGAGCGGGTCCCTGAGGTCCCCGTCGTAACTCGAGAAGACCTGCCGCAACTCGAGAAAATCCAGGAGGTTCTCCCCTCCAGGCGAGATGAGGCCCATTTCCGCTGAGGCGTCTCGAGGCTGATCACACCTCACCTCTGGAACTTCCAAAGGGTCCTTCACACCCTTGGTGCAAATCAAGAAGTTCCCCGACCTAGCCGTCTCCACTCGAGAGGAATCACGAGGGTCCCGCCCACATCCAGAGGAGCCCCGTTTCCGCCTCGTAGCTCGAGATGAGGGATCCTCTCCCTGCTTCGTCGGGAAAGAGTTCCCGGCGTTCCCGTCGCATCTCAAGAGGAGGCCCTCTCAACAGGAACGGCGAGAGGAACTCCAGGGTCGTGCCACCATTCCAAGAGTCCCCCAGATGTCTCAGTCCATTCCAGAGGAACCTCTTTTCCCTTCACCGGCTCGTCTTTCACGCCGAGGATCGACTCACACCAAGGTGGCACGTGGCACAGCCCTGTGGGAAAGCCTCGTGGGAAAGCCTCGAGGGACAGCCTCGAGGGAAAGCCACAGATCCCTTGATCCACGTGACAGGAAGCGTGACACTACTGCTGCAGCTCGGGAGGAAAGCGCACGTGCATGCCCCCACTCGAGACGAGGCCTGACTCCCCTGGGGAGACTCAGAAGCACCCCAAGATCCATGGCAACACTGGAGAGGAATCCTCAGGTTCCGGCCCCGACTCCACACAAGGACTGAGGCCCCGGCATGGACGGGAGAGGAATCCCGAGAGGTCCCCTAGCAACTCGCATGGGGACTGGCCTTTCCTGAGGCCACCAGAGCGGGTCCCTGAGGTCCCCGTCGTAACTCGAGAAGACCTGCCGCAACTCGAGAAAATCCAGGAGGTTCTCCCCTCCAGGCGAGATGAGGCCCATTTCCGCTGAGGCGTCTCGAGGCTGATCACACCTCACCTCTGGAACTTCCAAAGGGTCCTTCACACCCTTGGTGCAAATCAAGAAGTTCCCCGACCTAGCCGTCTCCACTCGAGAGGAATCACGAGGGTCCCGCCCACATCCAGAGGAGCCCCGTTTCCGCCTCGTAGCTCGAGATGAGGGATCCTCTCCCTGCTTCGTCGGGAAAGAGTTCCCGGCGTTCCCGTCGCATCTCAAGAGGAGGCCCTCTCAACAGGAACGGCGAGAGGAACTCCAGGGTCGTGCCACCATTCCAAGAGTCCCCCAGATGTCTCAGTCCATTCCAGAGGAACCTCTTTTCCCTTCACCGGCTCGTCTTTCACGCCGAGGATCGACTCACACCAAGGTGGCACGTGGCACAGCCCTGTGGGAAAGCCTCGTGGGAAAGCCTCGAGGGACAGCCTCGAGGGAAAGCCACAGATCCCTTGATCCACGTGACAGGAAGCGTGACACTACTGCTGCAGCTCGGGAGGAAAGCGCACGTGCATGCCCCCACTCGAGACGAGGCCTGACTCCCCTGGGGAGACTCAGAAGCACCCCAAGATCCATGGCAACACTGGAGAGGAATCCTCAGGTTCCGGCCCCGACTCCACACAAGGACTGAGGCCCCGGCATGGACGGGAGAGGAATCCCGAGAGGTCCCCTAGCAACTCGCATGGGGACTGGCCTTTCCTGAGGCCACCAGAGCGGGTCCCTGAGGTCCCCGTCGTAACTCGAGAAGACCTGCCGCAACTCGAGAAAATCCAGGAGGTTCTCCCCTCCAGGCGAGATGAGGCCCATTTCCGCTGAGGCGTCTCGAGGCTGATCACACCTCACCTCTGGAACTTCCAAAGGGTCCTTCACACCCTTGGTGCAAATCAAGAAGTTCCCCGACCTAGCCGTCTCCACTCGAGAGGAATCACGAGGGTCCCGCCCACATCCAGAGGAGCCCCGTTTCCGCCTCGTAGCTCGAGATGAGGGATCCTCTCCCTGCTTCGTCGGGAAAGAGTTCCCGGCGTTCCCGTCGCATCTCAAGAGGAGGCCCTCTCAACAGGAACGGCGAGAGGAACTCCAGGGTCGTGCCACCATTCCAAGAGTCCCCCAGATGTCTCAGTCCATTCCAGAGGAACCTCTTTTCCCTTCACCGGCTCGTCTTTCACGCCGAGGATCGACTCACACCAAGGTGGCACGTGGCACAGCCCTGTGGGAAAGCCTCGTGGGAAAGCCTCGAGGGACAGCCTCGAGGGAAAGCCACAGATCCCTTGATCCACGTGACAGGAAGCGTGACACTACTGCTGCAGCTCGGGAGGAAAGCGCACGTGCATGCCCCCACTCGAGACGAGGCCTGACTCCCCTGGGGAGACTCAGAAGCACCCCAAGATCCATGGCAACACTCGAGAGGAATCCTCAGGTTCCGGCCCCGACTCCACACAAGGACTGAGGCCCCGGCATGGACGGGAGAGGAATCCCGAGAGGTCCCCTAGCAACTCGCATGGGGACTGGCCTTTCC
This sequence comes from Budorcas taxicolor, assembly GCF_023091745.1. Lineage (NCBI taxonomy): Eukaryota > Metazoa > Chordata > Mammalia > Artiodactyla > Bovidae > Budorcas > Budorcas taxicolor. Next base: position 239,139 of record NW_026291515.1, read on the forward strand.
TGAGGCCACCAGAGCGGGTCCCTGAGGTCCCCGTCGTAACTCGAGAAGACCTGCCGCAACTCGAGAAAATCCAGGAGGTTCTCCCCTCCAGGCGAGATGAGGCCCATTTCCGCTGAGGCGTCTCGAGGCTGATCACACCTCACCTCTGGAACTTCCAAAGGGTCCTTCACACCCTTGGTGCAAATCAAGAAGTTCCCGACCTAGCCGTCTCCACTCGAGAGGAATCACGAGGGTCCCGCCCACATCCAGAGGAGCCCCGTTTCCGCCTCGTAGCTCGAGATGAGGGATCCTCTCCCTGCTTCGTCGGGAAAGAGTTCCCGGCGTTCCCGTCGCATCTCAAGAGGAGGCCCTCTCAACAGGAACGGCGAGAGGAACTCCAGGGTCGTGCCACCATTCCAAGAGTCCCCCAGATGTCTCAGTCCATTCCAGAGGAACCTCTTTTCCCTTCACCGGCTCGTCTTTCACGCCGAGGATCGACTCACACCAAGGTGGCACGTGGCACAGCCCTGTGGGAAAGCCTCGTGGGAAAGCCTCGAGGGACAGCCTCGAGGGAAAGCCACAGATCCCTTGATCCACGTGACAGGAAGCGTGACACTACTGCTGCAGCTCGGGAGGAAAGCGCACGTGCATGCCCCCACTCGAGACGAGGCCTGACTCCCCTGGGGAGACTCAGAAGCACCCCAAGATCCATGGCAACACTGGAGAGGAATCCTCAGGTTCCGGCCCCGACTCCACACAAGGACTGAGGCCCCGGCATGGACGGGAGAGGAATCCCGAGAGGTCCCCTAGCAACTCGCATGGGGACTGGCCTTTCCTGAGGCCACCAGAGGCGGGTCCCTGAGGTCCCCGTCGTAACTCGAGAAGACCTGCCGCAACTCGAGAAAATCCAGGAGGTTCTCCCCTCCAGGCGAGATGAGGCCCATTTCCGCTGAGGCGTCTCGAGGCTGATCACACCTCACCTCTGGAACTTCCAAAGGGTCCTTCACACCCTTGGTGCAAATCAAGAAGTTCCCCGACCTAGCCGTCTCCACTCGAGAGGAATCACGAGGGTCCCGCCCACATCCAGAGGAGCCCCGTTTCCGCCTCGTAGCTCGAGATGAGGGATCCTCTCCCTGCTTCGTCGGGAAAGAGTTCCCGGCGTTCCCGTCGCATCTCAAGAGGAGGCCCTCTCAACAGGAACGGCGAGAGGAACTCCAGGGTCGTGCCACCATTCCAAGAGTCCCCCAGATGTCTCAGTCCATTCCAGAGGAACCTCTTTTCCCTTCACCGGCTCGTCTTTCACGCCGAGGATCGACTCACACCAAGGTGGCACGTGGCACAGCCCTGTGGGAAAGCCTCGTGGGAAAGCCTCGAGGGACAGCCTCGAGGGAAAGCCACAGATCCCTTGATCCACGTGACAGGAAGCGTGACACTACTGCTGCAGCTCGGGAGGAAAGCGCACGTGCATGCCCCCACTCGAGACGAGGCCTGACTCCCCTGGGGAGACTCAGAAGCACCCCAAGATCCATGGCAACACTCGAGAGGAATCCTCAGGTTCCGGCCCCGACTCCACACAAGGACTGAGGCCCCGGCATGGACGGGAGAGGAATCCCGAGAGGTCCCCTAGCAACTCGCATGGGGACTGGCCTTTCCTGAGGCCACCAGAGCGGGTCCCTGAGGTCCCCGTCGTAACTCGAGAAGACCTGCCGCAACTCGAGAAAATCCAGGAGGTTCTCCCCTCCAGGCGAGATGAGGCCCATTTCGCTGAGGCGTCTCGAGGCTGATCACACCTCACCTCTGGAACTTCCAAAGGGTCCTTCACACCCTTGGTGCAAATCAAGAAGTTCCCCGACCTAGCCGTCTCCACTCGAGAGGAATCACGAGGGTCCCGCCCACATCCAGAGGAGCCCCGTTTCCGCCTCGTAGCTCGAGATGAGGGATCCTCTCCCTGCTTCGTCGGGAAAGAGTTCCCGGCGTTCCCGTCGCATCTCAAGAGGAGGCCCTCTCAACAGGAACGGCGAGAGGAACTCCAGGGTCGTGCCACCATTCCAAGAGTCCCCCAGATGTCTCAGTCCATTCCAGAGGAACCTCTTTTCCCTTCACCGGCTCGTCTTTCACGCCGAGGATCGACTCACACCAAGGTGGCACGTGGCACAGCCCTGTGGGAAAGCCTCGTGGGAAAGCCTCGAGGGACAGCCTCGAGGGAAAGCCACAGATCCCTTGATCCACGTGACAGAAGCGTGACACTACTGCTGCAGCTCGGGAGGAAAGCGCACGTGCATGCCCCCACTCGAGACGAGGCCTGACTCCCCTGGGGAGACTCAGAAGCACCCCAAGATCATGGCAACACTGGAGAGGAATCCTCAGGTTCCGGCCCCGACTCCACACAAGGACTGAGGCCCCGGCATGGACGGGAGAGGAATCCCGAGAGGTCCCCTAGCAACTCGCATGGGGACTGGCCTTTCCTGAGGCCACCAGAGCGGGTCCCTGAGGTCCCCGTCGTAACTCGAGAAGACCTGCCGCAACTCGAGAAAATCCAGGAGGTTCTCCCCTCCAGGCGAGATGAGGCCCATTTCCGCTGAGGCGTCTCGAGGCTGATCACACCTCACCTCTGGAACTTCCAAAGGGTCCTTCACACCCTTGGTGCAAATCAAGAAGTTCCCCGACCTAGCCGTCTCCACTCGAGAGGAATCACGAGGGTCCCGCCCACATCCAGAGGAGCCCCGTTTCCGCCTCGTAGCTCGAGATGAGGGATCCTCTCCCTGCTTCGTCGGGAAAGAGTTCCCGGCGTTCCCGTCGCATCTCAAGAGGAGGCCCTCTCAACAGGAACGGCGAGAGGAACTCCAGGGTCGTGCCACCATTCCAAGAGTCCCCCAGATGTCTCAGTCCATTCCAGAGGAACCTCTTTTCCCTTCACCGGCTCGTCTTTCACGCCGAGGATCGACTCACACCAAGGTGGCACGTGGCACAGCCCTGTGGGAAAGCCTCGTGGGAAAGCCTCGAGGGACAGCCTCGAGGGAAAGCCACAGATCCCTTGATCCACGTGACAGGAAGCGTGACACTACTGCTGCAGCTCGGGAGGAAAGCGCACGTGCATGCCCCCACTCGAGACGAGGCCTGACTCCCCTGGGGAGACTCAGAAGCACCCCAAGATCCATGGCAACACTGGAGAGGAATCCTCAGGTTCCGGCCCCGACTCCACACAAGGACTGAGGCCCCGGCATGGACGGGAGAGGAATCCCGAGAGGTCCCCTAGCAACTCGCATGGGGACTGGCCTTTCCTGAGGCCACCAGAGCGGGTCCCTGAGGTCCCCGTCGTAACTCGAGAAGACCTGCCGCAACTCGAGAAAATCCAGGAGGTTCTCCCCTCAGGCGAGATGAGGCCCATTTCCGCTGAGGCGTCTCGAGGCTGATCACACCTCACCTCTGGAACTTCCAAAGGGTCCTTCACACCCTTGGTGCAAATCAAGAAGTTCCCCGACCTAGCCGTCTCCACTCGAGAGGAATCACGAGGGTCCCGCCCACATCCAGAGGAGCCCCGTTTCCGCCTCGTAGCTCGAGATGAGGGATCCTCTCCCTGCTTCGTCGGGAAAGAGTTCCCGGCGTTCCCGTCGCATCTCAAGAGGAGGCCCTCTCAACAGGAACGGCGAGAGGAACTCCAGGGTCGTGCCACCATTCCAAGAGTCCCCCAGATGTCTCAGTCCATTCCAGAGGAACCTCTTTTCCCTTCACCGGCTCGTCTTTCACGCCGAGGATCGACTCACACCAAGGTGGCACGTGGCACAGCCCTGTGGGAAAGCCTCGTGGGAAAGCCTCGAGGGACAGCCTCGAGGGAAAGCCACAGATCCCTTGATCCACGTGACAGGAAGCGTGACACTACTGCTGCAGCTCGGGAGGAAAGCGCACGTGCATGCCCCCACTCGAGACGAGGCCTGACTCCCCTGGGGAGACTCAGAAGCACCCCAAGATCCATGGCAACACTCGAGAGGAATCCTCAGGTTCCGGCCCCGACTCCACACAAGGACTGAGGCCCCGGCATGGACGGGAGAGGAATCCCGAGAGGTCCCCTAGCAACTCGCATGGGGACTGGCCTTTCCTGAGGCCACCAGAGCGGGTCCCTGAGGTCCCCGTCGTAACTCGAGAAGACCTGCCGCAACTCGAGAAAATCCAGGAGGTTCTCCCCTCCAGGCGAGATGAGGCCCATTTCCGCTGAGGCGTCTCGAGGCTGATCACACCTCACCTCTGGAACTTCCAAAGGGTCCTTCACACCCTTGGTGCAAATCAAGAAGTTCCCCGACCTAGCCGTCTCCACTCGAGAGGAATCACGAGGGTCCCGCCCACATCCAGAGGAGCCCCGTTTCCGCCTCGTAGCTCGAGATGAGGGATCCTCTCCCTGCTTCGTCGGGAAAGAGTTCCCGGCGTTCCCGTCGCATCTCAAGAGGAGGCCCTCTCAACAGGAACGGCGAGAGGAACTCCAGGGTCGTGCCACCATTCCAAGAGTCCCCCAGATGTCTCAGTCCATTCCAGAGGAACCTCTTTTCCCCTTCACCGGCTCGTCTTTCACGCCGGTGGCACGTGGCACAGCCCCTGTGGGAAAGCCTCGTGGGAAAGCCTCGAGGGACAGCCTCGAGGGGAAAGCCACAGATCCCTTGATCCACGTGACAGGAAGCGTGACACTACTGCTGCAGCCGGGAGGAAAGCGCACGTGCATGCCCCACTCGAGACGAGGCCTGACTCCCCTGGGAGACTCAGAAGCACCCCAAGATCCATGGCAACACTGGAGAGGAATCCTCAGGTTCCGGCCCCGACTCCACACAAGGACTGAGGCCCCGGCATGGACGGGAGAGGAATCCCGAGAGGTCCCCTAGCAACTCGCATGGGGACTGGCCTTTCCTGAGGCCACCAGAGCGGGTCCCTGAGGTCCCCGTCGTAACTCGAGAAGACCTGCCGCAACTCGAGAAAATCCAGGAGGTTCTCCCCTCCAGGCGAGATGAGGCCCATTTCCGCTGAGGCGTCTCGAGGCTGATCACACCTCACCTCTGGAACTTTCGCAAGGGTCCTTCACACCCTTGGTGCAAATCCAGAAGTTCCCCGACCTAGCCGTCTCCACTCGAGAGGAATCACGAGGGTCCCGCCCACATCCAGAGGAGCCCCGTTTCCGCCTCGTAGCTCGAGATGAGGGATCCTTTCCCTGCTTCGTCGGGAAAGAGTTCCCGGCGTTCCCGTCGCATCTCAAGAGGAGGCCCTCTCAACAGGAACGGCGAGAGGAACTCCAGGGTCGTGCCACCATTCCAAGAGTCCCCCAGATGTCTCAGTCCATTCCAGAGGAACCTCTTTTCCCTTCACCGGCTCGTCTTTCACGCCGAGGATCGACTCACACCAAGGTGGCCCGTGGCACAGCCCTGTGGGAAAGCCTCGTGGGAAAGCCTCGAGGGACAGCCTCGAGGGAAAGCCACAGATCCCTTGATCCACGTGACAGGAAGCGTGACACTACTGCTGCAGCTCGGGAGGAAAGCGCACGTGCATGCCCCCACTCGAGACGAGGCCTGACTCCCCTGGGGAGACTCAGAAGCACCCCAAGATCCATGGCAACACTGGAGAGGAATCCTCAGGTTCCGGCCCCGACTCCACACAAGGACTGAGGCCCCGGCATGGACGGGAGAGGAATCCCGAGAGGTCCCCTAGCAACTCGCATGGGGACTGGCCTTTCCTGAGGCCACCAGAGCGGGTCCCTGAGGTCCCCGTCGTAACTCGAGAAGACCTGCCGCAACTCGAGAAAATCCAGGAGGTTCTCCCCTCCAGGCGAGATGAGGCCCATTTCCGCTGAGGCGTCTCGAGGCTGATCACACCTCACCTCTGGAACTTCGCAAGGGTCCTTCACACCCTTGGTGCAAATCCAGAAGTTCCCCGACCTAGCCGTCTCCACTCGAGAGGAATCACGAGGGTCCCGCCCACATCCAGAGGAGCCCCGTTTCCGCCTCGTAGCTCGAGATGAGGGATCCTTTCCCTGCTTCGTCGGGAAAGAGTTCCCGGCGTTCCCGTCGCATCTCAAGAGGAGGCCCTCTCAACAGGAACGGCGAGAGGAACTCCAGGGTCGTGCCACCATTCCAAGAGTCCCCCAGATGTCTCAGTCCATTCCAGAGGAACCTCTTTTCCCTTCACCGGCTCGTCTTTCACGCCGAGGATCGACTCACACCAAGGTGGCACGTGGCACAGCCCTGTGGGAAAGCCTCGTGGGAAAGCCTCGAGGGACAGCCTCGAGGGAAAGCCACAGATCCCTTGATCCACGTGACAGGAAGCGTGACACTACTGCTGCAGCTCGGGAGGAAAGCGCACGTGCATGCCCCCACTCGAGACGAGGCCTGACTCCCCTGGGGAGACTCAGAAGCACCCCAAGATCCATGGCAACACTGGAGAGGAATCCTCAGGTTCCGGCCCCGACTCCACACAAGGACTGAGGCCCCGGCATGGACGGGAGAGGAATCCCGAGAGGTCCCCTAGCAACTCGCATGGGGACTGGCCTTTCCTGAGGCCACCAGAGCGGGTCCCTGAGGTCCCCGTCGTAACTCGAGAAGACCTGCCGCAACTCGAGAAAATCCAGGAGGTTCTCCCCTCCAGGCGAGATGAGGCCCATTTCCGCTGAGGCGTCTCGAGGCTGATCACACCTCACCTCTGGAACTTCGCAAGGGTCCTTCACACCCTTGGTGCAAATCCAGAAGTTCCCCGACCTAGCCGTCTCCACTCGAGAGGAATCACGAGGGTCCCGCCCACATCCAGAGGAGCCCCGTTTCCGCCTCGTAGCTCGAGATGAGGGATCCTTTCCCTGCTTCGTCGGGAAAGAGTTCCCGGCGTTCCCGTCGCATCTCAAGAGGAGGCCCTCTCAACAGGAACGGCGAGAGGAACTCCAGGGTCGTGCCACCATTCCAAGAGTCCCCCAGATGTCTCAGTCCATTCCAGAGGAACCTCTTTTCCCTTCACCGGCTCGTCTTTCACGCCGAGGATCGACTCACACCAAGGTGGCACGTGGCACAGCCCTGTGGGAAAGCCTCGTGGGAAAGCCTCGAGGGACAGCCTCGAGGGAAAGCCACAGATCCCTTGATCCACGTGACAGGAAGCGTGACACTACTGCTGCAGCTCGGGAGGAAAGCGCACGTGCATGCCCCCACTCGAGACGAGGCCTGACTCCCCTGGGGAGACTCAGAAGCACCCCAAGATCCATGGCAACACTGGAGAGGAATCCTCAGGTTCCGGCCCCGACTCCACACAAGGACTGAGGCCCCGGCATGGACGGGAGAGGAATCCCGAGAGGTCCCCTAGCAACTCGCATGGGGACTGGCCTTTCCTGAGGCCACCAGAGCGGGTCCCTGAGGTCCCCGTCGTAACTCGAGAAGACCTGCCGCAACTCGAGAAAATCCAGGAGGTTCTCCCCTCCAGGCGAGATGAGGCCCATTTCCGCTGAGGCGTCTCGAGGCTGATCACACCTCACCTCTGGAACTTCGCAAGGGTCCTTCACACCCTTGGTGCAAATCCAGAAGTTCCCCGACCTAGCCGTCTCCACTCGAGAGGAATCACGAGGGTCCCGCCCACATCCAGAGGAGCCCCGTTTCCGCCTCGTAGCTCGAGATGAGGGATCCTTTCCCTGCTTCGTCGGGAAAGAGTTCCCGGCGTTCCCGTCGCATCTCAAGAGGAGGCCCTCTCAACAGGAACGGCGAGAGGAACTCCAGGGTCGTGCCACCATTCCAAGAGTCCCCCAGATGTCTCAGTCCATTCCAGAGGAACCTCTTTTCCCTTCACCGGCTCGTCTTTCACGCCGAGGATCGACTCACACCAAGGTGGCACGTGGCACAGCCCTGTGGGAAAGCCTCGTGGGAAAGCCTCGAGGGACAGCCTCGAGGGAAAGCCACAGATCCCTTGATCCACGTGACAGGAAGCGTGACACTACTGCTGCAGCTCGGGAGGAAAGCGCACGTGCATGCCCCCACTCGAGACGAGGCCTGACTCCCCTGGGGAGACTCAGAAGCACCCCAAGATCCATGGCAACACTGGAGAGGAATCCTCAGGTTCCGGCCCCGACTCCACACAAGGACTGAGGCCCCGGCATGGACGGGAGAGGAATCCCGAGAGGTCCCCTAGCAACTCGCATGGGGACTGGCCTTTCCTGAGGCCACCAGAGCGGGTCCCTGAGGTCCCCGTCGTAACTCGAGAAGACCTGCCGCAACTCGAGAAAATCCAGGAGGTTCTCCCCTCCAGGCGAGATGAGGCCCATTTCCGCTGAGGCGTCTCGAGGCTGATCACACCTCACCTCTGGAACTTCGCAAGGGTCCTTCACACCCTTGGTGCAAATCCAGAAGTTCCCCGACCTAGCCGTCTCCACTCGAGAGGAATCACGAGGGTCCCGCCCACATCCAGAGGAGCCCCGTTTCCGCCTCGTAGCTCGAGATGAGGGATCCTTTCCCTGCTTCGTCGGGAAAGAGTTCCCGGCGTTCCCATCGCATCTCAAGAGGAGGCCCTCTCAACAGGAACGGCGAGAGGAACTCCAGGGTCGTGCCACCATTCCAAGAGTCCCCCAGATGTCTCAGTCCATTCCAGAGGAACCTCTTTTCCCTTCACCGGCTCGTCTTTCACGCCGAGGATCGACTCACACCAAGGTGGCACGTGGCCCAGCCCTGTGGGAAAGCCTCGTGGGAAAGCCTCGAGGGACAGCCTCGAGGGAAAGCCACAGATCCCTTGATCCACGTGACAGGAAGCGTGACACTACTGCTGCAGCTCGGGAGGAAAGCGCACGTGCATGCCCCCACTCGAGACGAGGCCTGACTCCCCTGGGGAGACTCAGAAGCACCCCAAGATCCATGGCAACACTGGAGAGGAATCCTCAGGTTCCGGCCCCGACTCCACACAAGGACTGAGGCCCCGGCATGGACGGGAGAGGAATCCCGAGAGGTCCCCTAGCAACTCGCATGGGGACTGGCCTTTCCTGAGGCCACCAGAGCGGGTCCCTGAGGTCCCCGTCGTAACTCGAGAAGACCTGCCGCAACTCGAGAAAATCCAGGAGGTTCTCCCCTCCAGGCGAGATGAGGCCCATTTCCGCTGAGGCGTCTCGAGGCTGATCACACCTCACCTCTGGAACTTCGCAAGGGTCCTTCACACCCTTGGTGCAAATCCAGAAGTTCCCCGACCTAGCCGTCTCCACTCGAGAGGAATCACGAGGGTCCCGCCCACATCCAGAGGAGCCCCGTTTCCGCCTCGTAGCTCGAGATGAGGGATCCTTTCCCTGCTTCGTCGGGAAAGAGTTCCCGGCGTTCCCGTCGCATCTCAAGAGGAGGCCCTCTCAACAGGAACGGCGAGAGGAACTCCAGGGTCGTGCCACCATTCCAAGAGTCCCCCAGATGTCTCAGTCCATTCCAGAGGAACCTCTTTTCCCTTCACCGGCTCGTCTTTCACGCCGAGGATCGACTCACACCAAGGTGGCACGTGGCACAGCCCTGTGGGAAAGCCTCGTGGGAAAGCCTCGAGGGACAGCCTCGAGGGAAAGCCACAGATCCCTTGATCCACGTGACAGGAAGCGTGACACTACTGCTGCAGCTCGGGAGGAAAGCGCACGTGCATGCCCCCACTCGAGACGAGGCCTGACTCCCCTGGGGAGACTCAGAAGCACCCCAAGATCCATGGCAACACTGGAGAGGAATCCTCAGGTTCCGGCCCCGACTCCACACAAGGACTGAGGCCCCGGCATGGACGGGAGAGGAATCCCGAGAGGTCCCCTAGCAACTCGCATGGGGACTGGCCTTTCCTGAGGCCACCAGAGCGGGTCCCTGAGGTCCCCGTCGTAACTCGAGAAGACCTGCCGCAACTCGAGAAAATCCAGGAGGTTCTCCCCTCCAGGCGAGATGAGGCCCATTTCCGCTGAGGCGTCTCGAGGCTGATCACACCTCACCTCTGGAACTTCGCAAGGGTCCTTCACACCCTTGGTGCAAATCCAGAAGTTCCCCGACCTAGCCGTCTCCACTCGAGAGGAATCACGAGGGTCCCGCCCACATCCAGAGGAGCCCCGTTTCCGCCTCGTAGCTCGAGATGAGGGATCCTTTCCCTGCTTCGTCGGGAAAGAGTTCCCGGCGTTCCCGTCGCATCTCAAGAGGAGGCCCTCTCAACAGGAACGGCGAGAGGAACTCCAGGGTCGTGCCACCATTCCAAGAGTCCCCCAGATGTCTCAGTCCATTCCAGAGGAACCTCTTTTCCCTTCACCGGCTCGTCTTTCACGCCGAGGATCGACTCACACCAAGGTGGCACGTGGCACAGCCCTGTGGGAAAGCCTCGTGGGAAAGCCTCGAGGGACAGCCTCGAGGGAAAGCCACAGATCCCTTGATCCACGTGACAGGAAGCGTGACACTACTGCTGCAGCTCGGGAGGAAAGCGCACGTGCATGCCCCCACTCGAGACGAGGCCTGACTCCCCTGGGGAGGCTCAGAAGCACCCCAAGATCCATGGCAACACTGGAGAGGAATCCTCAGGTTCCGGCCCCGACTCCACACAAGGACTGAGGCCCCGGCATGGACGGGAGAGGAATCCCGAGAGGTCCCCTAGCAACTCGCATGGGGACTGGCCTTTCCTGAGGCCACCAGAGCGGGTCCCTGAGGTCCCCGTCGTAACTCGAGAAGACCTGCCGCAACTCGAGAAAATCCAGGAGGTTCTCCCCTCCAGGCGAGATGAGGCCCATTTCCGCTGAGGCGTCTCGAGGCTGATCACACCTCACCTCTGGAACTTCGCAAGGGTCCTTCACACCCTTGGTGCAAATCCAGAAGTTCCCCGACCTAGCCGTCTCCACTCGAGAGGAATCACGAGGGTCCCGCCCACATCCAGAGGAGCCCCGTTTCCGCCTCGTAGCTCGAGATGAGGGATCCTTTCCCTGCTTCGTCGGGAAAGAGTTCCCGGCGTTCCCGTCGCATCTCAAGAGGAGGCCCTCTCAACAGGAACGGCGAGAGGAACTCCAGGGTCGTGCCACCATTCCAAGAGTCCCCCAGATGTCTCAGTCCATTCCAGAGGAACCTCTTTTCCCTTCACCGGCTCGTCTTTCACGCCGAGGATCGACTCACACCAAGGTGGCCCGTGGCCCAGCCCTGTGGGAAAGCCTCGTGGGAAAGCCTCGAGGGACAGCCTCGAGGGAAAGCCACAGATCCCTTGATCCACGTGACAGGAAGCGTGACACTACTGCTGCAGCTCGGGAGGAAAGCGCACGTGCATGCCCCCACTCGAGACGAGGCCTGACTCCCCTGGGGAGACTCAGAAGCACCCCAAGATCCATGGCAACACTGGAGAGGAATCCTCAGGTTCCGGCCCCGACTCCACACAAGGACTGAGGCCCCGGCATGGACGGGAGAGGAATCCCGAGAGGTCCCCTAGCAACTCGCATGGGGACTGGCCTTTCCTGAGGCCACCAGAGCGGGTCCCTGAGGTCCCCGTCGTAACTCGAGAAGACCTGCCGCAACTCGAGAAAATCCAGGAGGTTCTCCCCTCCAGGCGAGATGAGGCCCATTTCCGCTGAGGCGTCTCGAGGCTGATCACACCTCACCTCTGGAACTTCGCAAGGGTCCTTCACACCCTTGGTGCAAATCCAGAAGTTCCCCGACCTAGCCGTCTCCACTCGAGAGGAATCACGAGGGTCCCGCCCACATCCAGAGGAGCCCCGTTTCCGCCTCGTAGCTCGAGATGAGGGATCCTTTCCCTGCTTCGTCGGGAAAGAGTTCCCGGCGTTCCCGTCGCATCTCAAGAGGAGGCCCTCTCAACAGGAACGGCGAGAGGAACTCCAGGGTCGTGCCACCATTCCAAGAGTCCCCCAGATGTCTCAGTCCATTCCAGAGGAACCTCTTTTCCCTTCACCGGCTCGTCTTTCACGCCGAGGATCGACTCACACCAAGGTGGCACGTGGCACAGCCCTGTGGGAAAGCCTCGTGGGAAAGCCTCGAGGGACAGCCTCGAGGGAAAGCCACAGATCCCTTGATCCACGTGACAGGAAGCGTGACACTACTGCTGCAGCTCGGGAGGAAAGCGCACGTGCATGCCCCCACTCGAGACGAGGCCTGACTCCCCTGGGGAGACTCAGAAGCACCCCAAGATCCATGGCAACACTGGAGAGGAATCCTCAGGTTCCGGCCCCGACTCCACACAAGGACTGAGGCCCCGGCATGGACGGGAGAGGAATCCCGAGAGGTCCCCTAGCAACTCGCATGGGGACTGGCCTTTCCTGAGGCCACCAGAGCGGGTCCCTGAGGTCCCCGTCGTAACTCGAGAAGACCTGCCGCAACTCGAGAAAATCCAGGAGGTTCTCCCCTCCAGGCGAGATGAGGCCCATTTCCGCTGAGGCGTCTCGAGGCTGATCACACCTCACCTCTGGAACTTCGAAAGGGTCCTTCACACCCTTGGTGCAAATCCAGAAGTTCCCCGACCTAGCCGTCTCCACTCGAGAGGAATCACGAGGGTCCCGCCCACATCCAGAGGAGCCCCGTTTCCGCCTCGTAGCTCGAGATGAGGGATCCTTTCCCTGCTTCGTCGGGAAAGAGTTCCCGGCGTTCCCGTCGCATCTCAAGAGGAGGCCCTCTCAACAGGAACGGCGAGAGGAACTCCAGGGTCGTGCCACCATTCCAAGAGTCCCCCAGATGTCTCAGTCCATTCCAGAGGAACCTCTTTTCCCTTCACCGGCTCGTCTTTCACGCCGAGGATCGACTCACACCAAGGTGGCACGTGGCACAGCCCTGTGGGAAAGCCTCGTGGGAAAGCCTCGAGGGACAGCCTCGAGGGAAAGCCACAGATCCCTTGATCCACGTGACAGGAAGCGTGACACTACTGCTGCAGCTCGGGAGGAAAGCGCACGTGCATGCCCCCACTCGAGACGAGGCCTGACTCCCCTGGGGAGACTCAGAAGCACCCCAAGATCCATGGCAACACTGGAGAGGAATCCTCAGGTTCCGGCCCCGACTCCACACAAGGACTGAGGCCCCGGCATGGACGGGAGAGGAATCCCGAGAGGTCCCCTAGCAACTCGCATGGGGACTGGCCTTTCCTGAGGCCACCAGAGCGGGTCCCTGAGGTCCCCGTCGTAACTCGAGAAGACCTGCCGCAACTCGAGAAAATCCAGGAGGTTCTCCCCTCCAGGCGAGATGAGGCCCATTTCCGCTGAGGCGTCTCGAGGCTGATCACACCTCACCTCTGGAACTTCGAAAGGGTCCTTCACACCCTTGGTGCAAATCCAGAAGTTCCCCGACCTAGCCGTCTCCACTCGAGAGGAATCACGAGGGTCCCGCCCACATCCAGAGGAGCCCCGTTTCCGCCTCGTAGCTCGAGATGAGGGATCCTTTCCCTGCTTCGTCGGGAAAGAGTTCCCGGCGTTCCCGTCGCATCTCAAGAGGAGGCCCTCTCAACAGGAACGGCGAGAGGAACTCCAGGGTCGTGCCACCATTCCAAGAGTCCCCCAGATGTCTCAGTCCATTCCAGAGGAACCTCTTTTCCCTTCACCGGCTCGTCTTTCACGCCGAGGATCGACTCACACCAAGGTGGCACGTGGCACAGCCCTGTGGGAAAGCCTCGTGGGAAAGCCTCGAGGGACAGCCTCGAGGGAAAGCCACAGATCCCTTGATCCACGTGACAGGAAGCGTGACACTACTGCTGCAGCTCGGGAGGAAAGCGCACGTGCATGCCCCCACTCGAGACGAGGCCTGACTCCCCTGGGGAGACTCAGAAGCACCCCAAGATCCATGGCAACACTGGAGAGGAATCCTCAGGTTCCGGCCCCGACTCCACACAAGGACTGAGGCCCCGGCATGGACGGGAGAGGAATCCCGAGAGGTCCCCTAGCAACTCGCATGGGGACTGGCCTTTCCTGAGGCCACCAGAGCGGGTCCCTGAGGTCCCCGTCGTAACTCGAGAAGACCTGCCGCAACTCGAGAAAATCCAGGAGGTTCTCCCCTCCAGGCGAGATGAGGCCCATTTCCGCTGAGGCGTCTCGAGGCTGATCACACCTCACCTCTGGAACTTCGCAAGGGTCCTTCACACCCTTGGTGCAAATCCAGAAGTTCCCCGACCTAGCCGTCTCCACTCGAGAGGAATCACGAGGGTCCCGCCCACATCCAGAGGAGCCCCGTTTCCGCCTCGTAGCTCGAGATGAGGGATCCTTTCCCTGCTTCGTCGGGAAAGAGTTCCCGGCGTTCCCGTCGCATCTCAAGAGGAGGCCCTCTCAACAGGAACGGCGAGAGGAACTCCAGGGTCGTGCCACCATTCCAAGAGTCCCCCAGATGTCTCAGTCCATTCCAGAGGAACCTCTTTTCCCTTCACCGGCTCGTCTTTCACGCCGAGGATCGACTCACACCAAGGTGGCACGTGGCACAGCCCTGTGGGAAAGCCTCGTGGGAAAGCCTCGAGGGACAGCCTCGAGGGAAAGCCACAGATCCCTTGATCCACGTGACAGGAAGCGTGACACTACTGCTGCAGCTCGGGAGGAAAGCGCACGTGCATGCCCCCACTCGAGACGAGGCCTGACTCCCCTGGGGAGACTCAGAAGCACCCCAAGATCCATGGCAACACTGGAGAGGAATCCTCAGGTTCCGGCCCCGACTCCACACAAGGACTGAGGCCCCGGCATGGACGGGAGAGGAATCCCGAGAGGTCCCCTAGCAACTCGCATGGGGACTGGCCTTTCCTGAGGCCACCAGAGCGGGTCCCTGAGGTCCCCGTCGTAACTCGAGAAGACCTGCCGCAACTCGAGAAAATCCAGGAGGTTCTCCCCTCCAGGCGAGATGAGGCCCATTTCCGCTGAGGCGTCTCGAGGCTGATCACACCTCACCTCTGGAACTTCGCAAGGGTCCTTCACACCCTTGGTGCAAATCCAGAAGTTCCCCGACCTAGCCGTCTCCACTCGAGAGGAATCACGAGGGTCCCGCCCACATCCAGAGGAGCCCCGTTTCCGCCTCGTAGCTCGAGATGAGGGATCCTTTCCCTGCTTCGTCGGGAAAGAGTTCCCGGCGTTCCCGTCGCATCTCAAGAGGAGGCCCTCTCAACAGGAACGGCGAGAGGAACTCCAGGGTCGTGCCACCATTCCAAGAGTCCCCCAGATGTCTCAGTCCATTCCAGAGGAACCTCTTTTCCCTTCACCGGCTCGTCTTTCACGCCGAGGATCGACTCACACCAAGGTGGCACGTGGCACAGCCCTGTGGGAAAGCCTCGTGGGAAAGCCTCGAGGGACAGCCTCGAGGGAAAGCCACAGATCCCTTGATCCACGTGACAGGAAGCGTGACACTACTGCTGCAGCTCGGGAGGAAAGCGCACGTGCATGCCCCCACTCGAGACGAGGCCTGACTCCCCTGGGGAGACTCAGAAGCACCCCAAGATCCATGGCAACACTGGAGAGGAATCCTCAGGTTCCGGCCCCGACTCCACACAAGGACTGAGGCCCCGGCATGGACGGGAGAGGAATCCCGAGAGGTCCCCTAGCAACTCGCATGGGGACTGGCCTTTCCTGAGGCCACCAGAGCGGGTCCCTGAGGTCCCCGTCGTAACTCGAGAAGACCTGCCGCAACTCGAGAAAATCCAGGAGGTTCTCCCCTCCAGGCGAGATGAGGCCCATTTCCGCTGAGGCGTCTCGAGGCTGATCACACCTCACCTCTGGAACTTCGCAAGGGTCCTTCACACCCTTGGTGCAAATCCAGAAGTTCCCCGACCTAGCCGTCTCCACTCGAGAGGAATCACGAGGGTCCCGCCCACATCCAGAGGAGCCCCGTTTCCGCCTCGTAGCTCGAGATGAGGGATCCTTTCCCTGCTTCGTCGGGAAAGAGTTCCCGGCGTTCCCGTCGCATCTCAAGAGGAGGCCCTCTCAACAGGAACGGCGAGAGGAACTCCAGGGTCGTGCCACCATTCCAAGAGTCCCCCAGATGTCTCAGTCCATTCCAGAGGAACCTCTTTTCCCTTCACCGGCTCGTCTTTCACGCCGAGGATCGACTCACACCAAGGTGGCACGTGGCCCAGCCCTGTGGGAAAGCCTCGTGGGAAAGCCTCGAGGGACAGCCTCGAGGGAAAGCCACAGATCCCTTGATCCACGTGACAGGAAGCGTGACACTACTGCTGCAGCTCGGGAGGAAAGCGCACGTGCATGCCCCCACTCGAGACGAGGCCTGACTCCCCTGGGGAGACTCAGAAGCACCCCAAGATCCATGGCAACACTGGAGAGGAATCCTCAGGTTCCGGCCCCGACTCCACACAAGGACTGAGGCCCCGGCATGGACGGGAGAGGAATCCCGAGAGGTCCCCTAGCAACTCGCATGGGGACTGGCCTTTCCTGAGGCCACCAGAGCGGGTCCCTGAGGTCCCCGTCGTAACTCGAGAAGACCTGCCGCAACTCGAGAAAATCCAGGAGGTTCTCCCCTCCAGGCGAGATGAGGCCCATTTCCGCTGAGGCGTCTCGAGGCTGATCACACCTCACCTCTGGAACTTCGCAAGGGTCCTTCACACCCTTGGTGCAAATCCAGAAGTTCCCCGACCTAGCCGTCTCCACTCGAGAGGAATCACGAGGGTCCCGCCCACATCCAGAGGAGCCCCGTTTCCGCCTCGTAGCTCGAGATGAGGGATCCTTTCCCTGCTTCGTCGGGAAAGAGTTCCCGGCGTTCCCGTCGCATCTCAAGAGGAGGCCCTCTCAACAGGAACGGCGAGAGGAACTCCAGGGTCGTGCCACCATTCCAAGAGTCCCCCAGATGTCTCAGTCCATTCCAGAGGAACCTCTTTTCCCTTCACCGGCTCGTCTTTCACGCCGAGGATCGACTCACACCAAGGTGGCACGTGGCACAGCCCTGTGGGAAAGCCTCGTGGGAAAGCCTCGAGGGACAGCCTCGAGGGAAAGCCACAGATCCCTTGATCCACGTGACAGGAAGCGTGACACTACTGCTGCAGCTCGGGAGGAAAGCGCACGTGCATGCCCCCACTCGAGACGAGGCCTGACTCCCCTGGGGAGACTCAGAAGCACCCCAAGATCCATGGCAACACTGGAGAGGAATCCTCAGGTTCCGGCCCCGACTCCACACAAGGACTGAGGCCCCGGCATGGACGGGAGAGGAATCCCGAGAGGTCCCCTAGCAACTCGCATGGGGACTGGCCTTTCCTGAGGCCACCAGAGCGGGTCCCTGAGGTCCCCGTCGTAACTCGAGAAGACCTGCCGCAACTCGAGAAAATCCAGGAGGTTCTCCCCTCCAGGCGAGATGAGGCCCATTTACGCTGAGGCGTCTCGAGGCTGATCACACCTCACCTCTGGAACTTCGCAAGGGTCCTTCACACCCTTGGTGCAAATCCAGAAGTTCCCCGACCTAGCCGTCTCCACTCGAGAGGAATCAAGAGGGTCCCGCCCACATCCAGAGGAGCCCCGTTTCCGCCTCGTAGCTCGAGATGAGGGATCCTTTCCCTGCTTCGTCGGGAAAGAGTTCCCGGCGTTCCCGTCGCATCTCAAGAGGAGGCCCTCTCAACAGGAACGGCGAGAGGAACTCCAGGGTCGTGCCACCATTCCAAGAGTCCCCCAGATGTCTCAGTCCATTCCAGAGGAACCTCTTTTCCCTTCACCGGCTCGTCTTTCACGCCGAGGATCGACTCACACCAAGGTGGCACGTGGCACAGCCCTGTGGGAAAGCCTCGTGGGAAAGCCTCGAGGGACAGCCTCGAGGGAAAGCCACAGATCCCTTGATCCACGTGACAGGAAGCGTGACACTACTGCTGCAGCTCGGGAGGAAAGCGCACGTGCATGCCCCCACTCGAGACGAGGCCTGACTCCCCTGGGGAGACTCAGAAGCACCCCAAGATCCATGGCAACACTGGAGAGGAATCCTCAGGTTCCGGCCCCGACTCCACACAAGGACTGAGGCCCCGGCATGGACGGGAGAGGAATCCCGAGAGGTCCCCTAGCAACTCGCATGGGGACTGGCCTTTCCTGAGGCCACCAGAGCGGGTCCCTGAGGTCCCCGTCGTAACTCGAGAAGACCTGCCGCAACTCGAGAAAATCCAGGAGGTTCTCCCCTCCAGGCGAGATGAGGCCCATTTCCGCTGAGGCGTCTCGAGGCTGATCACACCTCACCTCTGGAACTTCGAAAGGGTCCTTCACACCCTTGGTGCAAATCCAGAAGTTCCCCGACCTAGCCGTCTCCACTCGAGAGGAATCACGAGGGTCCCGCCCACATCCAGAGGAGCCCCGTTTCCGCCTCGTAGCTCGAGATGAGGGATCCTTTCCCTGCTTCGTCGGGAAAGAGTTCCCGGCGTTCCCGTCGCATCTCAAGAGGAGGCCCTCTCAACAGGAACGGCGAGAGGAACTCCAGGGTCGTGCCACCATTCCAAGAGTCCCCCAGATGTCTCAGTCCATTCCAGAGGAACCTCTTTTCCCTTCACCGGCTCGTCTTTCACGCCGAGGATCGACTCACACCAAGGTGGCACGTGGCACAGCCCTGTGGGAAAGCCTCGTGGGAAAGCCTCGAGGGACAGCCTCGAGGGAAAGCCACAGATCCCTTGATCCACGTGACAGGAAGCGTGACACTACTGCTGCAGCTCGGGAGGAAAGCGCACGTGCATGCCCCCACTCGAGACGAGGCCTGACTCCCCTGGGGAGACTCAGAAGCACCCCAAGATCCATGGCAACACTGGAGAGGAATCCTCAGGTTCCGGCCCCGACTCCACACAAGGACTGAGGCCCCGGCATGGACGGGAGAGGAATCCCGAGAGGTCCCCTAGCAACTCGCATGGGGACTGGCCTTTCCTGAGGCCACCAGAGCGGGTCCCTGAGGTCCCCGTCGTAACTCGAGAAGACCTGCCGCAACTCGAGAAAATCCAGGAGGTTCTCCCCTCCAGGCGAGATGAGGCCCATTTCCGCTGAGGCGTCTCGAGGCTGATCACACCTCACCTCTGGAACTTCGCAAGGGTCCTTCACACCCTTGGTGCAAATCCAGAAGTTCCCCGACCTAGCCGTCTCCACTCGAGAGGAATCACGAGGGTCCCGCCCACATCCAGAGGAGCCCCGTTTCCGCCTCGTAGCTCGAGATGAGGGATCCTTTCCCTGCTTCGTCGGGAAAGAGTTCCCGGCGTTCCCGTCGCATCTCAAGAGGAGGCCCTCTCAACAGGAACGGCGAGAGGAACTCCAGGGTCGTGCCACCATTCCAAGAGTCCCCCAGATGTCTCAGTCCATTCCAGAGGAACCTCTTTTCCCTTCACCGGCTCGTCTTTCACGCCGAGGATCGACTCACACCAAGGTGGCACGTGGCCCAGCCCTGTGGGAAAGCCTCGTGGGAAAGCCTCGAGGGACAGCCTCGAGGGAAAGCCACAGATCCCTTGATCCACGTGACAGGAAGCGTGACACTACTGCTGCAGCTCGGGAGGAAAGCGCACGTGCATGCCCCCACTCGAGACGAGGCCTGACTCCCCTGGGGAGACTCAGAAGCACCCCAAGATCCATGGCAACACTGGAGAGGAATCCTCAGGTTCCGGCCCCGACTCCACACAAGGACTGAGGCCCCGGCATGGACGGGAGAGGAATCCCGAGAGGTCCCCTAGCAACTCGCATGGGGACTGGCCTTTCCTGAGGCCACCAGAGCGGGTCCCTGAGGTCCCCGTCGTAACTCGAGAAGACCTGCCGCAACTCGAGAAAATCCAGGAGGTTCTCCCCTCCAGGCGAGATGAGGCCCATTTCCGCTGAGGCGTCTCGAGGCTGATCACACCTCACCTCTGGAACTTCGCAAGGGTCCTTCACACCCTTGGTGCAAATCCAGAAGTTCCCCGACCTAGCCGTCTCCACTCGAGAGGAATCACGAGGGTCCCGCCCACATCCAGAGGAGCCCCGTTTCCGCCTCGTAGCTCGAGATGAGGGATCCTTTCCCTGCTTCGTCGGGAAAGAGTTCCCGGCGTTCCCGTCGCATCTCAAGAGGAGGCCCTCTCAACAGGAACGGCAAGAGGAACTCCAGGGTCGTGCCACCATTCCAAGAGTCCCCCAGATGTCTCAGTCCATTCCAGAGGAACCTCTTTTCCCTTCACCGGCTCGTCTTTCACGCCGAGGATCGACTCACACCAAGGTGGCACGTGGCACAGCCCTGTGGGAAAGCCTCGTGGGAAAGCCTCGAGGGACAGCCTCGAGGGAAAGCCACAGATCCCTTGATCCACGTGACAGGAAGCGTGACACTACTGCTGCAGCTCGGGAGGAAAGCGCACGTGCATGCCCCCACTCGAGACGAGGCCTGACTCCCCTGGGGAGACTCAGAAGCACCCCAAGATCCATGGCAACACTGGAGAGGAATCCTCAGGTTCCGGCCCCGACTCCACACAAGGACTGAGGCCCCGGCATGGACGGGAGAGGAATCCCGAGAGGTCCCCTAGCAACTCGCATGGGGACTGGCCTTTCCTGAGGCCACCAGAGCGGGTCCCTGAGGTCCCCGTCGTAACTCGAGAAGACCTGCCGCAACTCGAGAAAATCCAGGAGGTTCTCCCCTCCAGGCGAGATGAGGCCCATTTCCGCTGAGGCGTCTCGAGGCTGATCACACCTCACCTCTGGAACTTCGCAAGGGTCCTTCACACCCTTGGTGCAAATCCAGAAGTTCCCCGACCTAGCCGTCTCCACTCGAGAGGAATCACGAGGGTCCCGCCCACATCCAGAGGAGCCCCGTTTCCGCCTCGTAGCTCGAGATGAGGGATCCTTTCCCTGCTTCGTCGGGAAAGAGTTCCCGGCGTTCCCGTCGCATCTCAAGAGGAGGCCCTCTCAACAGGAACGGCGAGAGGAACTCCAGGGTCGTGCCACCATTCCAAGAGTCCCCCAGATGTCTCAGTCCATTCCAGAGGAACCTCTTTTCCCTTCACCGGCTCGTCTTTCACGCCGAGGATCGACTCACACCAAGGTGGCACGTGGCACAGCCCTGTGGGAAAGCCTCGTGGGAAAGCCTCGAGGGACAGCCTCGAGGGAAAGCCACAGATCCCTTGATCCACGTGACAGGAAGCGTGACACTACTGCTGCAGCTCGGGAGGAAAGCGCACGTGCATGCCCCCACTCGAGACGAGGCCTGACTCCCCTGGGGAGACTCAGAAGCACCCCAAGATCCATGGCAACACTGGAGAGGAATCCTCAGGTTCCGGCCCCGACTCCACACAAGGACTGAGGCCCCGGCATGGACGGGAGAGGAATCCCGAGAGGTCCCCTAGCAACTCGCATGGGGACTGGCCTTTCCTGAGGCCACCAGAGCGGGTCCCTGAGGTCCCCGTCGTAACTCGAGAAGACCTGCCGCAACTCGAGAAAATCCAGGAGGTTCTCCCCTCCAGGCGAGATGAGGCCCATTTCCGCTGAGGCGTCTCGAGGCTGATCACACCTCACCTCTGGAACTTCGAAAGGGTCCTTCACACCCTTGGTGCAAATCCAGAAGTTCCCCGACCTAGCCGTCTCCACTCGAGAGGAATCACGAGGGTCCCGCCCACATCCAGAGGAGCCCCGTTTCCGCCTCGTAGCTCGAGATGAGGGATCCTTTCCCTGCTTCTTCGGGAAAGAGTTCCCGGCGTTCCCGTCGCATCTCAAGAGGAGGCCCTCTCAACAGGAACGGCGAGAGGAACTCCAGGGTCGTGCCACCATTCCAAGAGTCCCCCTGATGTCTCAGTCCATTCCAGAGGAACCTCTTTTCCCTTCACCGGCTCGTCTTTCACGCCGAGGATCGACTCACACCAAGGTGGCACGTGGCACAGCCCTGTGGGAAAGCCTCGTGGGAAAGCCTCGAGGGACAGCCTCGAGGGAAAGCCACAGATCCCTTGATCCACGTGACAGGAAGCGTGACACTACTGCTGCAGCTCGGGAGGAAAGCGCACGTGCATGCCCCCACTCGAGACGAGGCCTGACTCCCCTGGGGAGACTCAGAAGCACCCCAAGATCCATGGCAACACTGGAGAGGAATCCTCAGGTTCCGGCCCCGACTCCACACAAGGACTGAGGCCCCGGCATGGACGGGAGAGGAATCCCGAGAGGTCCCCTAGCAACTCGCATGGGGACTGGCCTTTCCTGAGGCCACCAGAGCGGGTCCCTGAGGTCCCCGTCGTAACTCGAGAAGACCTGCCGCAACTCGAGAAAATCCAGGAGGTTCTCCCCTCCAGGCGAGATGAGGCCCATTTCCGCTGAGGCGTCTCGAGGCTGATCACACCTCACCTCTGGAACTTCGCAAGGGTCCTTCACACCCTTGGTGCAAATCCAGAAGTTCCCCGACCTAGCCGTCTCCACTCGAGAGGAATCACGAGGGTCCCGCCCACATCCAGAGGAGCCCCGTTTCCGCCTCGTAGCTCGAGATGAGGGATCCTTTCCCTGCTTCGTCGGGAAAGAGTTCCCGGCGTTCCCGTCGCATCTCAAGAGGAGGCCCTCTCAACAGGAACGGCGAGAGGAACTCCAGGGTCGTGCCACCATTCCAAGAGTCCCCCAGATGTCTCAGTCCATTCCAGAGGAACCTCTTTTCCCTTCACCGGCTCGTCTTTCACGCCGAGGATCGACTCACACCAAGGTGGCACGTGGCACAGCCCTGTGGGAAAGCCTCGTGGGAAAGCCTCGAGGGACAGCCTCGAGGGAAAGCCACAGATCCCTTGATCCACGTGACAGGAAGCGTGACACTACTGCTGCAGCTCGGGAGGAAAGCGCACGTGCATGCCCCCACTCGAGACGAGGCCTGACTCCCCTGGGGAGACTCAGAAGCACCCCAAGATCCATGGCAACACTGGAGAGGAATCCTCAGGTTCCGGCCCCGACTCCACACAAGGACTGAGGCCCCGGCATGGACGGGAGAGGAATCCCGAGAGGTCCCCTAGCAACTCGCATGGGGACTGGCCTTTCCTGAGGCCACCAGAGCGGGTCCCTGAGGTCCCCGTCGTAACTCGAGAAGACCTGCCGCAACTCGAGAAAATCCAGGAGGTTCTCCCCTCCAGGCGAGATGAGGCCCATTTCCGCTGAGGCGTCTCGAGGCTGATCACACCTCACCTCTGGAACTTCGCAAGGGTCCTTCACACCCTTGGTGCAAATCCAGAAGTTCCCCGACCTAGCCGTCTCCACTCGAGAGGAATCACGAGGGTCCCGCCCACATCCAGAGGAGCCCCGTTTCCGCCTCGTAGCTCGAGATGAGGGATCCTTTCCCTGCTTCGTCGGGAAAGAGTTCCCGGCGTTCCCGTCGCATCTCAAGAGGAGGCCCTCTCAACAGGAACGGCGAGAGGAACTCCAGGGTCGTGCCACCATTCCAAGAGTCCCCCAGATGTCTCAGTCCATTCCAGAGGAACCTCTTTTCCCTTCACCGGCTCGTCTTTCACGCCGAGGATCGACTCACACCAAGGTGGCACGTGGCACAGCCCTGTGGGAAAGCCTCGTGGGAAAGCCTCGAGGGACAGCCTCGAGGGAAAGCCACAGATCCCTTGATCCACGTGACAGGAAGCGTGACACTACTGCTGCAGCTCGGGAGGAAAGCGCACGTGCATGCCCCCACTCGAGACGAGGCCTGACTCCCCTGGGGAGACTCAGAAGCACCCCAAGATCCATGGCAACACTGGAGAGGAATCCTCAGGTTCCGGCCCCGACTCCACACAAGGACTGAGGCCCCGGCATGGACGGGAGAGGAATCCCGAGAGGTCCCCTAGCAACTCGCATGGGGACTGGCCTTTCCTGAGGCCACCAGAGCGGGTCCCTGAGGTCCCCGTCGTAACTCGAGAAGACCTGCCGCAACTCGAGAAAATCCAGGAGGTTCTCCCCTCCAGGCGAGATGAGGCCCATTTCCGCTGAGGCGTCTCGAGGCTGATCACACCTCACCTCTGGAACTTCGCAAGGGTCCTTCACACCCTTGGTGCAAATCCAGAAGTTCCCCGACCTAGCCGTCTCCACTCGAGAGGAATCACGAGGGTCCCGCCCACATCCAGAGGAGCCCCGTTTCCGCCTCGTAGCTCGAGATGAGGGATCCTTTCCCTGCTTCGTCGGGAAAGAGTTCCCGGCGTTCCCGTCGCATCTCAAGAGGAGGCCCTCTCAACAGGAACGGCGAGAGGAACTCCAGGGTCGTGCCACCATTCCAAGAGTCCCCCAGATGTCTCAGTCCATTCCAGAGGAACCTCTTTTCCCTTCACCGGCTCGTCTTTCACGCCGAGGATCGACTCACACCAAGGTGGCACGTGGCACAGCCCTGTGGGAAAGCCTCGTGGGAAAGCCTCGAGGGACAGCCTCGAGGGAAAGCCACAGATCCCTTGATCCACGTGACAGGAAGCGTGACACTACTGCTGCAGCTCGGGAGGAAAGCGCACGTGCATGCCCCCACTCGAGACGAGGCCTGACTCCCCTGGGGAGACTCAGAAGCACCCCAAGATCCATGGCAACACTGGAGAGGAATCCTCAGGTTCCGGCCCCGACTCCACACAAGGACTGAGGCCCCGGCATGGACGGGAGAGGAATCCCGAGAGGTCCCCTAGCAACTCGCATGGGGACTGGCCTTTCCTGAGGCCACCAGAGCGGGTCCCTGAGGTCCCCGTCGTAACTCGAGAAGACCTGCCGCAACTCGAGAAAATCCAGGAGGTTCTCCCCTCCAGGCGAGATGAGGCCCATTTCCGCTGAGGCGTCTCGAGGCTGATCACACCTCACCTCTGGAACTTCGCAAGGGTCCTTCACACCCTTGGTGCAAATCCAGAAGTTCCCCGACCTAGCCGTCTCCACTCGAGAGGAATCACGAGGGTCCCGCCCACATCCAGAGGAGCCCCGTTTCCGCCTCGTAGCTCGAGATGAGGGATCCTTTCCCTGCTTCGTCGGGAAAGAGTTCCCGGCGTTCCCGTCGCATCTCAAGAGGAGGCCCTCTCAACAGGAACGGCGAGAGGAACTCCAGGGTCGTGCCACCATTCCAAGAGTCCCCCAGATGTCTCAGTCCATTCCAGAGGAACCTCTTTTCCCTTCACCGGCTCGTCTTTCACGCCGAGGATCGACTCACACCAAGGTGGCACGTGGCACAGCCCTGTGGGAAAGCCTCGTGGGAAAGCCTCGAGGGACAGCCTCGAGGGAAAGCCACAGATCCCTTGATCCACGTGACAGGAAGCGTGACACTACTGCTGCAGCTCGGGAGGAAAGCGCACGTGCATGCCCCCACTCGAGACGAGGCCTGACTCCCCTGGGGAGACTCAGAAGCACCCCAAGATCCATGGCAACACTGGAGAGGAATCCTCAGGTTCCGGCCCCGACTCCACACAAGGACTGAGGCCCCGGCATGGACGGGAGAGGAATCCCGAGAGGTCCCCTAGCAACTCGCATGGGGACTGGCCTTTCCTGAGGCCACCAGAGCGGGTCCCTGAGGTCCCCGTCGTAACTCGAGAAGACCTGCCGCAACTCGAGAAAATCCAGGAGGTTCTCCCCTCCAGGCGAGATGAGGCCCATTTCCGCTGAGGCGTCTCGAGGCTGATCACACCTCACCTCTGGAACTTCGAAAGGGTCCTTCACACCCTTGGTGCAAATCCAGAAGTTCCCCGACCTAGCCGTCTCCACTCGAGAGGAATCACGAGGGTCCCGCCCACATCCAGAGGAGCCCCGTTTCCGCCTCGTAGCTCGAGATGAGGGATCCTTTCCCTGCTTCGTCGGGAAAGAGTTCCCGGCGTTCCCGTCGCATCTCAAGAGGAGGCCCTCTCAACAGGAACGGCGAGAGGAACTCCAGGGTCGTGCCACCATTCCAAGAGTCCCCCAGATGTCTCAGTCCATTCCAGAGGAACCTCTTTTCCCTTCACCGGCTCGTCTTTCACGCCGAGGATCGACTCACACCAAGGTGGCACGTGGCACAGCCCTGTGGGAAAGCCTCGTGGGAAAGCCTCGAGGGACAGCCTCGAGGGAAAGCCACAGATCCCTTGATCCACGTGACAGGAAGCGTGACACTACTGCTGCAGCTCGGGAGGAAAGCGCACGTGCATGCCCCCACTCGAGACGAGGCCTGACTCCCCTGGGGAGACTCAGAAGCACCCCAAGATCCATGGCAACACTGGAGAGGAATCCTCAGGTTCCGGCCCCGACTCCACACAAGGACTGAGGCCCCGGCATGGACGGGAGAGGAATCCCGAGAGGTCCCCTAGCAACTCGCATGGGGACTGGCCTTTCCTGAGGCCACCAGAGCGGGTCCCTGAGGTCCCCGTCGTAACTCGAGAAGACCTGCCGCAACTCGAGAAAATCCAGGAGGTTCTCCCCTCCAGGCGAGATGAGGCCCATTTCCGCTGAGGCGTCTCGAGGCTGATCACACCTCACCTCTGGAACTTCGAAAGGGTCCTTCACACCCTTGGTGCAAATCCAGAAGTTCCCCGACCTAGCCGTCTCCACTCGAGAGGAATCACGAGGGTCCCGCCCACATCCAGAGGAGCCCCGTTTCCGCCTCGTAGCTCGAGATGAGGGATCCTTTCCCTGCTTCGTCGGGAAAGAGTTCCCGGCGTTCCCGTCGCATCTCAAGAGGAGGCCCTCTCAACAGGAACGGCGAGAGGAACTCCAGGGTCGTGCCACCATTCCAAGAGTCCCCCAGATGTCTCAGTCCATTCCAGAGGAACCTCTTTTCCCTTCACCGGCTCGTCTTTCACGCCGAGGATCGACTCACACCAAGGTGGCACGTGGCCCAGCCCTGTGGGAAAGCCTCGTGGGAAAGCCTCGAGGGACAGCCTCGAGGGAAAGCCACAGATCCCTTGATCCACGTGACAGGAAGCGTGACACTACTGCTGCAGCTCGGGAGGAAAGCGCACGTGCATGCCCCCACTCGAGACGAGGCCTGACTCCCCTGGGGAGACTCAGAAGCACCCCAAGATCCATGGCAACACTGGAGAGGAATCCTCAGGTTCCGGCCCCGACTCCACACAAGGACTGAGGCCCCGGCATGGACGGGAGAGGAATCCCGAGAGGTCCCCTAGCAACTCGCATGGGGACTGGCCTTTCCTGAGGCCACCAGAGCGGGTCCCTGAGGTCCCCGTCGTAACTCGAGAAGACCTGCCGCAACTCGAGAAAATCCAGGAGGTTCTCCCCTCCAGGCGAGATGAGGCCCATTTCCGCTGAGGCGTCTCGAGGCTGATCACACCTCACCTCTGGAACTTCGCAAGGGTCCTTCACACCCTTGGTGCAAATCCAGAAGTTCCCCGACCTAGCCGTCTCCACTCGAGAGGAATCACGAGGGTCCCGCCCACATCCAGAGGAGCCCCGTTTCCGCCTCGTAGCTCGAGATGAGGGATCCTTTCCCTGCTTCGTCGGGAAAGAGTTCCCGGCGTTCCCGTCGCATCTCAAGAGGAGGCCCTCTCAACAGGAACGGCGAGAGGAACTCCAGGGTCGTGCCACCATTCCAAGAGTCCCCCAGATGTCTCAGTCCATTCCAGAGGAACCTCTTTTCCCTTCACCGGCTCGTCTTTCACGCCGAGGATCGACTCACACCAAGGTGGCACGTGGCACAGCCCTGTGGGAAAGCCTCGTGGGAAAGCCTCGAGGGACAGCCTCGAGGGAAAGCCACAGATCCCTTGATCCACGTGACAGGAAGCGTGACACTACTGCTGCAGCTCGGGAGGAAAGCGCACGTGCATGCCCCCACTCGAGACGAGGCCTGACTCCCCTGGGGAGACTCAGAAGCACCCCAAGATCCATGGCAACACTGGAGAGGAATCCTCAGGTTCCGGCCCCGACTCCACACAAGGACTGAGGCCCCGGCATGGACGGGAGAGGAATCCCGAGAGGTCCCCTAGCAACTCGCATGGGGACTGGCCTTTCCTGAGGCCACCAGAGCGGGTCCCTGAGGTCCCCGTCGTAACTCGAGAAGACCTGCCGCAACTCGAGAAAATCCAGGAGGTTCTCCCCTCCAGGCGAGATGAGGCCCATTTCCGCTGAGGCGTCTCGAGGCTGATCACACCTCACCTCTGGAACTTCGCAAGGGTCCTTCACACCCTTGGTGCAAATCCAGAAGTTCCCCGACCTAGCCGTCTCCACTCGAGAGGAATCACGAGGGTCCCGCCCACATCCAGAGGAGCCCCGTTTCCGCCTCGTAGCTCGAGATGAGGGATCCTTTCCCTGCTTCGTCGGGAAAGAGTTCCCGGCGTTCCCGTCGCATCTCAAGAGGAGGCCCTCTCAACAGGAACGGCGAGAGGAACTCCAGGGTCGTGCCACCATTCGAAGAGTCCCCCAGATGTCTCAGTCCATTCCAGAGGAACCTCTTTTCCCTTCACCGGCTCGTCTTTCACGCCGAGGATCGACTCACACCAAGGTGGCCCGTGGCCCAGCCCTGTGGGAAAGCCTCGTGGGAAAGCCTCGAGGGACAGCCTCGAGGGAAAGCCACAGATCCCTTGATCCACGTGACAGGAAGCGTGACACTACTGCTGCAGCTCGGGAGGAAAGCGCACGTGCATGCCCCCACTCGAGACGAGGCCTGACTCCCCTGGGGAGACTCAGAAGCACCCCAAGATCCATGGCAACACTGGAGAGGAATCCTCAGGTTCCGGCCCCGACTCCACACAAGGACTGAGGCCCCGGCATGGACGGGAGAGGAATCCCGAGAGGTCCCCTAGCAACTCGCATGGGGACTGGCCTTTCCTGAGGCCACCAGAGCGGGTCCCTGAGGTCCCCGTCGTAACTCGAGAAGACCTGCCGCAACTCGAGAAAATCCAGGAGGTTCTCCCCTCCAGGCGAGATGAGGCCCATTTCCGCTGAGGCGTCTCGAGGCTGATCACACCTCACCTCTGGAACTTCGAAAGGGTCCTTCACACCCTTGGTGCAAATCCAGAAGTTCCCCGACCTAGCCGTCTCCACTCGAGAGGAATCACGAGGGTCCCGCCCACATCCAGAGGAGCCCCGTTTCCGCCTCGTAGCTCGAGATGAGGGATCCTTTCCCTGCTTCGTCGGGAAAGAGTTCCCGGCGTTCCCGTCGCATCTCAAGAGGAGGCCCTCTCAACAGGAACGGCGAGAGGAACTCCAGGGTCGTGCCACCATTCCAAGAGTCCCCCAGATGTCTCAGTCCATTCCAGAGGAACCTCTTTTCCCTTCACCGGCTCGTCTTTCACGCCGAGGATCGACTCACACCAAGGTGGCACGTGGCACAGCCCTGTGGGAAAGCCTCGTGGGAAAGCCTCGAGGGACAGCCTCGAGGGAAAGCCACAGATCCCTTGATCCACGTGACAGGAAGCGTGACACTACTGCTGCAGCTCGGGAGGAAAGCGCACGTGCATGCCCCCACTCGAGACGAGGCCTGACTCCCCTGGGGAGACTCAGAAGCACCCCAAGATCCATGGCAACACTGGAGAGGAATCCTCAGGTTCCGGCCCCGACTCCACACAAGGACTGAGGCCCCGGCATGGACGGGAGAGGAATCCCGAGAGGTCCCCTAGCAACTCGCATGGGGACTGGCCTTTCCTGAGGCCACCAGAGCGGGTCCCTGAGGTCCCCGTCGTAACTCGAGAAGACCTGCCGCAACTCGAGAAAATCCAGGAGGTTCTCCCCTCCAGGCGAGATGAGGCCCATTTCCGCTGAGGCGTCTCGAGGCTGATCACACCTCACCTCTGGAACTTCGCAAGGGTCCTTCACACCCTTGGTGCAAATCCAGAAGTTCCCCGACCTAGCCGTCTCCACTCGAGAGGAATCACGAGGGTCCCGCCCACATCCAGAGGAGCCCCGTTTCCGCCTCGTAGCTCGAGATGAGGGATCCTTTCCCTGCTTCGTCGGGAAAGAGTTCCCGGCGTTCCCGTCGCATCTCAAGAGGAGGCCCTCTCAACAGGAACGGCGAGAGGAACTCCAGGGTCGTGCCACCATTCCAAGATTCCCCCAGATGTCTCAGTCCATTCCAGAGGAACCTCTTTTCCCTTCACCGGCTCGTCTTTCACGCCGAGGATCGACTCACACCAAGGTGGCACGTGGCCCAGCCCTGTGGGAAAGCCTCGTGGGAAAGCCTCGAGGGACAGCCTCGAGGGAAAGCCACAGATCCCTTGATCCACGTGACAGGAAGCGTGACACTACTGCTGCAGCTCGGGAGGAAAGCGCACGTGCATGCCCCCACTCGAGACGAGGCCTGACTCCCCTGGGGAGACTCAGAAGCACCCCAAGATCCATGGCAACACTGGAGAGGAATCCTCAGGTTCCGGCCCCGACTCCACACAAGGACTGAGGCCCCGGCATGGACGGGAGAGGAATCCCGAGAGGTCCCCTAGCAACTCGCATGGGGACTGGCCTTTCCTGAGGCCACCAGAGCGGGTCCCTGAGGTCCCCGTCGTAACTCGAGAAGACCTGCCGCAACTCGAGAAAATCCAGGAGGTTCTCCCCTCCAGGCGAGATGAGGCCCATTTCCGCTGAGGCGTCTCGAGGCTGATCACACCTCACCTCTGGAACTTCGAAAGGGTCCTTCACACCCTTGGTGCAAATCCAGAAGTTCCCCGACCTAGCCGTCTCCACTCGAGAGGAATCACGAGGGTCCCGCCCACATCCAGAGGAGCCCCGTTTCCGCCTCGTAGCTCGAGATGAGGGATCCTTTCCCTGCTTCGTCGGGAAAGAGTTCCCGGCGTTCCCGTCGCATCTCAAGAGGAGGCCCTCTCAACAGGAACGGCGAGAGGAACTCCAGGGTCGTGCCACCATTCCAAGAGTCCCCCAGATGTCTCAGTCCATTCCAGAGGAACCTCTTTTCCCTTCACCGGCTCGTCTTTCACGCCGAGGATCGACTCACACCAAGGTGGCACGTGGCACAGCCCTGTGGGAAAGCCTCGTGGGAAAGCCTCGAGGGACAGCCTCGAGGGAAAGCCACAGATCCCTTGATCCACGTGACAGGAAGCGTGACACTACTGCTGCAGCTCGGGAGGAAAGCGCACGTGCATGCCCCCACTCGAGACGAGGCCTGACTCCCCTGGGGAGACTCAGAAGCACCCCAAGATCCATGGCAACACTGGAGAGGAATCCTCAGGTTCCGGCCCCGACTCCACACAAGGACTGAGGCCCCGGCATGGACGGGAGAGGAATCCCGAGAGGTCCCCTAGCAACTCGCATGGGGACTGGCCTTTCCTGAGGCCACCAGAGCGGGTCCCTGAGGTCCCCGTCGTAACTCGAGAAGACCTGCCGCAACTCGAGAAAATCCAGGAGGTTCTCCCCTCCAGGCGAGATGAGGCCCATTTCCGCTGAGGCGTCTCGAGGCTGATCACACCTCACCTCTGGAACTTCGCAAGGGTCCTTCACACCCTTGGTGCAAATCCAGAAGTTCCCCGACCTAGCCGTCTCCACTCGAGAGGAATCACGAGGGTCCCGCCCACATCCAGAGGAGCCCCGTTTCCGCCTCGTAGCTCGAGATGAGGGATCCTTTCCCTGCTTCGTCGGGAAAGAGTTCCCGGCGTTCCCGTCGCATCTCAAGAGGAGGCCCTCTCAACAGGAACGGCGAGAGGAACTCCAGGGTCGTGCCACCATTCCAAGAGTCCCCCAGATGTCTCAGTCCATTCCAGAGGAACCTCTTTTCCCTTCACCGGCTCGTCTTTCACGCCGAGGATCGACTCACACCAAGGTGGCACGTGGCACAGCCCTGTGGGAAAGCCTCGTGGGAAAGCCTCGAGGGACAGCCTCGAGGGAAAGCCACAGATCCCTTGATCCACGTGACAGGAAGCGTGACACTACTGCTGCAGCTCGGGAGGAAAGCGCACGTGCATGCCCCCACTCGAGACGAGGCCTGACTCCCCTGGGGAGACTCAGAAGCACCCCAAGATCCATGGCAACACTGGAGAGGAATCCTCAGGTTCCGGCCCCGACTCCACACAAGGACTGAGGCCCCGGCATGGACGGGAGAGGAATCCCGAGAGGTCCCCTAGCAACTCGCATGGGGACTGGCCTTTCCTGAGGCCACCAGAGCGGGTCCCTGAGGTCCCCGTCGTAACTCGAGAAGACCTGCCGCAACTCGAGAAAATCCAGGAGGTTCTCCCCTCCAGGCGAGATGAGGCCCATTTCCGCTGAGGCGTCTCGAGGCTGATCACACCTCACCTCTGGAACTTCGCAAGGGTCCTTCACACCCTTGGTGCAAATCCAGAAGTTCCCCGACCTAGCCGTCTCCACTCGAGAGGAATCACGAGGGTCCCGCCCACATCCAGAGGAGCCCCGTTTCCGCCTCGTAGCTCGAGATGAGGGATCCTTTCCCTGCTTCGTCGGGAAAGAGTTCCCGGCGTTCCCGTCGCATCTCAAGAGGAGGCCCTCTCAACAGGAACGGCGAGAGGAACTCCAGGGTCGTGCCACCATTCCAAGAGTCCCCCAGATGTCTCAGTCCATTCCAGAGGAACCTCTTTTCCCTTCACCGGCTCGTCTTTCACGCCGAGGATCGACTCACACCAAGGTGGCACGTGGCACAGCCCTGTGGGAAAGCCTCGTGGGAAAGCCTCGAGGGACAGCCTCGAGGGAAAGCCACAGATCCCTTGATCCACGTGACAGGAAGCGTGACACTACTGCTGCAGCTCGGGAGGAAAGCGCACGTGCATGCCCCCACTCGAGACGAGGCCTGACTCCCCTGGGGAGACTCAGAAGCACCCCAAGATCCATGGCAACACTGGAGAGGAATCCTCAGGTTCCGGCCCCGACTCCACACAAGGACTGAGGCCCCGGCATGGACGGGAGAGGAATCCCGAGAGGTCCCCTAGCAACTCGCATGGGGACTGGCCTTTCCTGAGGCCACCAGAGCGGGTCCCTGAGGTCCCCGTCGTAACTCGAGAAGACCTGCCGCAACTCGAGAAAATCCAGGAGGTTCTCCCCTCCAGGCGAGATGAGGCCCATTTCCGCTGAGGCGTCTCGAGGCTGATCACACCTCACCTCTGGAACTTCGCAAGGGTCCTTCACACCCTTGGTGCAAATCCAGAAGTTCCCCGACCTAGCCGTCTCCACTCGAGAGGAATCACGAGGGTCCCGCCCACATCCAGAGGAGCCCCGTTTCCGCCTCGTAGCTCGAGATGAGGGATCCTTTCCCTGCTTCGTCGGGAAAGAGTTCCCGGCGTTCCCGTCGCATCTCAAGAGGAGGCCCTCTCAACAGGAACGGCGAGAGGAACTCCAGGGTCGTGCCACCATTCCAAGAGTCCCCCAGATGTCTCAGTCCATTCCAGAGGAACCTCTTTTCCCTTCACCGGCTCGTCTTTCACGCCGAGGATCGACTCACACCAAGGTGGCACGTGGCACAGCCCTGTGGGAAAGCCTCGTGGGAAAGCCTCGAGGGACAGCCTCGAGGGAAAGCCACAGATCCCTTGATCCACGTGACAGGAAGCGTGACACTACTGCTGCAGCTCGGGAGGAAAGCGCACGTGCATGCCCCCACTCGAGACGAGGCCTGACTCCCCTGGGGAGACTCAGAAGCACCCCAAGATCCATGGCAACACTGGAGAGGAATCCTCAGGTTCCGGCCCCGACTCCACACAAGGACTGAGGCCCCGGCATGGACGGGAGAGGAATCCCGAGAGGTCCCCTAGCAACTCGCATGGGGACTGGCCTTTCCTGAGGCCACCAGAGCGGGTCCCTGAGGTCCCCGTCGTAACTCGAGAAGACCTGCCGCAACTCGAGAAAATCCAGGAGGTTCTCCCCTCCAGGCGAGATGAGGCCCATTTCCGCTGAGGCGTCTCGAGGCTGATCACACCTCACCTCTGGAACTTCGCAAGGGTCCTTCACACCCTTGGTGCAAATCCAGAAGTTCCCCGACCTAGCCGTCTCCACTCGAGAGGAATCACGAGGGTCCCGCCCACATCCAGAGGAGCCCCGTTTCCGCCTCGTAGCTCGAGATGAGGGATCCTTTCCCTGCTTCGTCGGGAAAGAGTTCCCGGCGTTCCCGTCGCATCTCAAGAGGAGGCCCTCTCAACAGGAACGGCGAGAGGAACTCCAGGGTCGTGCCACCATTCCAAGAGTCCCCCAGATGTCTCAGTCCATTCCAGAGGAACCTCTTTTCCCTTCACCGGCTCGTCTTTCACGCCGAGGATCGACTCACACCAAGGTGGCACGTGGCACAGCCCTGTGGGAAAGCCTCGTGGGAAAGCGTCGAGGGACAGCCTCGAGGGAAAGCCACAGATCCCTTGATCCACGTGACAGGAAGCGTGACACTACTGCTGCAGCTCGGGAGGAAAGCGCACGTGCATGCCCCCACTCGAGACGAGGCCTGACTCCCCTGGGGAGACTCAGAAGCACCCCAAGATCCATGGCAACACTGGAGAGGAATCCTCAGGTTCCGGCCCCGACTCCACACAAGGACTGAGGCCCCGGCATGGACGGGAGAGGAATCCCGAGAGGTCCCCTAGCAACTCGCATGGGGACTGGCCTTTCCTGAGGCCACCAGAGCGGGTCCCTGAGGTCCCCGTCGTAACTCGAGAAGACCTGCCGCAACTCGAGAAAATCCAGGAGGTTCTCCCCTCCAGGCGAGATGAGGCCCATTTCCGCTGAGGCGTCTCGAGGCTGATCCCACCTCACCTCTGGAACTTCGCAAGGGTCCTTCACACCCTTGGTGCAAATCCAGAAGTTCCCCGACCTAGCCGTCTCCACTCGAGAGGAATCACGAGGGTCCCGCCCACATCCAGAGGAGCCCCGTTTCCGCCTCGTAGCTCGAGATGAGGGATCCTTTCCCTGCTTCGTCGGGAAAGAGTTCCCGGCGTTCCCGTCGCATCTCAAGAGGAGGCCCTCTCAACAGGAACGGCGAGAGGAACTCCAGGGTCGTGCCACCATTCCAAGAGTCCCCCAGATGTCTCAGTCCATTCCAGAGGAACCTCTTTTCCCTTCACCGGCTCGTCTTTCACGCCGAGGATCGACTCACACCAAGGTGGCACGTGGCACAGCCCTGTGGGAAAGCCTCGTGGGAAAGCCTCGAGGGACAGCCTCGAGGGAAAGCCACAGATCCCTTGATCCACGTGACAGGAAGCGTGACACTACTGCTGCAGCTCGGGAGGAAAGCGCACGTGCATGCCCCCACTCGAGACGAGGCCTGACTCCCCTGGGGAGACTCAGAAGCACCCCAAGATCCATGGCAACACTGGAGAGGAATCCTCAGGTTCCGGCCCCGACTCCACACAAGGACTGAGGCCCCGGCATGGACGGGAGAGGAATCCCGAGAGGTCCCCTAGCAACTCGCATGGGGACTGGCCTTTCCTGAGGCCACCAGAGCGGGTCCCTGAGGTCCCCGTCGTAACTCGAGAAGACCTGCCGCAACTCGAGAAAATCCAGGAGGTTCTCCCCTCCAGGCGAGATGAGGCCCATTTCCGCTGAGGCGTCTCGAGGCTGATCACACCTCACCTCTGGAACTTCGCAAGGGTCCTTCACACCCTTGGTGCAAATCCAGAAGTTCCCCGACCTAGCCGTCTCCACTCGAGAGGAATCACGAGGGTCCCGCCCACATCCAGAGGAGCCCCGTTTCCGCCTCGTAGCTCGAGATGAGGGATCCTTTCCCTGCTTCGTCGGGAAAGAGTTCCCGGCGTTCCCGTCGCATCTCAAGAGGAGGCCCTCTCAACAGGAACGGCGAGAGGAACTCCAGGGTCGTGCCACCATTCCAAGAGTCCCCCAGATGTCTCAGTCCATTCCAGAGGAACCTCTTTTCCCTTCACCGGCTCGTCTTTCACGCCGAGGATCGACTCACACCAAGGTGGCACGTGGCACAGCCCTGTGGGAAAGCCTCGTGGGAAAGCGTCGAGGGACAGCCTCGAGGGAAAGCCACAGATCCCTTGATCCACGTGACAGGAAGCGTGACACTACTGCTGCAGCTCGGGAGGAAAGCGCACGTGCATGCCCCCACTCGAGACGAGGCCTGACTCCCCTGGGGAGACTCAGAAGCACCCCAAGATCCATGGCAACACTGGAGAGGAATCCTCAGGTTCCGGCCCCGACTCCACACAAGGACTGAGGCCCCGGCATGGACGGGAGAGGAATCCCGAGAGGTCCCCTAGCAACTCGCATGGGGACTGGCCTTTCCTGAGGCCACCAGAGCGGGTCCCTGAGGTCCCCGTCGTAACTCGAGAAGACCTGCCGCAACTCGAGAAAATCCAGGAGGTTCTCCCCTCCAGGCGAGATGAGGCCCATTTCCGCTGAGGCGTCTCGAGGCTGATCACACCTCACCTCTGGAACTTCGAAAGGGTCCTTCACACCCTTGGTGCAAATCCAGAAGTTCCCCGACCTAGCCGTCTCCACTCGAGAGGAATCACGAGGGTCCCGCCCACATCCAGAGGAGCCCCGTTTCCGCCTCGTAGCTCGAGATGAGGGATCCTTTCCCTGCTTCGTCGGGAAAGAGTTCCCGGCGTTCCCGTCGCATCTCAAGAGGAGGCCCTCTCAACAGGAACGGCGAGAGGAACTCCAGGGTCGTGCCACCATTCCAAGAGTCCCCCAGATGTCTCAGTCCATTCCAGAGGAACCTCTTTTCCCTTCACCGGCTCGTCTTTCACGCCGAGGATCGACTCACACCAAGGTGGCACGTGGCACAGCCCTGTGGGAAAGCCTCGTGGGAAAGCGTCGAGGGACAGCCTCGAGGGAAAGCCACAGATCCCTTGATCCACGTGACAGGAAGCGTGACACTACTGCTGCAGCTCGGGAGGAAAGTGCACGTGCATGCCCCCACTCGAGACGAGGCCTGACTCCCCTGGGGAGACTCAGAAGCACCCCAAGATCCATGGCAACACTGGAGAGGAATCCTCAGGTTCCGGCCCCGACTCCACACAAGGACTGAGGCCCCGGCATGGACGGGAGAGGAATCCCGAGAGGTCCCCTAGCAACTCGCATGGGGACTGGCCTTTCCTGAGGCCACCAGAGCGGGTCCCTGAGGTCCCCGTCGTAACTCGAGAAGACCTGCCGCAACTCGAGAAAATCCAGGAGGTTCTCCCCTCCAGGCGAGATGAGGCCCATTTCCGCTGAGGCGTCTCGAGGCTGATCACACCTCACCTCTGGAACTTCGAAAGGGTCCTTCACACCCTTGGTGCAAATCAAGAAGTTCCCCGACCTAGCCGTCTCCACTCGAGAGGAATCACGTGGGTCCCGCCCACATCCAGAGGAGCCCCGTTTCCGCCTCGTAGCTCGAGATGAGGGATCCTTTCCCTGCTTCGTCGGGAAAGAGTTCCCGGCGTTCCCGTCGCATCTCAAGAGGAGGCCCTCTCAACAGGAACGGCGAGAGGAACTCCAGGGTCGTGCCACCATTCCAAGAGTCCCCCAGATGTCTCAGTCCATTCCAGAGGAACCTCTTTTCCCTTCACCGGCTCGTCTTTCACGCCGAGGATCGACTCACACCAAGGTGGCACGTGGCACAGCCCTGTGGGAAAGCCTCGTGGGAAAGCGTCGAGGGACAGCCTCGAGGGAAAGCCACAGATCCCTTGATCCACGTGACAGGAAGCGTGACACTACTGCTGCAGCTCGGGAGGAAAGCGCACGTGCATGCCCCCACTCGAGACGAGGCCTGACTCCCCTGGGGAGACTCAGAAGCACCCCAAGATCCATGGCAACACTGGAGAGGAATCCTCAGGTTCGGGCCCCGACTCCACACAAGGACTGAGGCCCCGGCATGGACGGGAGAGGAATCCCGAGAGGTCCCCTAGTAACTCGCATGGGGACTGGCCTTTCCTGAGGCCACCAGAGCGGGTCCCTGAGGTCCCCGTCGTAACTCGAGAAGACCTGCCGCAACTCGAGAAAATCCAGGAGGTTCTCCCCTCCAGGCGAGATGAGGCCCATTTCCGCTGAGGCGTCTCGAGGCTGATCACACCTCACCTCTGGAACTTCGCAAGGGTCCTTCACACCCTTGGTGCAAATCCAGAAGTTCCCCGACCTAGCCGTCTCCACTCGAGAGGAATCACGAGGGTCCCGCCCACATCCAGAGGAGCCCCGTTTCCGCCTCGTAGCTCGAGATGAGGGATCCTTTCCCTGCTTCGTCAGGAAAGAGTTCCCGGCGTTCCCGTCGCATCTCAAGAGGAGGCCCTCTCAACAGGAACGGCGAGAGGAACTCCAGGGTCGTGCCACCATTCCAAGAGTCCCCCAAATGTCTCAGTCCATTCCAGAGGAACCTCTTTTCCCTTCACCGGCTCGTCTTTCACGCCGAGGATCGACTCACACCAAGGTGGCACGTGGCACAGCCCTGTGGGAAAGCCTCGTGGGAAAGCCTCGAGGGACAGCCTCGAGGGAAAGCCACAGATCCCTTGATCCACGTGACAGGAAGCGTGACACTACTGCTGCAGCTCGGGAGGAAAGCGCACGTGCATGCCCCCACTCGAGACGAGGCCTGACTCCCCTGGGGAGACTCAGAAGCACCCCAAGATCCATGGCAACACTGGAGAGGAATCCTCAGGTTCCGGCCCCGACTCCACACAAGGACTGAGGCCCCGGCATGGACGGGAGAGGAATCCCGAGAGGTCCCCTAGCAACTCGCATGGGGACTGGCCTTTCCTGAGGCCACCAGAGCGGGTCCCTGAGGTCCCCGTCGTAACTCGAGAAGACCTGCCGCAACTCGAGAAAATCCAGGAGGTTCTCCCCTCCAGGCGAGATGAGGCCCATTTCCGCTGAGGCGTCTCGAGGCTGATCACACCTCACCTCTGGAACTTCGAAAGGGTCCTTCACACCCTTGGTGCAAATCCAGAAGTTCCCCGACCTAGCCGTCTCCACTCGAGAGGAATCACGAGGGTCCCGCCCACATCCAGAGGAGCCCCGTTTCCGCCTCGTAGCTCGAGATGAGGGATCCTTTCCCTGCTTCGTCGGGAAAGAGTTCCCGGCGTTCCCGTCGCATCTCAAGAGGAGGCCCTCTCAACAGGAACGGCGAGAGGAACTCCAGGGTCGTGCCACCATTCCAAGAGTCCCCCAGATGTCTCAGTCCATTCCAGAGGAACCTCTTTTCCCTTCACCGGCTCGTCTTTCACGCCGAGGATCGACTCACACCAAGGTGGCACGTGGCACAGCCCTGTGGGAAAGCCTCGTGGGAAAGCCTCGAGGGACAGCCTCGAGGGAAAGCCACAGATCCCTTGATCCACGTGACAGGAAGCGTGACACTACTGCTGCAGCTCGGGAGGAAAGCGCACGTGCATGCCCCCACTCGAGACGAGGCCTGACTCCCCTGGGGAGACTCAGAAGCACCCCAAGATCCATGGCAACACTGGAGAGGAATCCTCAGGTTCCGGCCCCGACTCCATACAAGGACTGAGGCCCCGGCATGGACGGGAGAGGAATCCCGAGAGGTCCCCTAGCAACTCGCATGGGGACTGGCCTTTCCTGAGGCCACCAGAGCGGGTCCCTGAGGTCCCCGTCGTAACTCGAGAAGACCTGCCGCAACTCGAGAAAATCCAGGAGGTTCTCCCCTCCAGGCGAGATGAGGCCCATTTCCGCTGAGGCGTCTCGAGGCTGATCACACCTCACCTCTGGAACTTCGAAAGGGTCCTTCACACCCTTGGTGCAAATCCAGAAGTTCCCCGACCTAGCCGTCTCCACTCGAGAGGAATCACGAGGGTCCCGCCCACATCCAGAGGAGCCCCGTTTCCGCCTCGTAGCTCGAGATGAGGGATCCTTTCCCTGCTTCGTCGGGAAAGAGTTCCCGGCGTTCCCGTCGCATCTCAAGAGGAGGCCCTCTCAACAGGAACGGCGAGAGGAACTCCAGGGTCGTGCCACCATTCCAAGAGTCCCCCAGATGTCTCAGTCCATTCCAGAGGAACCTCTTTTCCCTTCACCGGCTCGTCTTTCACGCCGAGGATCGACTCACACCAAGGTGGCACGTGGCACAGCCCTGTGGGAAAGCCTCGTGGGAAAGCCTCGAGGGACAGCCTCGAGGGAAAGCCACAGATCCCTTGATCCACGTGACAGGAAGCGTGACACTACTGCTGCAGCTCGGGAGGAAAGCGCACGTGCATGCCCCCACTCGAGACGAGGCCTGACTCCCCTGGGGAGACTCAGAAGCACCCCAAGATCCATGGCAACACTGGAGAGGAATCCTCAGGTTCCGGCCCCGACTCCACACAAGGACTGAGGCCCCGGCATGGACGGGAGAGGAATCCCGAGAGGTCCCCTAGCAATTCGCATGGGGACTGGCCTTTCCTGAGGCCACCAGAGCGGGTCCCTGAGGTCCCCGTCGTAACTCGAGAAGACCTGCCGCAACTCGAGAAAATCCAGGAGGTTCTCCCCTCCAGGCGAGATGAGGCCCATTTCCGCTGAGGCGTCTCGAGGCTGATCACACCTCACCTCTGGAACTTCGAAAGGGTCCTTCACACCCTTGGTGCAAATCCAGAAGTTCCCCGACCTAGCCGTCTCCACTCGAGAGGAATCACGAGGGTCCCGCCCACATCCAGAGGAGCCCCGTTTCCGCCTCGTAGCTCGAGATGAGGGATCCTTTCCCTGCTTCGTCGGGAAAGAGTTCCCGGCGTTCCCGTCGCATCTCAAGAGGAGGCCCTCTCAACAGGAACGGCGAGAGGAACTCCAGGGTCGTGCCACCATTCCAAGAGTCCCCCAGATGTCTCAGTCCATTCCAGAGGAACCTCTTTTCCCTTCACCGGCTCGTCTTTCACGCCGAGGATCGACTC
Organism: Budorcas taxicolor; assembly: GCF_023091745.1. Lineage (NCBI taxonomy): Eukaryota > Metazoa > Chordata > Mammalia > Artiodactyla > Bovidae > Budorcas > Budorcas taxicolor. Next base: position 279,582 of record NW_026291515.1, read on the forward strand.
ACACCAAGGTGGCACGTGGCACAGCCCTGTGGGAAAGCCTCGTGGGAAAGCCTCGAGGGACAGCCTCGAGGGAAAGCCACAGATCCCTTGATCCACGTGACAGGAAGCGTGACACTACTGCTGCAGCTCGGGAGGAAAGCGCACGTGCATGCCCCCACTCGAGACGAGGCCTGACTCCCCTGGGGAGACTCAGAAGCACCCCAAGATCCATGGCAACACTGGAGAGGAATCCTCAGGTTCCGGCCCCCGACTCCACACAAGGACTGAGGCCCCGGCATGGACGGGAGAGGAATCCCGAGAGGTCCCCTAGCAACTCGCATGGGGACTGGCCTTTCCTGAGGCCACCAGAGCGGGTCCCTGAGGTCCCCGTCGTAACTCGAGAAGACCTGCCGCAACTCGAGAAAATCCAGGAGGTTCTCCCCTCCAGGCGAGATGAGGCCCATTTCCGCTGAGGCGTCTCGAGGCTGATCACACCTCACCTCTGGAACTTCGCAAGGGTCCTTCACACCCTTGGTGCAAATCCAGAAGTTCCCCGACCTAGCCGTCTCCACTCGAGAGGAATCACGAGGGTCCCGCCCACATCCAGAGGAGCCCCGTTTCCGCCTCGTAGCTCGAGATGAGGGATCCTTTCCCTGCTTCGTCGGGAAAGAGTTCCCGGCGTTCCCGTCGCATCTCAAGAGGAGGCCCTCTCAACAGGAACGGCGAGAGGAACTCCAGGGTCGTGCCACCATTCCAAGAGTCCCCCAGATGTCTCAGTCCATTCCAGAGGAACCTCTTTTCCCTTCACCGGCTCGTCTTTCACGCCGAGGATCGACTCACACCAAGGTGGCACGTGGCACAGCCCTGTGGGAAAGCCTCGTGGGAAAGCCTCGAGGGACAGCCTCGAGGGAAAGCCACAGATCCCTTGATCCACGTGACAGGAAGCGTGACACTACTGCTGCAGCTCGGGAGGAAAGCGCACGTGCATGCCCCCACTCGAGACGAGGCCTGACTCCCCTGGGGAGACTCAGAAGCACCCCAAGATCCATGGCAACACTGGAGAGGAATCCTCAGGTTCCGGCCCCGACTCCACACAAGGACTGAGGCCCCGGCATGGACGGGAGAGGAATCCCGAGAGGTCCCCTAGCAACTCGCATGGGGACTGGCCTTTCCTGAGGCCACCAGAGCGGGTCCCTGAGGTCCCCGTCGTAACTCGAGAAGACCTGCCGCAACTCGAGAAAATCCAGGAGGTTCTCCCCTCCAGGCGAGATGAGGCCCATTTCCGCTGAGGCGTCTCGAGGCTGATCACACCTCACCTCTGGAACTTCGAAAGGGTCCTTCACACCCTTGGTGCAAATCCAGAAGTTCCCCGACCTAGCCGTCTCCACTCGAGAGGAATCACGAGGGTCCCGCCCACATCCAGAGGAGCCCCGTTTCCGCCTCGTAGCTCGAGATGAGGGATCCTTTCCCTGCTTCGTCGGGAAAGAGTTCCCGGCGTTCCCGTCGCATCTCAAGAGGAGGCCCTCTCAACAGGAACGGCGAGAGGAACTCCAGGGTCGTGCCACCATTCCAAGAGTCCCCCAGATGTCTCAGTCCATTCCAGAGGAACCTCTTTTCCCTTCACCGGCTCGTCTTTCACGCCGAGGATCGACTCACACCAAGGTGGCACGTGGCACAGCCCTGTGGGAAAGCCTCGTGGGAAAGCGTCGAGGGACAGCCTCGAGGGAAAGCCACAGATCCCTTGATCCACGTGACAGGAAGCGTGACACTACTGCTGCAGCTCGGGAGGAAAGTGCACGTGCATGCCCCCACTCGAGACGAGGCCTGACTCCCCTGGGGAGACTCAGAAGCACCCCAAGATCCATGGCAACACTGGAGAGGAATCCTCAGGTTCCGGCCCCGACTCCACACAAGGACTGAGGCCCCGGCATGGACGGGAGAGGAATCCCGAGAGGTCCCCTAGCAACTCGCATGGGGACTGGCCTTTCCTGAGGCCACCAGAGCGGGTCCCTGAGGTCCCCGTCGTAACTCGAGAAGACCTGCCGCAACTCGAGAAAATCCAGGAGGTTCTCCCCTCCAGGCGAGATGAGGCCCATTTCCGCTGAGGCGTCTCGAGGCTGATCACACCTCACCTCTGGAACTTCGAAAGGGTCCTTCACACCCTTGGTGCAAATCAAGAAGTTCCCCGACCTAGCCGTCTCCACTCGAGAGGAATCACGTGGGTCCCGCCCACATCCAGAGGAGCCCCGTTTCCGCCTCGTAGCTCGAGATGAGGGATCCTTTCCCTGCTTCGTCGGGAAAGAGTTCCCGGCGTTCCCGTCGCATCTCAAGAGGAGGCCCTCTCAACAGGAACGGCGAGAGGAACTCCAGGGTCGTGCCACCATTCCAAGAGTCCCCCAGATGTCTCAGTCCATTCCAGAGGAACCTCTTTTCCCTTCACCGGCTCGTCTTTCACGCCGAGGATCGACTCACACCAAGGTGGCACGTGGCACAGCCCTGTGGGAAAGCCTCGTGGGAAAGCGTCGAGGGACAGCCTCGAGGGAAAGCCACAGATCCCTTGATCCACGTGACAGGAAGCGTGACACTACTGCTGCAGCTCGGGAGGAAAGCGCACGTGCATGCCCCCACTCGAGACGAGGCCTGACTCCCTGGGGAGACTCAGAAGCACCCCAAGATCCATGGCAACACTGGAGAGGAATCCTCAGGTTCGGGCCCCGACTCCACACAAGGACTGAGGCCCCGGCATGGACGGGAGAGGATCCCGAGAGGTCCCCTAGTAACTCGCATGGGGACTGGCCTTTCCTGAGGCCACCAGAGCGGGTCCCTGAGGTCCCCGTCGTAACTCGAGAAGACCTGCCGCAACTCGAGAAAATCCAGGAGGTTCTCCCCTCCAGGCGAGATGAGGCCCATTTCCGCTGAGGCGTCTCGAGGCTGATCACACCTCACCTCTGGAACTTCGCAAGGGTCCTTCACACCCTTGGTGCAAATCCAGAAGTTCCCCGACCTAGCCGTCTCCACTCGAGAGGAATCACGAGGGTCCCGCCCACATCCAGAGGAGCCCCGTTTCCGCCTCGTAGCTCGAGATGAGGGATCCTTTCCCTGCTTCGTCAGGAAAGAGTTCCCGGCGTTCCCGTCGCATCTCAAGAGGAGGCCCTCTCAACAGGAACGGCGAGAGGAACTCCAGGGTCGTGCCACCATTCCAAGAGTCCCCCAAATGTCTCAGTCCATTCCAGAGGAACCTCTTTTCCCTTCACCGGCTCGTCTTTCACGCCGAGGATCGACTCACACCAAGGTGGCACGTGGCACAGCCCTGTGGGAAAGCCTCGTGGGAAAGCCTCGAGGGACAGCCTCGAGGGAAAGCCACAGATCCCTTGATCCACGTGACAGGAAGCGTGACACTACTGCTGCAGCTCGGGAGGAAAGCGCACGTGCATGCCCCCACTCGAGACGAGGCCTGACTCCCCTGGGGAGACTCAGAAGCACCCCAAGATCCATGGCAACACTGGAGAGGAATCCTCAGGTTCCGGCCCCGACTCCACACAAGGACTGAGGCCCCGGCATGGACGGGAGAGGAATCCCGAGAGGTCCCCTAGCAACTCGCATGGGGACTGGCCTTTCCTGAGGCCACCAGAGCGGGTCCCTGAGGTCCCCGTCGTAACTCGAGAAGACCTGCCGCAACTCGAGAAAATCCAGGAGGTTCTCCCCTCCAGGCGAGATGAGGCCCATTTCCGCTGAGGCGTCTCGAGGCTGATCACACCTCACCTCTGGAACTTCGAAAGGGTCCTTCACACCCTTGGTGCAAATCCAGAAGTTCCCCGACCTAGCCGTCTCCACTCGAGAGGAATCACGAGGGTCCCGCCCACATCCAGAGGAGCCCCGTTTCCGCCTCGTAGCTCGAGATGAGGGATCCTTTCCCTGCTTCGTCGGGAAAGAGTTCCCGGCGTTCCCGTCGCATCTCAAGAGGAGGCCCTCTCAACAGGAACGGCGAGAGGAACTCCAGGGTCGTGCCACCATTCCAAGAGTCCCCAGATGTCTCAGTCCATTCTGTCTCAGTCCATTCCAGAGGAACCTCTTTTCCCTTCACCGGCTCGTCTTTCACGCCGAGGATCGACTCACAGCAAGGTGGCACGTGGCACAGCCCTGTGGGAAAGCCTCGTGGGAAAGCCTCGAGGTACAGCCTCGAGGGAAAGACACAGATCCCTTGATCCACGTGACAGGAAGCGTGACACTACTGCTGCAGCTCGGGAGGAAAGCGCACGTGCATGCCCCCACTCGAGACGAGGCCTGACTCCCCTGGGGAGACTCAGAAGCACCCCAAGATCCGTGGCAACACTGGAGAGGAATCCTCAGGTTCCGGCCCCGACTCCACACAAGGACTGAGGCCCCGGCATGGACGGGAGAGGAATCCCGAGAGGCCCCCTAGCAACTCGCATGGGGACTGGCCTTTCCTGAGGCCACCAGAGCGGGTCCCTGAGGTCCCCGTCGTAACTCGAGAAGACCTGCCGCAACTGGAGAAAATCCAGGAGGTTCTCCCATCCAGGCGAGATGAGGCCCATTTCCGCTGAGGCGTCTCGAGGCTGATCACACCTCACCTCTGGAACTTCGATAGGGTCCTTCACACCCATGGTGCAAATCAAGAAGTTCCCCGACCTAGCCGTCTCCACTCGAGAGGAATCACGAGGGTCCCGCCCTCATCCAGAGGAGCCCCGTTTCCGCCTCGTAGCTCGAGATGAGGGATCCTTTCCCTGCTTCGTCGGGAAAGAGTTCCCGGCGTTCCCGTCGCATCTCAAGAGGAGGCCCTCTCAACAGGAACGGCGAGAGGAACTCCAGGGTCGTGCCACCATTCCAAGAGTCCCCCAGATGTCTCAGTCCATTCCAGAGGAACCTCTTTTCCCTTCACCGGCTCGTCTTTCACGCCAAGGATCGACTCACACCAAGGTGGCACGTGGCACAGCCCTGTGGGAAAGCCTCGTGGGAAAGCCTCGAGGGACAGCCTCGAGGGAAAGCCACAGATCCCTTGATCCACGTGACAGGAAGCGTGACACTACTGCTGCAGCTCGGGAGGAAAGCGCACGTGCATGCCCCCACTCGAGACGAGGCCTGACTCCCCTGGGGAGACTCAGAAACACCCCAAGATCCATGGCAACACTGGAGAGGAATCCTCAGGTTCCGGCCCCGACACCACAAAAGGACTGAGGCCCCGGCATGGACGGGAGAGGAATCCCGAGTGGTCCCCTAGCAACTCGCATGGGGACTGGCCTTTCCTGAGGCCACAAGAGCGGGTCCATGAGGTCCCCGTCATAACTCGAGAAGACTTGCCGCAACTCGAGAAAATCCAGGAGGTTCTCCCCTCCAGGCGAGATGAGGCCAATTTCCGCTGAGGCGTCTCGAGGCTGATCACACCTCAACTCTGGAACTTTGAAAGGGTCCTTCACACCCTTGGTGCAAATCAAGAAGTTCCTCTACATACCCGTCTCCACTCGAGAGGAATCACGAGGGACCCGCCCACATCCAGAGGAGAGCCGTTTCCGCCTCGTAGCTCGAGATGAGGGATCCTTTCCCTGCTTCGTCGGGAAAGAGTTCCCGGCGTTCCCGTCGCATCTCAAGAGGAGGCCCTCTCAACAGGAACGGCGAGAGGAACTCCAGGGTCGTGCCACCATTCCAAGAGTCCCCCAGATGTCTCAGTCCATTCCAGAGGAACCTCTTTTCCCTTCACCGGCTCGTCTTTCACGCCGAGGATCGACTCACACCAAGGTGGCACGTGGCACAGCCCTGTGGGAAAGCCTCGTGGGAAAGTCTCGAGGGACAGCCTCGAGGGAAAGCCACAGATCCCTTGATCCACGTGACAGGAAGCGTGACACTACTGCTGCAGCTCGGGAGGAAAGCGCACGTGCATGCCCCCACTCGAGACGAGGCCTGACTCCCCTGGGGAGACTCAGAAGCACCCCAAGATCCATGGCAACACTGGAGAGGAATCCTCAGGTTCCGGCCCCGACTCCACACAAGGACTGAGGCCCCGGCATGGACGGGAGAGGAATCCCGAGAGGTCCCCTACCAACTCGCATGGGGACTGGCCTTTCCCGAGGCCACCAGAGCGGGTCCCTGTGGTCCCCGTCGAAACTCGAGAAGACCTGCCGCAACTCGAGAAAATCCAGGAGGTTCTCCCCTGCAGGCGAGATGAGGCCCATTTCCACTGAGGCGTCTCGAGGCTGATCACACCTCACCTCTGGAACTTCGAAAGGGTCCTTCACACCCTTGGTGCAAATCAAGAAAGTTCCCCGACATACCCGTCTCCACTCGAGAGGAATCACGAGGGTCCCGCCCACATCCATAGGAGCCCCGTTTCCGCCTCGTAGCTCGAGATGAGGGATCCTTTCCCTGCTTCGTCGGGAAAGAGTTCCCGGCGTTCCCGTCACATCTCAAGAGGAGGCCCTCTCAACAGGAACGGCGAGAGGAACTCCAGGGTCGTGCCACCATTCCAAGAGTCACCCAGATGTCTCAGTCCATTCCAGAGGAACCTCTTTTCCCTTCACCGGCTCGTCTTTCACGCCGAGGATCGACTCACACCAAGGTGGCACGTGGCACAGCCCTGTGGGAAAGCCTTGTGGGAAAGCCTCGAGGGACAGCCTCGAGGGAAAGCCACAGATCCCTTGATCCACGTGACAGGAAGCGTGACACTACTGCTGCAGCTCGGGAGGAAAGTGCACGTGCATGCCCCTACTCGAGACGAGGCCTGACTACCCTGGGGAGACTCAGAAGCACCCCAAGATCCATGGCAACACTGGAGAGGAATCCTCAGGTTCCGGCCTCGACTCCACACAAGGACTGAGGCCCCGGCATGGACGGGAGAAGAATCCCGAGAGGTCCCCTAGCAACTCGCATGGGGACTGGCCTTTCCTGAGGCCACCAGAGCGGGTCCCTGAGGTCCCCGTCGTAACTCGAGAAGACCTGCCGCAACTCGAGAAAATCCAGGAGGTTCTCCCCTCCAGGCGAGATGAGGCCCATTTCCGCTGAGGCGTCTCGAGGCTGATCACACCTCACCTCTGGAACTTCGAAAGGCTCCTTAACACCCTTGGTGCAAATCAAGAAGTTCCCCGACATACCCGTCTCCACTCGAGGGGAATCACGAGGGTCCCGCCCACATCCAGAGGAGACCCGTTTCCGCCTTGTAGCTCGAGATGAGCGATCCTTTCCCTGCTTCGTCGGGAAAGAGTTCCCGGCGTTCCCGTCGCATCTCAAGAGGAGGCCCTCTCAACAGGAACGGCGAGAGGAACTCCAGGGTCGTGCCACCATTCCAAGAGTCCCCCAGATGTCTCAGTCCATTCCAGAGGAACCTCTTTTCCCTTCACCGGCTCGTCTTTCACGCCGAGGATCGACTCACACCAAGGTGGCACGTGGCACAGCCCTGTGGGAAAGCCTCGTGGGAAAGCCTCGAGGGAAAGCCTCGAGGGAAAGCCACAGATCCCTTGATCCACGTGACAGGAAGCGTGACACTACTGCTGCAGCTCGGGAGGAAAGCGCACATGCATGCCCCAACTGGAGACGAGGCCTGACTGCCATGGGAGACTCAGAAGCACCCCAAGATCCATGGCAACACTGGAGAGGAATCCTCAGGTTCCGGCCCCGACACCACACAGGGACTGAGGCCCCGGCATGGACGGGAGAGGAATCCCGAGAGGTCCCCTAGCAACTCGCATGGGGACTGGCCTTTCCTGAGGCCACAAGAGCGGGTCCATGAGGTCCCCGTCATAACTCGAGAAGACTTGCCGCAACTCGAGAAAATCCAGGAGGTTCTCCCCTCCAGGCGAGATGAGGCCAATTTCCGCTGAGGCGTCTCGAGGCTGATCACACCTCAACTCTGGAACTTTGAAAGGGTCCTTCACACCCTTGGTGCAAATCAAGAAGTTCCTCTACATACCCGTCTCCACTCGAGAGGAATCACGAGGGACCCGCCCACATCCAGAGGAGCCCCGTTTCCGCCTCGTAGCTCGAGATGAGGGATCCTTTCCCTGCTTCGTCGGGAAAGAGTTCCCGCCCTTCCCGTCGCATCTCAAGAGGAGGCCCTCTCAACAGGAACGGCGAGAGGAACTCCAGGGTCGTGCCACCATTCCAAGAGTCCCCCAGATGTCTCAGTCCATTCCAGAGGAACCTCTTTCCCCTTCACCGGCTCGTCTTTCACGCCGAGGATCGACTCACACCAAGGTGGCACGTGGCACAGCCCTGTGGGAAAGCCTCGTGGGAAAGCCTCGAGGGACAGCCTCGAGGGAAAGCCACAGATCCCTTGATCCACGTGACAGGAAGCGTGACACTACTGCTGCAGCTCGGGAGGAAAGCGCACGTGCATGCCCCCACTCGAGACGAGGCCTGACTCCCCTGGGGAGACTCAGAAGCACCCCAAGATCCATGGCAACACTGGAGAGGAATCCTCAGGTTCCGGCCCCGACTCCACACAAGGACTGAGGCCCGGGCATGGACGGGAGAGGAATCCCGAGAGGTCCCCTACCAACTCGCATGGGGACTGGCCTTTCCCGAGGCCACCAGAGCGGGTCCCTGTGGTCCCCGTCGAAACTCGAGAAGACCTGCCGCAACTCGAGAAAATCCAGGAGGTTCTCCCCTGCAGGCGAGATGAGGCCCATTTCCACTGAGGCGTCTCGAGGCTGATCACACCTCACCTCTGGAACTTCGAAAGGGTCCTTCACACCCTTGGTGCAAATCAAGAAAGTTCCCCGACATACCCGTCTCCACTCGAGAGGAATCACGAGGGTCCCGCCCACATCCAGAGGAGCCCCGTTTCCGCCTCGTAGCTCGAGATGAGGGATCCTTTCCCTGCTTCGTCGGGAAAGAGTTCCCGGCGTTCCCGTCACATCTCAAGAGGAGGCCCTCTCAACAGGAACGGCGAGAGGAACTCCAGGGTCGTGCCACCATTCCAAGAGTCCCCCAGATGTCTCAGTCCATTCCAGAGGAACCTCTTTTCCCTTCACCGGCTCATCTTTCACGCCGAGGATCGACTCACACCAAGGTGGCACGTGGCACAGCCCTGTGGGAAAGCCTCGTGGGAAAGCCTCGAGGGACAGCCTCGAGGGAAAGCCACAGATCCCTTGATCCACGTGACAGGAAGCGTGACAGTACTGCTGCAGCTCGGGAGGAAAGCGCACGTGCATGCCCCCACTCGAGACGAGGCCTGACTGCCCTGGGGAGACTCAGAAGCACCCCAAGATCCATGGCAACACTGGAGAGGAATCCTCAGGTTCCGACCCCGACTCCACACAAGGACTGAGGCCCCGGCATGGACAGGAGAGGAATCCCGAGAGGTCCCCTAGCAACTCGCATGGGGACTGGCCTTTCCTGAGGCCACCAGAGCGGGTCCCTGAGGTCCCCGTCGTAACTCGAGAAGACCTGCCGCAACTCGAGAAAATCCAGGAGGTTCTCCCCTCCAGGCGAGATGCGGCCCATTTCCGCTGAGGCGTCTCGAGGCTGATCACACCTCACCTCTGGAACTTCCAAAGGCTCCTTCACACCCTTGGTGCAAATCAAGAAGTTCCCCGACATACCCGTCTCCACTCGAGGGGAATCACGAGGGTCACGCCCACATCCAGAGGAACCACTTTTCCGCAAAGTAGCTCGAGTTGAGGGATCCTTTCCCTGCTTCGTCGGGAAAGAGTTCCCGGCGTTCCCGTCGCATCTCAAGAGGAGGCCCTCTCAACAGGAACGGCGAGAGGAACTTCAGGGTCGTGCCACCATTCCAAGAGTCCCCCAGATGTCTCAGTCCATTCCAGAGGAAACTCTTTTCCCTTCACCGGCTCGTCTTTCACGCCGAGGATCGACTCACACCAAGGTGGCACGTGGCACAGCCCTGTGGGAAAGCCTCGTGGGAAAGCCTCGAGGGACAGCCTCGAGGGAAAGCCACAGATCCCTTGATCCACGTGACAGGAAGCGTGACACTACTGCTGCAGCTCGGGAGGAAAGTGCACGTGCATGCCCCCACTCGAGACGAGGCCTGACTCCCCTGGGGAGACTCAGAAGCACCCCAAGATCCATGGCAACACTGGAGAGGAATCCTCAGGTTCCGGCCCCGACTCCACACAAGGACTGAGGCCCCGGCATGGACGGGAGAGGAATCCCGAGAGGTCCCCTAGCAACTCGCATGGGGACTGGCCTTTCCTGAGGCCACCAGAGCGGGTCCCTTAGGTCCCCGTCGTAACTCGAGAAGACCTGCGCAACTCGAGAAAATCCAGGAGGATCTTCCCTCAAGGCGAGATGAGGCCCATTTCCACTGAGGCGTCTCGAGGCTGATCACACATCACTTCTGGAACTTCGAAAGGGTCCTTCACACCCTTGGTGCAAATCAAGAAGTTCCCAGACACACCCGTCTCCACTCGAGAGGAATCGCGAGGGTCCCGCCCACATCCAGAGGAGCGCCGTTTCCACCTCGTAGCTCGAGATGAGGGAATCTTTCCCTGCATCGTCGGGAAAGAGTTCCCGGCCTTCCCGTCGCATCTCAAGAGGAGGCCCTCTCAACAGGAACGGCGAGAGGAACTCCAGGGTCGTGCCACCATTCCAAGAGTCCCCAAGATATCTCAGTCCATTCCAGAGGAAACTCTTATCCCTTCACCGGCTTGTCTTTCACACCGAGGATCGACTCACACCAAGGTGGCATGTGGCACAGCCCTGTGGGAAATCCTCGAGTGACAGCCTCGAGGGAAAGCCACAGATCCCTTGATCCACGTGACAGGAAGCGTGACACTACTGTTGCAGCTCGGGAGGAAAGCGCACGTGCATGCCCCCACTCGAGACGAGGCCTGACTCCCCTGGGGAGACTCAGAAGCACCCCAAGATCCATGGCAACACTGGAGAGGAATCCTCAGGTTCCGGCCCCGACTCCACACAAGGACTGAGGCCCCGGCATGGACGGGAGAGGAATCCCAAGAGGTCCCCTAGCACCTCGCATGGGGACTGGCCCTTCCTGAGGCCAGCAGAGCGGGTCCCTGAGGTCCCCGTCGTAACTCGAGAAGACCTGCCGCAACTCGAGAAAATCCAGGAGGTACTCCCTTCCAGGTGAGATGAGGCCCATTTCCGCTGAGGCGTCTCGAGGCTGATCACACCTCCCCTCTGGAACTTCGAAAGGGTCCTTCACACCCTTGGTGCTAATCAAGAAGTTCCCCGACATACCCGTCTCCACTCGAGAGGAAACACGAGGGTCCCGCCCACATCCAGAGGAGCCCCGTTTCCGCCTCGTAGCTCGAGATGAGGGATCCTTTCCCTGCTTCGTCGGGAAAGAGTTCTCGGCGTTCCCGTCGCATCTCAAGAGGAGGCCCTCTGAACAGGAGCGGCGAGAGGAACTCCATGGTCGTGCCAGCATTCCAGGAGTCCCCCAGATGTCTCAGTCCATCCCATAGGAACCTCTTTTCCCTTCACCGGCTCGTCTTTCACGCCGAGGATCGACTCACAACAAGGTGGCACGGGGCACAGCCCTGTGGGAAAGCCTCGTGGGAAAGCCTCGAGGGACAGCCTCGAGGGAAAGCCACAGATCCCTTGATCCACGTGACAGGAAGCGTGACACTCCTGCTGCACCTCGGGAGGAAAGCGCACGTGCATGCCCCCACTCGACACGAGGCCTGACTCCCCTGGGGAGACTCAGAAGCACCCTCAAGATCCATGGCAACAATGGAGAGCAATCCTCAGGTTCGGGCCCCAACTCCACACAAGGACTGAGGCCCCGGCATGGACGGGAGAGGAATCCCGAGAGGTCCCCTAGCAACTCGCATGGGGACTGGCCTTTCCTGAGGCCACCAGAGCGGGTCCCTGAGGTCCCCGTCGTAACTCGAGGGAAACCACAGATCCCTTGATCCACGTGACAGGAAGCGTGACACTACTGCTGCAGCTCGGGAGGAAATCGCACGTGCATGCCCCCACTCGAGACGAGGCCTGACTCCCCTGGGGAGACTCAGAAGCACCCCAAGATCCAAGGCAACACTGGAGAGGAATCCTCAGGTTCGGGCCCCAACTCCACACAAGGACTGAGGCCCCGGCATGGACGGGAGATGAATCCCGAGAGGTCCCCTAGCAACTCGCATGGGGACTGGCCTTTCCTGAGGCCACCAGAGCGGGTCCCTTAGGTCCCCGTCGTAACTCGAGAAGACCTGCGCAACTCGAGAAAATCCAGGAGGATCTCCCCTCAAGGCGAGATGAGGCCCATTTCCACTGAGGCGTCTCGAGGCTGATCACACATCACTTCTGGAACTTCGAAAGGGTCCTTCACACCCTTGGTGCAAATCAAGAAGTTCCCAGACACACCCGTCTCCACTCGAGAGGAATCGCGAGGGTCCCGCCCACATCCAGAGGAGCGCCGTTTCCACCTCGTAGCTCGAGATGAGGGAATCTTTCCCTGCATCGTCGGGAAAGAGTTCCCGGCCTTCCCGTCGCATCTCAAGAGGAGGCCCTCTCAACAGGAACGGCGAGAGGAACTCCAGGGTCGTGCCACCATTCCAAGAGTCCCCAAGATATCTCAGTCCATTCCAGAGGAAACTCTTATCCCTTCACCGGCTTGTCTTTTACACCGAGGATCGACTCACAACAAGGTGGCATGTGGCACAGCCCTGTGGGAAATCCTCGAGTGACAGCCTCGAGGGAAAGCCACAGATCCCTTGATCCACGTGACAGGAAGCGTGACACTACTGCTGCAGCTCGGGAGGAAAGCGCACGTGCATGCCCCCACTCGAGACGAGGCCTGACTCCCCTGGGGAGACTCAGAAGCACCCCAAGATCCATGGCAACACTGGAGAGGAATCCTCAGGTTCCGGCCCCGACTCCACACAAGGACTGAGGCCCCGGCATGGACGGGAGAGGAATCCCGAGAGGTCCCCTAGCAACTCGCATGGGGACTGGCCTTTCCTGAGGCCACCAGAGCGGGTCCCTGAGGTCCCCGTCGTAACTCGAGAAGACCTGCCGCAACTCGAGAAAATCCAGGAGGTTCTCCCCTCCAGGCTAGATGAGGCCCATTTCCGCTGAGGCGTCTCGAGGCTGATCACACCTCACCTCTGAACCTTCGAAAGGCTCCTTCACACCCTTGGTGCAAATCAAGAAGTTCCCCGACATACCCGTCTCCACTCGAGGGTAATCACCAGGGTCCCGCCCACATCCAGAGGAGCCCCGTTTCCGCCTCGTAGCTCGAGATGAGGGATCCTTTCCCTGCTTCGTCGGGAAAGAGTTCCCGGCGTTCCCGTCGCATCTCAAGAGGAGGCCCTCTCAACAGGAACGGCGAGAGGAACTCCAGGGTCGTGCCACCATTCCAAGAGTCCCCCAGATGTCTCAGTCCATTCCAAAGGAACCTCTTTTCCTTTCAACGGCTCGTCTTTCAAGCCGAGGATCGACTCACACCAGGGTGGCACGTGGCACAGCCCTGTGGGAAAGCCTCGTGGGAAAGCCTCGAGGGACAGCCTCGAGGGAAAGCCACAGATCCCTTGATCCACGTGACAGAAAGCGTGACACTACTGCTGCAGCTCGGGAGGAAAGCGCACGTGCATGGCCACACTCGAGACGAGGCGTAACTCCCCTGGGGAGACTCAGAAGCACCCTAAGATCCATGGAAACACTGGAGAGGAATCCTCAGGTTCCGGCCCCGACTCCACACAAGGACTGAGGCCCCGGCATGGACGGGAGAGGAATCCTGAGAGGCCCCCTAGCAACTCGCATGGGGACTGGCCTTTCCTGAGGCCACCAGAGCGGGTCCATGAGGTCCCCCTCGTAACTCGAGAAGACCTGCCGCAACTCGACAAAATCCTGGAGGTTCTCCCCTCCAGGCGAGATGAGGCCCATTTCCGCTGAGGCGTCTCGAGGCTGATCACATCTCACCTCTGGAACTTCGAAAGGCTCCTTCACACCCTTGGTGCAAATCAAGAAGTTCCCCGACATACCCGTCTCCACTCGAGAGGAATCACGTGGGTCCCGCCCACATCCAGAGGAGCCCCGTTTCCGCCTCGTAGCTCGAGATGAGGGATCCTTTCACTGCTACGTCGGGAAAGAGTTCCCGGCATTCCCGTCGCATCTCAAGACGAGGCCCTCTCAACAGGAACGGCGAGAGGAACTCCAGGATCGTGCCACCATTCCAAGAGTCCCCCAGATGTCTCAGTCCATTCCAGAGGAACCTCTTTTCCCTTCACCGGCTCGTTTTTCACGCCGAGGATCGACTCACACCAAGGTGGCACGTGGCACAGCCCTGTGGGAAAGCCTCGTGGGAAAGCCTCGAGGGACAGCCTCGAGGGAAAGCCACAAATCCCTTGATCCACGTGACAGGAAGCGTGACACTACTGCGGCAGCTCGGGAGGAAAGTGCACGTGCATGCCCCCACTCGAGACGAGGCCTGACACTCCTGGGGAGACTCAGAAGCACCCCAAGATCCATGGCAACAATGGAGAGGAATCCTCAGGTTCCGGCCCCGACTCCACACAAGGACTGAGGCCCCGGCATGGACGGGAGAGGAAACCCGAGTGGTCCCCTAGCAACTCGCATGGGGACTGGCCTTTCCTGAGGCCACCAGAGCGGGTCCCTGAGGTCCCCGTCGTAACACGAGAAGACCTGCCGCAACTCGAGAAAATCCAGGAGGTTCTCCCCTCCAGGCGAGATGAGGCCCATTTCCGCTGAGGCGTCTCGAGGCTGATCACACTTCACCTCTGGAACTTCGAAAGGGTCCTTCACTCCCTTGGTGCAAATCAAGAAGTTCCCCGACATACACGTCTCCACTCGAGAGGAATCACGAGGGTCCCGCCCATATCCAGAGGAGCCCCGTTTCCGCCTCGTCGCTCGAGATGAGGGATCCTTTCCCTGCTTCGTCGGGAAAGAGTGCCCGGCATTCCCGTCGCATCTCAAGAGGAGGCCATCTCAACAGGAGCGGCGAGAGGAACACCAGGGTCGTGCCACCATTCCAAGAGTCCCCCAGATGTCTCAGTCCATTCCAGAGGAACCTCTTTTCCCTACACCGGCTCGTCTTTCACGCCGAGGATCGACTCACACCAAGGTGGCACGTGGCACAGCCCTGTGGGAAAGCCTCGTGGGAAAGCCTCGAGGGACAGCCTCGAGGGAAAACCACAGATCCCTTGATCCACGTGACAGGAAGCGTGACACTACTGCTGCAGCTCGGGAGGAAAGCGCACGTGCATGCCCCCACTCGAGACGAGGCCTGACTCCCCTGGGGAGACTCAGAAGCACCCCAAGATCCAAGGCAACACTGGAGAGGAATCCTCAGGTTCGGGCCCCAACTCCACACAAGGACTGAGGCCCCGGCATGGACGGGAGATGAATCCCGAGAGGTCCCCTAGCAACTCGCATGGGGACTGGCCTTTCCTGAGGCCACCAGAGCGGGTCCCTTAGGTCCCCGTCGTAACTCGAGAAGACCTGCGCAACTCGAGAAAATCCAGGAGGATCTCCCCTCAAGGCGAGATGAGGCCCATTTCCACTGAGGCGTCTCGAGGCTGATCACACATCACTTCTGGAACTTCGAAAGGGTCCTTCACACCCTTGGTGCAAATCAAGAAGTTCCCAGACACACCCGTCTCCACTCGCGAGGAATCGCGAGGGTCCCGCCCACATCCAGAGGAGCGCCGTTTCCACCTCGTAGCTCGAGATGAGGGAATCTTTCCCTGCATCGTCGGGAAAGAGTTCCCGGCCTTCCCGTCGCATCTCAAGAGGAGGCCCTCTCAACAGGAACGGCGAGAGGAACTCCAGGGTCGTGCCACCATTCCAAGAGTCCCCAAGATATCTCAGTCCATTCCAGAGGAAACTCTTATCCCTTCACCGGCTTGTCTTTCACACCGAGGATCGACTCACACCAAGGTGGCATGTGGCACAGCCCTGTGGGAAATCCTCGAGTGACAGCCTCGAGGGAAAGCCACAGATCCCTTGATCCACGTGACAGGAAGCGTGACACTACTGCTGCAGCTCGGGAGGAAAGCGCACGTGCATGCCCCCACTCGAGACGAGGCCTGACTCCCCTGGGGAGACTCAGAAGCACCCCAAGATCCATGGCAACACTGGAGAGGAATCCTCAGGTTCCGGCCCCGACTCCACACAAGGACTGAGGCCCCGGCATGGACGGGAGAGGAATCCCAAGAGGTCCCCTAGCAACTCGCATGGGGACTGGCCCTTCCTGAGGCCAGCAGAGCGGGTCCCTGAGGTCCCCGTCGTAACTCGAGAAGACCTGCCGCAACTCGAGAAAATCCAGGAGGTACTCCCTTCCAGGTGAGATGAGGCCCATTTCCGCTGAGGCGTCTCGAGGCTGATCACACCTCCCCTCTGGAACTTCGAAAGGGTCCTTCACACCCTTGGTGCTAATCAAGAAGTTCCCCGACATACCCGTCTCCACTCGAGAGGAAACACGAGGGTCCCGCCCACATCCAGAGGAGCCCCGTTTCCGCCTCGTAGCTCGAGATGAGGGATCCTTTCCCTGCTTCGTCGGGAAAGAGTTCTCGGCGTTCCCGTCGCATCTCAAGAGGAGGCCCTCTGAACAGGAGCGGCGAGAGGAACTCCATGGTCGTGCCAGCATTCCAGGAGTCACCCAGATGTCTCAGTCCATCCCATAGGAACCTCTTTTCCCTTCACCGGCTCGTCTTTCACGCCGAGGATCGACTCACAACAAGGTGGCAGGGGGCACAGCCCTGTGGGAAAGCCTCGTGGGAAAGCCTCGAGGGACAGCCTCGAGGGAAAGCCACAGATCCCTTGATCCACGTGACAGGAAGCGTGACACTACTGCTGCACCTCGGGAGGAAAGCGCACGTGCATGCCCCCACTCGAGACGAGGCCTGACTCCCCTGGGGAGACTCAGAAGCACCCTCAAGATCCATGGCAACAATGGAGAGGAATCCTCAGGTTCCGGCCCCGACTCCACACAAGGACTGAGGCCCCGGCATGGACGGGAGAGGAATCCCGAGAGGTCCCCGAGCAACTCGCATGGGGACTGGCCTTTCCTGAGGCCACCAGAGCGGGTCCCTGTGGTCCCCGTCGTAACTCGAGAAGACCTGCCGCAACTCGAGAAAATCCGGGAGGTTCTCCCCTCCAGGCGAGATGAGGCCCATTTCCGCTGCGGCGTCTCGAGGCTGATCACACCTCACCTCTGGAACTTCGAAAGGGTCCTTCACACCCTTGGTGCAAATGAAGAAGTTCCCCGACATACCCGTCTCCTCTCGAGAGGAATCACGAGGGTCCCGCCCACATCCAGAGGAGCCCCGTTTCCGCCTCGTCGCTCGAGATGAGGGATCCTTTCCCTGCTTCGTCGGGAAAGAGTTCCCGGCGTTCCCGTCGCATCTCAAGAGGAGGCCCTCTCAACAGGAACGGCGAGAGGAACTCCATGGTCGTGCCACCATTCCAAGAGTCCCCCAGATGTCTCAGTCCATTCCAGAGGAACCTCTTTTCCCTTCACCGGCTCGTCTTTCACGCCGAGGATCGACTCACACCAAGGTGGCACGTGGCACAGCCCTGTGGGAAAGCCTCGTGGGAAAGCCTCGAGGGACAGCCTCGAGGGAAAGCCGCAGATCCCTTGATCCACGTGACAGGAAGCGTGACACTACTGCTGCAGCTCGGGAGGAAAGCGCACGTGCATGCCCCCACTCGAGACGAGGCCTGACTCCCCTGGGGAGACTCAGAAGCACCCCAAGATCCATGGCAACACTGGAGAGGAATCCTCAGGTTCCGGCCCCGACTCCACACAAGGACTGAGGCCCCGGCATGGACGGGAGAGGAATCCCGAGAGGTCCCCTAGCAACTCGCATGGGGACTGGCCTTTCCTGAGGCCACCAGAGCGGGTCCCTTAGGTCCCCGTCGTAACTCGAGAAGACCTGCGCAACTCGAGAAAATCCAGGAGGATCTCCCCTCAAGGCGAGATGAGGCCCATTTCCACTGAGGCGTCTCGAGGCTGATCACACATCACTTCTGGAACTTCGAAAGGGTCCTTCACACCCTTGGTGCAAATCAAGAAGTTCCCAGACACACCCGTCTCCACTCGAGAGGAATCGCGAGGGTCCCGCCCACATCCAGAGGAGCGCCGTTTCCACCTCGTAGCTCGAGATGAGGGAATCTTTCCCTGCATCGTCGGGAAAGAGTTCCCGGCCTTCCCGTCGCATCTCAAGAGGAGGCCCTCTCAACAGGAACGGCGAGAGGAACTCCAGGGTCGTGCCACCATTCCAAGAGTCCCCAAGATATCTCAGTCCATTCCAGAGGAAACTCTTATCCCTTCACCGGCTTGTCTTTTACACCGAGGATCGACTCACAACAAGGTGGCATGTGGCACAGCCCTGTGGGAAATCCTCGAGTGACAGCCTCGAGGGAAAGCCACAGATCCCTTGATCCACGTGACAGGAAGCGTGACACTACTGCTGCAGCTCGGGAGGAAAGCGCACGTGCATGCCCCCACTCGAGACGAGGCCTGACTCCCCTGGGGAGACTCAGAAGCACCCCAAGATCCATGGCAACACTGGAGAGGAATCCTCAGGTTCCGGCCCCGACTCCACACAAGGACTGAGGCCCCGGAATGGACGGGAGAGGAATCCCGAGTGGTCCCCTAGCAACTCGCATGGGGACTGGCCTTTCCTGAGGCCACCAGAGCGGGTCCCTGAGGTCCCCGTCGTAACTCGAGAAGACCTGCCGCAACTCGAGAAAATCCAGGAGGTTCTCCCCTCCAGGCGAGATGAGGCCCATTTCCGCTGAGGCGTCTCGAGGCTGATCACACCTCACCTCTGGAACTTCGAAAGGGTCCTTCACACCCTTGGTGCAAATCAAGAAGTTCCCCAACATACCCGTCTCCACTCGAGAGGAATCACGAGGGTCCCGCCCACATCCAGAGGAGCCCCATTTCCGCCTCGTCGCTCGAGATGAGGGATCCTTTCCCTGCTTCGTCGGGAAAGAGTTCCCGGCGTTCCCGTCGCATCTCAAGAGGAGGCCCTCTCAACAGGAACGGCGAGAGGAACTCCAGGGTCGTGCCACCATTCCAAGAGTCCCCCAGATGTCTCAGTCCATTCCAGAGGAACCTCTTTTCCCTTCACCGGCTCGTCTTTCACGCCGAGGATCGACTCACACCAAGGTGGCACGTGGCACAGCCCTGTGGGAAAGCCTCGTGGGAAAGCCTCGAGGGACAGCCTCGGGGGAAAGCCGCAGATCCCTTGATCCACGTGACAGGAAGCGTGACACTACTGCTGCAGCTCGGGAGGAAAGCGCACGTGCATGCCCCCACTCGAGACGAGGCCTGACTCCCCTGGGGAGACTCAGAAGCACCCCAAGATCCATGGCAACACTGGAGAGGAATCCTCAGGTTCCGGCCCCGACTCCACACAAGGACTGAGGCCCCGGCATGGACGGGAGAGGAATCCCGAGAGGTCCCCTAGCAACTCGCATGGGGACTGGCCTTTCCTGAGGCCACCAGAGCGGGTCCCTGAGGTCCCCGTCGTAACTCGAGAAGACCTGCCGCAACTCGAGAAAATCCAGGAGGTTCTCCCCTCCAGGCGCGATGAGGCCCATTTCCGCTGAGGCGTCTCGAGGCTGATCACACCTCACCTCTGGACCTTCGAAAGGCTCCTTCACACCCTTGGTGCAAATCAAGAATTTCCCCGACATACCCGTCTCCACTCGAGGGTAATCACGAGGGTCCCGCCCACATCCAGAGGAGCCCCGTTTCCGCCTCGTAGCTCGAGATGAGGGATCCTTTCCCTGCTTCGTCGGGAAAGAGTTCCCGGCGTTCCCGTCGCATCTCAAGAGGAGGCCCTCTCAACAGGAACGGCGAGAGGAACTCCAGGGTCGTGCCACCATTCCAAGAGTCCCCCAGATGTCTCAGTCCATTCCAGAGGAACCTCTTTTCCCTTCACCGGCTCGTCTTTCACGCCGAGGATCGACTCACACCAAGGTGGCACGTGGCACAGCCCTGTGGGAAAGCCTCGTGGGAAAGCCTCGAGGGACAGCCTAGAGGGAAAGCCGCAGATCCCTTGATCCACGTGAAAGGAAGCGTGACACTACTGCTGCAGCTCGGGAGGAAAGCGCACGTGCATGCCCCCACTCGAGACGAGGCCTGACTCCCCTGGGGAGACTCAGAAGCACCCCAAGATCCATGGCAACACTGGAGAGGAATCCTCAGGTTCCGGCCCCGACTCAACACAAGGACTGAGGCCCCGGCATGGACGGGAGAGGAATCCCGAGAGGTCCCCTAGCAACTCGCATGGGGACTGGCCTTTCCTGAGGCCACCAGAGCGGGTCCCTGAGGTCCCCGTCGTAACTCGAGGGAAACCACAGATCCCTTGATCCACGTGACAGGAAGCGTGACACTACTGCTGCAGCTCGGGAGGAAATCGCACGTGCATGCCCCCACTCGAGACGAGGCCTGACTCCCCTGGGGAGACTCAGAAGCACCCCAAGATCCAAGGCAACACTGGAGAGGAATCCTCAGGTTCGGGCCCCAACTCCACACAAGGACTGAGGCCCCGGCATGGACGGGAGATGAATCCCGAGAGGTCCCCTAGCAACTCGCATGGGGACTGGCCTTTCCTGAGGCCACCAGAGCGGGTCCCTTAGGTCCCCGTCGTAACTCGAGAAGACCTGCGTAACTCGAGAAAATCCAGGAGGATCTCCTCTCAAGGCGAGATGAGGCCCATTTCCACTGAGGCGTCTCGAGGCTGATCACACATCACTTCTGGAACTTCGAAAGGGTCCTTCACACCCTTGGTGCAAATCAAGAAGTTCCCAGACACACCCGTCTCCACTCGAGAGGAATCGCGAGGGTCCCGCCCACATCCAGAGGAGCGCCGTTTCCACCTCGTAGCTCGAGATGAGGGAATCTTTCACAGCATCGTCGGGAAAGAGTTCCCGGCCTTCCCGTCGCATCTCAAGAGGAGGCCCTCTCAACAGGAACGGCGAGAGGAACTCCAGGGTCGTGCCACCATTCCAAGAGTCCCCAAGATATCTCAGTCCATTCCAGAGGAAACTCTTATCCCTTCACCTGCTTGTCTTTCACACCGAGGATCGACTCACACCAAGGTGGCATGTGGCACAGCCCTGTGGGAAATCCTCGAGTGACAGCCTCCAGGGAAAGCCACAGATCCCTTGATCCACGTGACAGGAAGCGTGACACAACTGCTGCAGCTCGGGAGGAAAGCGCACGTGCATGCCCCCACTCGAGACGAGGCCTGACTCCCCTGGGGAGACGCAGAAGCACCCCAAGATCCATGGCAACACTGGAGAGGAATCCTCAGGTTCCGGCCCCGACTCCACACAAGGACTGAGTCCCCGGCATGGACGGGAGAGGAATCCCGAGAGGTCCCCTAGCAACTTGCATGGGGACTGGCCTTTCCTGAGGCCACCAGAGCGGGTCCCTGAGGTCCCCGTCGTAACTCGAGAAGACCTGCCACAACTCGAGAAAATCCAGGAGGTTCTCCCCTCCAGGCGAGATGAGGCCCATTTCCGCTGAGGCGTCTCGAGGCTGATCACACCTCACCTCTGGAACTTCGAAAGGGTCCTTCACACCCTTGGTGCAAATCAAGAAGTTCCCCGACATACCCGTCTCCACTCGAGAGGAATCACGAGGGTCCCGCCCACATCCAGAGGAGCCCCGTTTCCGCCTCGTAGCTCGAGATGAGGGATCCTTTCCCTGCTTCGTCTGGAAAGAGTTCCCGGCGTTCCCGTCGCATCTCAAGAGGAGGCCCTCTCAACAGGAACGGCGAGAGGAACTCCAGGGTCGTGCCACCATTCCAAGAGTCCCCCAGATGTCTCAGTCCATTCCAGAGGAACCTCTTTTCCCTTCACCGGCTCGTCTTTCACGCCGAGGATCGACTCACACCAAGGTGGCACGTGGCACAGCCCTGTGGGAAAGCCTCGTGGGAAAGCCTCGAGGGACAGCCTCGAGGGAAAGCCACAGATCCCTTTATCCACGTGACAGGAAGCGTGACACTACTGCTGCAGCTCGGGAGGAAAGCGCACGTGCATGTCCCCACTCGAGACGAGGCCTGACTCCCCTGGGGAGACTCAGAAGCACCCCAAGATCCATGGCAACACTGGAGAGGAATCCTCAGGTTCCGGCCCCGACTCCACACAAGGACTGAGGCCCCGGCATGGACGGGAGAGGAATCCCGAGAGGTCCCCTAGCAACTCGCATGGGGACTGGCCTTTCCTGAGGCCACCAGAGCGGGTCCCTGAGGTCCCCGTCGTAACTCGAGAAGACCTGCCGCAACTCGAGAAAATCCAGGAGGTTCTCCCCTCCAGGCGAGATGAGGCCCATTTCCGCTGAGGCGTCTCGAGGCTGATCACACCTCACCTCTGGAACTTCGAAAGGGTCCTTCACACCCTTGGTGCAAATCAAGAAGTTCCCGACATACCCGTCTCCACTCGAGAGGAATCACGAGGGTCCCGCCCACATCCAGAGGAGCCCCGTTTCCGCCTCGTAGCTCGAGATGAGGGATCCTTTCCCTGCTTCGTCGGGAAAGAGTTCCCGGCTTTCCCGTCGCATCTCAAGAGGAGGCCCTCTCGACAGGAACGGCGAGAGGAACTCCAGGGTCGTGCCACCATTCCAAGAGTACCCCAGATGTCTCAGTCCATTCCAGAGGAACCTCTTTTCCCTTCACCGGCTCGTCTTTCACGCCGAGGATCGACTCACACCAAGGTGGCACGTGGCACAGCCCTGTGGGAAAGCCTCGTGGGAAAGCCTCGAGGGACAGCCTCGAGGGAAAGCCACAGATCCCTTGATCCACGTGACAGGAAGCGTGACACTACTGCTGCAGCTCGGGAGGAAAGCGCACGTGCATGCCCCCACTCGAGACGAGGCCTGACTCCCCTGGGGAGACTCAGAAGCACCCCAAGATCCATGGCAACACTGGAGAGGAATCCTCAGGTTCCGGCCCCGACTCCACACAAGGACTGAGGCCCCGGCATGGACGGGAGAGGAATCCCGAGAGGTCCCCTAGCAACTCGCATGGGGACTGGCCTTTCCTGAGGCCACCAGAGCGGGTCCCTGAGGTCCCCGTCGTAACTCGAGAAGACCTGCCGCAACTCGAGAAAATCCAGGAGGTTCTCCCCTCCAGGCGAGATGAGGCCCATTTCCGCTGAGGCGTCTCGAGGCTGATCACACCTCACCTCTGGAACTTCGAAAGGGTCCTTCACACCCTTGGTGCAAATCAAGAAGTTCCCCGACCTAGCCGTCTCCACTCGAGAGGAATCACGAGGGTCCGGCCCACATCCAGAGGAGCCCCGTTTCCGCCTCATAGCTCGAGATGAGGGATCCTTTCCCTGCTTCTTCGGGAAAGAGTTCCCGGCGTTCCCGTCGCATCTCAAGTGGAGGCCCTCTCAACAGGAACGGCGAGAGGAACTCCAGGGTCGTGCCAGCATTCCAAGAGTCCCCCATATGTCTCAGTCCATTCCAGAGGAACCTCTTTTCCCTTCACCGGCTCATCTTTCACGCCGAGGATCGACTCACACCAAGGTGGCACGTGGCACAGCCCTGTGGGAAAGCCTCGTGGGAAAGCCTCGAGGGACAGCCTCGAGGGAAAGCCACAGATCCCTTGATCCACGTGACAGGAAGCGTGACACTACTGCTGCAGCTCGGGAGGAAAGCGCACCTGCATGCCCCCACTCGAGACGAGGCCTGACTCCCCTGGGGAGACTCAGAAGCACCCCAAGATCCATGGCAACACTGGCGAGGAATCCTCAGGTTCCGGCCCCGACTCCACACAAGGACTGAGGCCCCGGCATGGACGGGAGTGGAATCCCGAGAGGCCCCCTAGCAACTCGCATGGGGAGTGGCCTTTCCTGAGGCCACCAGAGCGGGTCCCTGAGGTCCCCGTCGTAACTCGAGAAGACCTGCCGCAACTCGAGAAAATCCAGGAGGTTCTCCCCTCCAGGCGAGATGAGGCCCATTTCCGCTGAGGCATCTCGAGGCTGATCACACCTCACCTCTGGAACTTCGAAAGGGTCCTTCACACCCTTGGTGCAAATCAAGAAGTTCCCCGACCTAGCCGTCTCCACTCGAGAGGAATCACGAGGGTCCCGCCCACATCCAGAGGAGCCCCGTTTCCGCCTCGTAGCTCGAGATGAGGGATCCTTTCCCTGCTTCGTCTGGAAAGAGTTCCCGGCGTTCCCGTCGCATCTCAAGAGGAGGCCCTCTCAACAGGAACGGCGAGAGGAACTCCAGGGTCGTGCAACCATTCCAAGAGTCCCCCAGATATCTCAGTCCATTCCAGAGGAACCTCTTTTCCCTTCACCGGCTCGTCTTTCACGCCGAGGATCGACTCACACCAAGGTGGCACGTGGCACAGCCCTGTGGGAAAGCCTCGTGGGAAAGCCTCGAGGGACAGCCTCGAGGGAAAGCCACAGATCCCTTGATCCACGTGACAGGAAGCGTGACACTACTGCTGCAGCTCGGGAGGAAAGCGCACGTGCATGCCCCCACTCGAGACGAGGCCTGACTCCCCTGGGGAGACTCAGAAGCACCCCAAGATCCATGGCAACACTGGAGAGGAATCCTCAGGTTCCGGCCCCGACTCCACACAAGGACTGAGGCCCCGGCATGGACGGCAGAGGAATCCCGAGAGGTCCCCTAGCAACTCGCATGGGGACTGGCCTTTCCTGAGGCCACCAGAGCGGGTCCCTGAGGTCCCCGTCGTAACTCGAGAAGACCTGCCGCAACTCGAGAAAATCCAGGAGGTTCTCCCCTCCAGGCGAGATGAGGCCCATTTCCGCTGAGGCGTCTCGAGGCTGATAACACCTCACCTCTGGAACTTCGAAAGGGTCCTTCACACCCTTGGTGCAAATCAAGAAGTTCCCCGACATACCCGTCTCCACTCGAGAGGAATCACGAGGGTCCCGCCCACATCCAGAGGAGCCCCGTTTCCGCCTCATAGCTCGAGATGAGGGATCCTTTCCCTGCTTCGTCGGGAAAGAGTTCCCGGCGTTCCCGTCGCATCTCAAGAGGAGGCCCTCTCAACAGGAACGGCGAGAGGAATTCCAGGGTCGTGCCACCATTCCAAGAGTCCCCCAGATGTCTCAGTCCATTCCAGAGGAACCTCTTTTCCCTTCACCGGCTCATCTTTCACGCCGAGGATCGACTCACACCAAGGTGGCACGTGGCACAGCCCTGTGGGAAAGCCTCGTGGGAAAGCCTCGAGGGACAGCCTCGAGGGAAAGCCACAGATCCCTTGATCCACGTGACAGGAAGCGTGACACTACTGCTGCAGCTCGGGAGGAAAGCGCACGTGCATGCCCCCACTCGAGACGAGGCCTGACTCCCCTGGGGAGACTCAGAAGCACCCCAAGATCCATGGCAACACTGGCGAGGAATCCTCAGGTTCCGGCCCCGACTCCACACAAGGACTGAGGCCCCGGCATGGACGGGAGTGGAATCCCGAAATGTCCCCTAGCAACTCGCATGGGGAGTGGCCTTTCCTGAGGCCACCAGAGCGGGTCCCTGAGGTCCCCGTCGTAACTCGAGAAGACCTGCCGCAACTCGAGAAAATCCAGGAGGTTCTCCCCTCCAGGGGGGATGAGGCCCATTTCCGCTGAGGCATCTCGAGGCTGATCACATCTCACTTCTGGAACTTCGAAAGGCTCCTTCACACCCTTGGTGCAAATCAAGAAGTTCCCCGACCTAGCCGTCTCCACTCGAGAGGAATCACGAGGGTCCCGCCCACATCCAGAGGAGCCCCGTTTCCGCCTCGTAGCTCGAGATGAGGGATCCTTTCCCTGCTTCGTCGGGAAAGAGTTCCCGGCGTTCCTGTCGCATCTCAAGAGGAGGCCCTCTCAACAGGAACGGCGAGAGGAACTCCAGGGTCGTGCCACCATTCCAAGAGTCCCCCAGATATCTCAGTCCATTCCAGAGGAACCTCTTTTCCCTTCACCGGCTCGTCTTTCACGCCGAGGATCGACTCACACCAAGGTGGCACGTGGCACAGCCCTGTGGGAAAGCCTCGTGGGAAAGCCTCGAGGGACAGCCTCGAGGGAAAGCCACAGATCCCTTGATCCACGTGACAGGAAGCGTGACACTACTGCTGCAGCTCGGGAGGAAAGCGCACGTGCATGCCCCCACTCGAGACGAGGCCTGACTCCCCTGGGGAGACTCAGAAGCACCCCAAGATCCATGGCAACACTGGAGAGGAATCCTCAGGTTCCGGCCCCGACTCCACACAAGGACTGAGGCCCCGGCATGGACGGGAGAGGAATCCTGAGAGGTCCCCTAGCAACTCGCATGGGGACTGGCCTTTCCTGAGGCCACCAGAGCGGGTCCCTGAGGTCCCCGTCGTAACTCGAGAAGACCTGCCGCAACTCGAGAAAATCCAGGAGGTTCTCCCCTCCAGGCGAGATGAGGCCCATTTCCGCTGAGGCGTCTCGAGGCTGATCACACCTCACCTCTGGAACTTCGAAAGGGTCCTTCACACCCTTGGTGCAAATCAAGAAGTTCCCCGACATACCCGTCTCCACTCGAGAGGAATCACGAGGGTCCCGCCCACATCCAGAGGAGCCCCGTTTCCGCCTCGTAGCTCGAGATGAGGGATCCTTTCCCTGCTTCGTCGGGAAAGAGTTCCCGGCGTTCCCGTCGCATCTCAAGAGGAGGCCCTCTCAACAGGAACGGCGAGAGGAAGTCCAGGGTCGTGCCACCATTCCAAGAGTCCCCCAGATGTCTCAGTCCATTCCAGAGGAACCTCTTTTCCCTTCACCGGCTCGTCTTTCACGCCGAGGATCGACTCACACCAAGGTGGCACGTGGCACAGCCCTGTGGGAAAGCCTCGTGGGAAAGCCTCAAGGGACAGCCTCGAGGGAAAGCCACAAATCCCTTGATCCACGTGACAGGAAGCGTGACACTACTGCTGCAGCTCGGGAGGAAAGCGCACGTGCATGCCCCCACTCGAGACGAGGCCTGACTCCCCTGGGGAGACTCAGAAGCACCCCAAGATCCATGGCAACACTGGCGAGGAATCCTCAGTTTCCGGCCCCGAATCCACACAAGGACAGAGGCCCCGGATGGACGGGAGAGGAATCCCGAGAGGTCCCCTAGCAACTCGCATGGGGACTGGCCTTTCCTGAGGCCACCAGAGCGGGTCCCTGAGGTCCCCGTCGTAACTCGAGAAGACCTGCCGCAACTCGAGAAAATCCAGGAGGTTCTCCCCTCCAGGCGAGATGAGGCCCATTTCCGCTGAGGCGTCTCGAGGCTGATCACACCTCACATCTGGAACTTCGAAAGGGACCTTCACACCCTTGATGCAAATCAAGAAGTTCCCCGACATACCCGTCTCCACTCGAGAGGAATCACGAGGGTCCCGCCCACATCCAGAGGAGCCCCGTTTCCGCCTCGTAGCTCGAGATGAGGGATCCTTTCCCTGCTTCGTCGGGAAAGAGTTCCCGGCGTTCCCGTCGCATCGCGGGAGGAGGCCCTCTCAACAGGAACGGCGAGAGGAACTCCAGGGTCGTGCCACCATTCCAAGAGTCCGCCAGATGTCTCAGTCCATTCCAGAGGAATCTCTTTTCCCTTCACCGGCTCATCTTTCACGCCGAGGATCGACTCACACCAAGGTGGCACGTGGCACAGCCCTGTGGGAAAGCCTCGTGGGAAAGCCTCGAGGGACAGCCTCGAGGGAAAGCCACAGATCCCTTGGTCCACGTGACAGGAAGCGTAACACTACTGCTGCAGCTCGGGAGGAAAGCGCACGTGCATGCCCCCTCTCGAGACGAGGCCTGACTCCCCTGGGGAGACTCAGAAGCACCCCAAGATCCATGGCAACACTGGCGAGGAATCCTCAGGTTCCGGCCCCGACTCGACACAAGGACTGAGGCCCCGGCATGGACGGGAGTGGAATCCCGAAATGTCCCCTAGCAACTAGCATGGGGAGTGGCCTTTCCTGAGGCCACCAGAGCGGGTCCCTGAGGTCCCCGTCGTAACTCGAGAAGACCTGCCGCAACTCGAGAAAATCCAGGAGGTTCTCCCCTCCAGGGGGGATGAGGCCCATTTCCGCTGAGGCATCTCGAGGCTGATCACACCTCACTTCTGGAACTTCGAAAGGGTCCTTCACACCCTTGGTGCAAATCAAGAAGTTCCCCGACCTAGCCGTCTCCACTCGAGAGGAATCACGAGGGTCCCGCCCACATCCAGAGGAGCCCCGTTTCCGCCTCGTAGCTCGAGATGAGGGATCCTTTCCCTGCTTCGTCTGGAAAGAGTTCCCGGCGTTCCCGTCGCATCTCAAGAGGAGGCCCTCTCAACAGGAACGGCGAGAGGAACTCCAGGGTCGTGCCACCATTCCAAGAGTCCCCCAGATATCTCAGTCCATTCCAGAGGAAACTCTTTTCCCTTCACCGGCTCGTCTTTCACGCCGAGGATCGACTCACACCAAGGTGGCACGTGGCACAGCCCTGTGGGAAAGCCTCGTGGGAAAGCCTCGAGGGACAGCCTCGAGGGAAAGCCACAGATCCCTTGATCCACGTGACAGGAAGCGTGACACTACTGCTGCAGCTCGGGAGGAAAGCGCACGTGCATGCCCCCACTCGAGACGAGGCCTGACTCCCCTGGGGAGACTCAGAAGCACCCCAAGATCCATGGCAACACTGGAGAGGAATCCTCAGGTTCCGGCCCCGACTCCACACAAGGACTGAGGCCCCGGCATGGACGGGAGAGGAATCCTGAGAGGTCCCCTAGCAACTCGCATGGGGACTGGCCTTTCCTGAGGCCACCAGAGCGGGTCCCTGAGGTCCCCGTCGTAACTCGAGAAGACCTGCCGCAACTCGAGAAAATCCAGGAGGTTCTCCCCTCCAGGCGAGATGAGGCCCATTTCCGCTGAGGCGTCTCGAGGCTGATCACACCTCACCTCTGGAACTTCGAAAGGGTCCTTCACACCCTTGGTGCAAATCAAGAAGTTCCCCGACATACCCGTCTCCACTCGAGAGGAATCACGAGGGTCCCGCCCACATCCAGAGGAGCCCCGTTTCCGCCTCGTAGCTCGAGATGAGGGATCCTTTCCCTGCTTCGTCGGGAAAGAATTCCCGGCGTTCCCGTCGCATCTCAAGAGGAGGCCCTCTCAACAGGAACGGCGAGAGGAAGTCCAGGGTCGTGCCACCATTCCAAGAGTCCCCCAGATGTCTCAGTCCATTCCAGAGGAACCTCTTTTCCCTTCACCGGCTCGTCTTTCACGCCGAGGATCGACTCACACCAAGGTGGCACGTGGCACAGCCCTGTGGGAAAGCCTCGTGGGAAAGCCTCAAGGGACAGCCTCGAGGGAAAGCCACAAATCCCTTGATCCACGTGACAGGAAGCGTGACACTACTGCTGCAGCTCGGGAGGAAAGCGCACGTGCATGCCCCCACTCGAGACGAGGCCTGACTCCCTTGGGGAGACTCAGAAGCACCCCAAGATACATGGCAACACTGGAGAGGAATCCTCAGGTTCTGGCCCCGACTCCACACAAGGACTGAGGCCCCGGCATGGTCGGGAGAGGAATCCCGAGAGGTCCCCTAGCAACTCGCATGGGGACTGGCCTTTCCTGAGTCCACCAGAGCGGGTCCCTGAGGTCCCCGTCGTAACTCGAGAAGACCTGCCGCAACTCGAGAAAATCCAGGAGGTTCTCCCCTCCAGGCGAGATGAGGCCCATTTCCGCTGAGGCGTCTCGAGGCTGATCACACCTCACCTCTGGAACTTCAAAAGGGTCCTTCACACCCTTGGTGCAAATCAAGAAGTTCCCCGACATTCCCGTCTCCACTCGAGAGGAATCACGAGGGTCCCGCCCACATCCAGAGGAGCCCCGTTTCCGCCTCGTAGCTCGAGATGAGGGATCCTTTCCCTGCTTCTTCGGGAAAGAGTTCCCGGCGTTCCCGTCACATCTCAAGAGGAGGCCCTCTCAACAGGAATGGCGAGAGGAACTCCAGGGTCGTGCCACCATTCCAGAGTCCCCCAGATGTCTCAGTCCATTCCAGAGGAACCTCTTTTCCCTTCACCGGCTCGTATTTCACGCCGAGGATCGACTCCCACCAAGGTGGCACGTGGCACAGCCCTGTGGGAAAGCCTCGTGGGAAAGCCTCAAGGGACAGCCTCGACGGGAAGCCACAAATCCCTTG
This sequence comes from Budorcas taxicolor, assembly GCF_023091745.1. Taxonomy (NCBI): domain Eukaryota; kingdom Metazoa; phylum Chordata; class Mammalia; order Artiodactyla; family Bovidae; genus Budorcas; species Budorcas taxicolor. The sequence goes on from NW_026291515.1 coordinate 309,609, forward strand.
ATCCACGTGACAGGAAGCGTGACACTACTGCTGCAGCTCGGGAGGAAAGCGCACGTGCATGCCCCCACTCGAGACGAGGCCTGACTCCCCTGGGGAGACTCAGAAGCACCCCAAGATCCATGGCAACACTGGAGAGGAATCCTCAGTTTCCGGCCCCGAATCCACACAAGGACAGAGGCCCCGGATGGACGGGAGAGGAATCCCGAGAGGTCCCCTAGCAACTCGCATGGGGACTGGCCTTTCCTGAGGCCACCAGAGCGGGTCCCTGAGGTCCCCGTCGTAACTCGAGAAGACCTGCCGCAACTCGAGAAAATCCAGGAGGTTCTCCCCTCCAGGCGAGATGAGGCCCATTTCCGCTGAGGCGTCTCGAGGCTGATCACACCTCACCTCTGGAGCTTCGAAAGGGTCCTTCACACCCTTGGTGCAAATCAAGAAGTTCCCCGACCTAGCCGTCTCCACTCGAGAGGAATCACGTGGGTCCCGCCCACATCCAGAGGAGCCCCGTTTCCGCCTCGTAGCTCGAGATGAGGGATCCTTTCCCTGCTTCGTCGGCAAAGAGTTCCCGGCGTTCCCGTCGCATCTCAAGAGGAGGCCCTCTCAACAGGAACGGCGAGAGGAACTCCAGGGTCGTGCCACCATTCCAAGAGTCCCCCAGATGTCTCAGTCCATTCCAGAGGAACCTCTTTTCCCTTCACTGGCTCGTCTTTCACGCCGAGGATCGACTCACACCAAGGTGGCACGTGGCACAGCCCTGTGGGAAAGCCTCGTGGGAAAGCCTCGAGGGACAGTCTCGAGGGAAAGCCACAGATCCCTTGATCCACGTGACAGGAAGCGTGACACTACTGCTGCAGCTCGGGAGGAAAGCGCACGTGCATGCCCCCACTCGAGACGAGACCTGACTCCCCTGGGGAGACTCAGAAGCACCCCAAGATACATGGCAACACTGGAGAGGAATCCTCAGGTTCTGGCCCCGACTCCACACAAGGACTGAGGCCCCGGCATGGACGGGAGAGGAATCCCGAGAGGTCCCCTAGCAACTCGCATGGGGACTGGCCTTTCCTGAGGCCACCAGAGCGGGTCCCTGAGGTCCCCGTCGTAAATCGAGAAGACCTGCCGCAACTCGAGAAAATCCAGGAGGTTCTCCCCTCCAGGCGAGATGAGGCCCATTTCCGCTGAGGCGTCTCGAGGCTGATCACACCTCACCTCTGGAACTTCGAAAGGGTCCTTCACACCCTTGGTGCAAATCAAGAAGTTCCCCGACCTAGCCGTCTCCACTCGAGAGGAATCACGTGGGTCCCGCCCACATCCAGAGGAGCCCCGTTTCCGCCTCGTAGCTCGAGATGAGGGATCCTTTCCCTGCTTCGTCGGGAAAGAGTTCCCGGCGTTCCCGTCGCATCTCAAGAGGAGGCCCTCTCAACAGGAACGGCGAGAGGAACTCCAGGGTCGTGCCACCATTCCAAGAGTCCCCCAGATGTCTCAGTCCATTCCAGAGGAACCTCTTTTCCCTTCACCGGCTCGTCTTTCACGCCGAGGATCGACTCACACCAAGGTGGCACGTGGCACAGCCCTGTGGGAAAGCCTCGTGGGAAAGCCTCGAGGGACAGCCTCGAGGGAAAGCCACAAATCCCTTGATCCACGTGACAGGAAGCGTGACACTACTGCTGCAGCTCGGGAGGAAAGCGCACGTGCATGCCCCCACTAGAGACGAGGCCTGACTCCCCTGGGGAGACTCAGAAGCACCCCAAGATCCATGGCAACACTGGAGAGGAATCCTCAGTTTCCGGCCCCGAATCCACACAAGGACAGAGGCCCCGGCATGGACGGGAGAGGAATCCCGAGAGGTCCCCTAGCAACTCGCATGGGGACTGGCCTTTCCTGAGGCCACCAGAGCGGGTCCCTGAGGTCCCCGTCGTAACTCGAGAAGACCTGCCGCAACTCGAGAAAATCCAGGAGGTTCTCCCCTCCAGGCGAGATGAGGCCCATTTCCGCTGAGGCGTCTCGAGGCTGATCACACCTCACCTCTGGAACTTCGAAAGGGTCCTTCACACCCTTTGTGCAAATCAAGAAGTTCCCCGACATACCCGTCTCCACTCGAGAGGAATCACGAGGGTCCCGCCCACATCCAGAGGAGCCCCGTTTCCGCCTCGTAGCTCGAGATGAGGGATCCTTTCCCTGCTTCGTCGGGAAAGAGTTCCCGGCGTTCCCGTCGCATCTCAAGAGGAGGCCCTCTCAACAGGAACGGTGAGAGGAACTCCAGGGTCGTGCCACCATTCCAAGAGTCCCCCAGATGTCTCAGTCCATTCCAGAGGAACCTCTTTTCCCTTCACCGGCTCATCTTTCACGCCGAGGATCGACTCACACCAAGGTGGCACGTGGCACAGCCCTGTGGGAAAGCCTCGTGGGAAAGCCTCGAGGGACAGCCTCGAGGGAAAGCCACAGATCCCTTGGTCCACGTGACAGGAAGCGTGACACTACTGCTGCAGCTCGGGAGGAAAGCGCACGTGCATGCCCCCTCTCGAGACGAGGCCTGACTCCCCTGGGGAGACTCAGAAGCACCCCAAGATCCATGGCAACACTGGAGAGGAATCCTCAGGTTCCGGCCCCGAATCCACACAAGGACTGAGGCCCCGGCATGGACGGGAGAGGAATCCCGAGAGGTCCCCTAGCAACTCGCATGGGGACTGGCCTTTCCTGAGGCCACCAGAGCGGGTCCCTGTGGTCTCCGTCGTAACTCGAGAAGACCTGCCGCAACTCGAGAAAATCCAGGAGGTTCTCCCCTCCAGGCGAGATGAGGCCCATTTCCGCTGAGGCATCTCGAGGCTGATCACACCTCACCTCTGGAACTTCGAAAGGGTCCTTCACACCCTTGGTGCAAATCAAGAAGTTCCCCGACCTAGCCGTCTTCACTCGAGAGGAATCACGTGGGTCCCGCCAACATCCAGAGGAGCCCCGTTTCCGCCTCGTAGCTCGAGATGAGGGATCCTTTCCCTGCTTCGTCGGGAAAGAGTTCCCGGCCTTCCCGTCGCATCTCAAGAGGAGGCCCTCTCAACAGGAACGGCGAGAGGAACTCCAGGGTCGTGCCACCATTCCAAGAGTCCCCCAGATGTCTCAGTCCATTCCAGAGGAACCTCTTTTCCCTTCACTGGCTCGTCTTTCACGCCGAGGATCGACTCACACCAAGGTGGCACGTGGCACAGCCCTGTGGGAAAGCCTCGTGGGAAAGCCTCATGGGAAAGCCTCGAGGGAAAGCCACAGATCCCTTGATCCACGTGACAGGAAGCGTGACACTATTGCTGCAGCTCGGGAGGAAAGCGCACGTGCATGCCCCCACTCGAGACGAGGCCTGACTCCCCTGGGGAGACTCAGAAACACCCCAAGATCCATGGCAACACTGGAGAGGAATCCTCAGGTTCCGGCCCCGACTCCACACAAGGACTGAGGCCCCGGCATGGACGGGAGAGGAATCCCGAGAGGTCCCCTAGCAACTCGCATGGGGACTGGCCTTTCCTGAGGCCACCAGAGCGGGTCCCTGTGGTCCCCGTCGTAACTCGAGAAGACCTGCCGCAACTCGAGAAAATCCAGGAGGTTCTCCCCTCCAGGCGAGATGAGGCCCATTTCCGCTGAGGCATCTCGAGGCTGATCACACCTCACCTCTGGAACTTCGAAAGGGTCCTTCACACCCTTGGTGCAAATCAAGAAGTTCCCCGACCTAGCCGTCTTCACTCGAGAGGAATCACGTGGGTCCCGCCCACATCCAGAGGAGCCCCGTTTCCGCCTCGTAGCTCGAGATGAGGGATCCTTTCCCTGCTTCGTCGGGAAAGATTTCCCGGCCTTCCCGTCGCATCTCAAGAGGTGGCCCTCTCAACAGGAACGGCGAGAGGAACTCCAGGGTCGTGCCACCATTCCAAGAGTCCCCCAGATGTCTCAGTCCATTCCAGAGGAACCTCTTTTCCCTTCACTGGCTCGTCTTTCACGCCGAGGATCGACTCACACCAAGGTGGCACGTGGCACAGCCCTGTGGGAAAGCCTCGTGGGAAAGCCTCGAGGGAAAGCCACAGATCCCTTGATCCACGTGACAGGAAGCGTGACACTACTGCTGCAGCTCGGGAGGAAAGCGCACGTGCATGCCCCCTCTCGAGACGAGGCCTGACTCCCCTGGGGAGACTCAGAAGCACCCCAAGATCCATGGCAACACTGGAGAGGAATCCTCAGGTTCCGGCCCCGAATCCACACAAGGACTGAGGCCCCGGCATGGACGGGAGAGGAATCCCGAGAGGTCCCCTAGCAACTCGCATGGGGACTGGCCTTTCCTGAGGCCACCAGAGCGGGTCCCTGTGGTCTCCGTCGTAACTCGAGAAGACCTGCCGCAACTCGAGAAAATCCAGGAGGTTCTCCCCTCCAGGCGAGATGAGGCCCATTTCCGCTGAGGCATCTCGAGGCTGATCACACCTCACCTCTGGAACTTCGAAAGGGTCCTTCACACCCTTGGTGCAAATCAAGAAGTTCCCCGACCTAGCCGTCTTCACTCGAGAGGAATCACGTGGGTCCCGCCAACATCCAGAGGAGCCCCGTTTCCGCCTCGTAGCTCGAGATGAGGGATCCTTTCCCTGCTTCGTCGGGAAAGAGTTCCCGGCCTTCCCGTCGCATCTCAAGAGGAGGCCCTCTCAACAGGAACGGCGAGAGGAACTCCAGGGTCGTGCCACCATTCCAAGAGTCCCCCAGATGTCTCAGTCCATTCCAGAGGAACCTCTTTTCCCTTCACTGGCTCGTCTTTCACGCCGAGGATCGACTCACACCAAGGTGGCACGTGGCACAGCCCTGTGGGAAAGCCTCGTGGGAAAGCCTCATGGGAAAGCCTCGAGGGAAAGCCACAGATCCCTTGATCCACGTGACAGGAAGCGTGACACTATTGCTGCAGCTCGGGAGGAAAGCGCACGTGCATGCCCCCACTCGAGACGAGGCCTGACTCCCCTGGGGAGACTCAGAAACACCCCAAGATCCATGGCAACACTGGAGAGGAATCCTCAGGTTCCGGCCCCGACTCCACACAAGGACTGAGGCCCCGGCATGGACGGGAGAGGAATCCCGAGAGGTCCCCTAGCAACTCGCATGGGGACTGGCCTTTCCTGAGGCCACCAGAGCGGGTCCCTGTGGTCCCCGTCGTAACTCGAGAAGACCTGCCGCAACTCGAGAAAATCCAGGAGGTTCTCCCCTCCAGGCGAGATGAGGCCCATTTCCGCTGAGGCATCTCGAGGCTGATCACACCTCACCTCTGGAACTTCGAAAGGGTCCTTCACACCCTTGGTGCAAATCAAGAAGTTCCCCGACCTAGCCGTCTTCACTCGAGAGGAATCACGTGGGTCCCGCCCACATCCAGAGGAGCCCCGTTTCCGCCTCGTAGCTCGAGATGAGGGATCCTTTCCCTGCTTCGTCGGGAAAGATTTCCCGGCCTTCCCGTCGCATCTCAAGAGGTGGCCCTCTCAACAGGAACGGCGAGAGGAACTCCAGGGTCGTGCCACCATTCCAAGAGTCCCCCAGATGTCTCAGTCCATTCCAGAGGAACCTCTTTTCCCTTCACTGGCTCGTCTTTCACGCCGAGGATCGACTCACACCAAGGTGGCACGTGGCACAGCCCTGTGGGAAAGCCTCGTGGGAAAGCCTCGAGGGAAAGCCACAGATCCCTTGATCCACGTGACAGGAAGCGTGACACTATTGCTGCATCTCGGGAGGAAAGCGCACGTGCATGCCCCCACTCGAGACGAGGCCTGACTCCCCTGGGGAGACTCAGAAGCACCCCAAGATCCATGGCAACACTGGAGAGGAATCCTCAGGTTCTGGCCCCGACTCCACACAAGGACTGAGGCCCCGGCATGGACGGGAGAGGAATCCCGAGAGGTCCCCTAGCAACTCGCATGGGGACTGGCCTTTCCTGAGGCCACCAGAGCGGGTCCCTGAGGTCCCCGTCGTAACTCGAGAAGACCTGCCGCAACTCGAGAAAATCCAGGAGCTTCTCCCCTCCAGGCGAGATGAGGCCCGTTTCCGCTGAGGCGTCTCGAGGCTGATCACACCTCACCTCTGGAACTTCGAAAGGGTCCTTCACACCCTTGGTGCAAATCAAGAAGTTCCCCGACCTAGCCGTCTCCACTCGAGAGCAATCACGAGGGTCCCGCCCACATCCAGAGGAGCCCTGTTTCCGCCTCGTAGCTCGAGATGAGGGATCCTTTCCCTGCTTCGTCGGGAAAGAGTTCCCGGCCTTCCCGTCGCATCTCAAGAGGAGGCCCTCTCAACAGAACCGGCGAGAGGAACTCCAGGGTCGTGCCACCATTCCAAGAGTCCCCCAGATGTCTCAGTCCATTCCAGAGGAACCTCTTTTCCCTTCACCGGCTCGTCTTTCACGCCGAGGATCGACTCACACCAAGGTGGCACGTGGCACAGCCCTGTGGGAAAGCCTCGTGGGAAAGCCTCGAGGGACAGCCTCGAGGGAAAGCCACAGATCCCTTGATCCACGTGACAGGAAGCGTGACACTACTGCTGCAGCTCGGGAGGAAAGCGCACGTGCATTCCCCCACTCGAGACGCCGCCTGACTCCCCTGGGGAGACTCAGAAGCACCCCAAGATCCATGGCAACACTGGAGAGGAATCCTCAGGTTCCGGCCCCGACTCCACACAAGGACTGAGGCCCCGGCATGGACGGGAGAGGAATCCCGAGAGGTCCCCTAGCAACTCGCATGGGGACTGGCCTTTCCTGAGGCCACCAGAGCGGGTCCCTGAGGTCCCCGTCGTAACTCGAGAAGACCTGCCGCAACTCGAGAAAATCCAGGAGGTTCTCCCCTCCGGTCGAGATGAGGCCCATTTCCGCTGAGGCTTCTCGAGGCTAATCACACCTCACCTCTGGAACTTCGAAAGGGTCCTTCACACCCTTGGTGCAAATCAAGAAGTTCCCCGACATACCCGTCTCCACTCGAGAGGAATCACGAGGGTCCCGCCCACATCCAGAGGAGCCCTGTTTCCGCCTCGTAGCTCGAGATGAGGGATCCTTTCCCTGCTTCGTCGGGAAAGAGTTCCCGGCGTTCCCGTCGCATCTCAAGAGGAGGCCCTCTCAACAGGAACGGCGAGAGGAACTCCAGGGTCGTGCCACCATTCCAAGAGTCCCCCAGATGTCTCAGTCCATTCCAGAGGAACCTCTTTTCCCTTCACCGGCTCGTCTTTCACGCCGAGGATCGACTCACACCAAGGTGGCACGTGGCACAGCCCTGTGGGAAAGCCTCGTGGGAAAGCCTCAAGGGACAGCCTCGAGGGAAAGCCACAAATCCCTTGATCCACGTGACAGGAAGCGTGACACTACTGCTGCAGCTCGGGAGGAAAGCGCACGTGCATGCCCCCACTCGAGACGAGGCCTGACTCCCATGGGGAGACTCAGAAGCACCCCAAGATCCATGGCAACACTGGAGAGGAATCCTCAGGTTCCGGCCCCGACTCCACACAAGGACTGAGGCCCCGGCATGGACGGGAGAGGAATCCTGAGAGGTCCCCTAGCAACTCGCATGGGGACTGGCCTTTCCTGAGGCCACCAGAGCGGGTCCCTGAGGTCCCCGTCGTAACTCGAGAAGACCTGCCGCAACTCGAGAAAATCCAGGAGGTTCTCCCCTCCAGGCGAGATGAGGCCCATTTCCGCTGAGGCGTCTCGAGGCTGATCACACCTCACCTCTGGAACTTCGAAAGGGTCCTTCACACCCTTGGTGCAAATCAAGAAGTTCCCCGACATACCCGTCTCCACTCGAGAGGAATCACGAGGGTCCCGCCCACATCCAGAGGAGCCCCGTTTCCGCCTCGTAGCTCGAGATGAGGGATCCTTTCCCTGCTTCGTCGGGAAAGAGTTCCCGGCGTTCCCGTCGCATCTCAAGAGGAGGCCCTCTCAACAGGAACGGCGAGAGGAAGTCCAGGGTCGTGCCACCATTCCAAGAGTCCCCCAGATGTCTCAGTCCATTCCAGAGGAACCTCTTTTCCCTTCACCGGCTCGTCTTTCACGCCGAGGATCGACTCACACCAAGGTGGCACGTGGCACAGCCCTGTGGGAAAGCCTCGTGGGAAAGCCTCAAGGGACAGCCTCGAGGGAAAGCCACAAATCCCTTGATCCACGTGACAGGAAGCGTGACACTACTGCTGCAGCTCGGGAGGAAAGCGCACGTGCATGCCCCCACTCGAGACGAGGCCTGACTCCCCTGGGGAGACTCAGAAGCACCCCAAGATCCATGGCAACACTGGCGAGGAATCCTCAGTTTCCGGCCCCGAATCCACACAAGGACAGAGGCCCCGGATGGACGGGAGAGGAATCCCGAGAGGTCCCCTAGCAACTCGCATGGGGACTGGCCTTTCCTGAGGCCACCAGAGCGGGTCCCTGAGGTCCCCGTCGTAACTCGAGAAGACCTGCCGCAACTCGAGAAAATCCAGGAGGTTCTCCCCTCCAGGCGAGATGAGGCCCATTTCCGCTGAGGCGTCTCGAGGCTGATCACACCTCACATCTGGAACTTCGAAAGGGACCTTCACACCCTTGATGCAAATCAAGAAGTTCCCCGACATACCCGTCTCCACTCGAGAGGAATCACGAGGGTCCCGCCCACATCCAGAGGAGCCCCGTTTCCGCCTCGTAGCTCGAGATGAGGGATCCTTTCCCTGCTTCGTCGGGAAAGAGTTCCCGGCGTTCCCGTCGCATCGCGGGAGGAGGCCCTCTCAACAGGAACGGCGAGAGGAACTCCAGGGTCGTGCCACCATTCCAAGAGTCCGCCAGATGTCTCAGTCCATTCCAGAGGAATCTCTTTTCCCTTCACCGGCTCATCTTTCACGCCGAGGATCGACTCACACCAAGGTGGCACGTGGCACAGCCCTGTGGGAAAGCCTCGTGGGAAAGCCTCGAGGGACAGCCTCGAGGGAAAGCCACAGATCCCTTGGTCCACGTGACAGGAAGCGTAACACTACTGCTGCAGCTCGGGAGGAAAGCGCACGTGCATGCCCCCTCTCGAGACGAGGCCTGACTCCCCTGGGGAGACTCAGAAGCACCCCAAGATCCATGGCAACACTGGCGAGGAATCCTCAGGTTCCGGCCCCGACTCGACACAAGGACTGAGGCCCCGGCATGGACGGGAGTGGAATCCCGAAATGTCCCCTAGCAACTAGCATGGGGAGTGGCCTTTCCTGAGGCCACCAGAGCGGGTCCCTGAGGTCCCCGTCGTAACTCGAGAAGACCTGCCGCAACTCGAGAAAATCCAGGAGGTTCTCCCCTCCAGGGGGGATGAGGCCCATTTCCGCTGAGGCATCTCGAGGCTGATCACACCTCACTTCTGGAACTTCGAAAGGGTCCTTCACACCCTTGGTGCAAATCAAGAAGTTCCCCGACCTAGCCGTCTCCACTCGAGAGGAATCACGAGGGTCCCGCCCACATCCAGAGGAGCCCCGTTTCCGCCTCGTAGCTCGAGATGAGGGATCCTTTCCCTGCTTCGTCTGGAAAGAGTTCCCGGCGTTCCCGTCGCATCTCAAGAGGAGGCCCTCTCAACAGGAACGGCGAGAGGAACTCCAGGGTCGTGCCACCATTCCAAGAGTCCCCCAGATATCTCAGTCCATTCCAGAGGAACCTCTTTTCCCTTCACCGGCTCGTCTTTCACGCCGAGGATCGACTCACACCAAGGTGGCACGTGGCACAGCCCTGTGGGAAAGCCTCGTGGGAAAGCCTCGAGGGACAGCCTCGAGGGAAAGCCACAGATCCCTTGATCCACGTGACAGGAAGCGTGACACTACTGCTGCAGCTCGGGAGGAAAGCGCACGTGCATGCCCCCACTCGAGACGAGGCCTGACTCCCCTGGGGAGACTCAGAAGCACCCCAAGATCCATGGCAACACTGGAGAGGAATCCTCAGGTTCCGGCCCCGACTCCACACAAGGACTGAGGCCCCGGCATGGACGGGAGAGGAATCCTGAGAGGTCCCCTAGCAACTCGCATGGGGACTGGCCTTTCCTGAGGCCACCAGAGCGGGTCCCTGAGGTCCCCGTCGTAACTCGAGAAGACCTGCCGCAACTCGAGAAAATCCAGGAGGTTCTCCCCTCCAGGCGAGATGAGGCCCATTTCCGCTGAGGCGTCTCGAGGCTGATCACACCTCACCTCTGGAACTTCGAAAGGGTCCTTCACACCCTTGGTGCAAATCAAGAAGTTCCCCGACCTAGCCGTCTCCACTCGAGAGGAATCACGTGGGTCCCGCCCACATCCAGAGGAGCCCCGTTTCCGCCTCGTAGCTCGAGATGAGGGATCCTTTCCCTGCTTCGTCGGCAAAGAGTTCCCGGCGTTCCCGTCGCATCTCAAGAGGAGGCCCTCTCAACAGGAACGGCGAGAGGAACTCCAGGGTCGTGCCACCATTCCAAGAGTCCCCCAGATGTCTCAGTCCATTCCAGAGGAACCTCTTTTCCCTTCACTGGCTCGTCTTTCACGCCGAGGATCGACTCACACCAAGGTGGCACGTGGCACAGCCCTGTGGGAAAGCCTCGTGGGAAAGCCTCGAGGGACAGTCTCGAGGGAAAGCCACAGATCCCTTGATCCACGTGACAGGAAGCGTGACACTACTGCTGCAGCTCGGGAGGAAAGCGCACGTGCATGCCCCCACTCGAGACGAGACCTGACTCCCCTGGGGAGACTCAGAAGCACCCCAAGATACATGGCAACACTGGAGAGGAATCCTCAGGTTCTGGCCCCGACTCCACACAAGGACTGAGGCCCCGGCATGGACGGGAGAGGAATCCCGAGAGGTCCCCTAGCAACTCGCATGGGGACTGGCCTTTCCTGAGGCCACCAGAGCGGGTCCCTGAGGTCCCCGTCGTAAATCGAGAAGACCTGCCGCAACTCGAGAAAATCCAGGAGGTTCTCCCCTCCAGGCGAGATGAGGCCCATTTCCGCTGAGGCGTCTCGAGGCTGATCACACCTCACCTCTGGAACTTCGAAAGGGTCCTTCACACCCTTGGTTCTAATCAAGAAGTTCCCCGACCTAGCCGTCTCCACTCGAGAGGAATCACGTGGGTCCCGCCCACATCCAGAGGAGCCCCGTTTCCGCCTCGTAGCTCGAGATGAGGGATCCTTTCCCTGCTTCGTCGGCAAAGAGTTCCCGGCGTTCCCGTCGCATCTCAAGAGGAGGCCCTCTCAACAGGAACGGCGAGAGGAACTCCAGGGTCGTGCCACCATTCCAAGAGTCCCCCAGATGTCTCAGTCCATTCCAGAGGAACCTCTTTTCCCTTCACCGGCTCGTCTTTCACGCCGAGGATCGACTCACACCAAGGTGGCACGTGGCACAGCCCTGTGGGAAAGCCTCGTGGGAAAGCCTCGAGGGACAGCCTCGAGGGAAAGCCACAAATCCCTTGATCCACGTGACAGGAAGCGTGACACTACTGCTGCAGCTCGGGAGGAAAGCGCACGTGCATGCCCCCACTAGAGACGAGGCCTGACTCCCCTGGGGAGACTCAGAAGCACCCCAAGATCCATGGCAACACTGGAGAGGAATCCTCAGTTTCCGGCCCCGAATCCACACAAGGACAGAGGCCCCGGCATGGACGGGAGAGGAATCCCGAGAGGTCCCCTAGCAACTCGCATGGGGACTGGCCTTTCCTGAGGCCACCAGAGCGGGTCCCTGAGGTCCCCGTCGTAACTCGAGAAGACCTGCCGCAACTCGAGAAAATCCAGGAGGTTCTCCCCTCCAGGCGAGATGAGGCCCATTTCCGCTGAGGCGTCTCGAGGCTGATCACACCTCACCTCTGGAACTTCGAAAGGGTCCTTCACACCCTTTGTGCAAATCAAGAAGTTCCCCGACATACCCGTCTCCACTCGAGAGGAATCACGAGGGTCCCGCCCACATCCAGAGGAGCCCCGTTTCCGCCTCGTAGCTCGAGATGAGGGATCCTTTCCCTGCTTCGTCGGGAAAGAGTTCCCGGCGTTCCCGTCGCATCTCAAGAGGAGGCCCTCTCAACAGGAACGGTGAGAGGAACTCCAGGGTCGTGCCACCATTCCAAGAGTCCCCCAGATGTCTCAGTCCATTCCAGAGGAACCTCTTTTCCCTTCACCGGCTCATCTTTCACGCCGAGGATCGACTCACACCAAGGTGGCACGTGGCACAGCCCTGTGGGAAAGCCTCGTGGGAAAGCCTCGAGGGACAGCCTCGAGGGAAAGCCACAGATCCCTTGGTCCACGTGACAGGAAGCGTGACACTACTGCTGCAGCTCGGGAGGAAAGCGCACGTGCATGCCCCCTCTCGAGACGAGGCCTGACTCCCCTGGGGAGACTCAGAAGCACCCCAAGATCCATGGCAACACTGGAGAGGAATCCTCAGGTTCCGGCCCCGAATCCACACAAGGACTGAGGCCCCGGCATGGACGGGAGAGGAATCCCGAGAGGTCCCCTAGCAACTCGCATGGGGACTGGCCTTTCCTGAGGCCACCAGAGCGGGTCCCTGTGGTCTCCGTCGTAACTCGAGAAGACCTGCCGCAACTCGAGAAAATCCAGGAGGTTCTCCCCTCAAGGCGAGATGAGGCCCATTTCCGCTGAGGCATCTCGAGGCTGATCACACCTCACCTCTGGAACTTCGAAAGGGTCCTTCACACCCTTGGTGCAAATCAAGAAGTTCCCCGACCTAGCCGTCTTCACTCGAGAGGAATCACGTGGGTCCCGCCAACATCCAGAGGAGCCCCGTTTCCGCCTCGTAGCTCGAGATGAGGGATCCTTTCCCTGCTTCGTCGGGAAAGAGTTCCCGGCCTTCCCGTCGCATCTCAAGAGGAGGCCCTCTCAACAGGAACGGCGAGAGGAACTCCAGGGTCGTGCCACCATTCCAAGAGTCCCCCAGATGTCTCAGTCCATTCCAGAGGAACCTCTTTTCCCTTCACTGGCTCGTCTTTCACGCCGAGGATCGACTCACACCAAGGTGGCACGTGGCACAGCCCTGTGGGAAAGCCTCGTGGGAAAGCCTCATGGGAAAGCCTCGAGGGAAAGCCACAGATCCCTTGATCCACGTGACAGGAAGCGTGACACTATTGCTGCAGCTCGGGAGGAAAGCGCACGTGCATGCCCCCACTCGAGACGAGGCCTGACTCCCCTGGGGAGACTCAGAAACACCCCAAGATCCATGGCAACACTGGAGAGGAATCCTCAGGTTCCGGCCCCGACTCCACACAAGGACTGAGGCCCCGGCATGGACGGGAGAGGAATCCCGAGAGGTCCCCTAGCAACTCGCATGGGGACTGGCCTTTCCTGAGGCCACCAGAGCGGGTCCCTGTGGTCCCCGTCGTAACTCGAGAAGACCTGCCGCAACTCGAGAAAATCCAGGAGGTTCTCCCCTCCAGGCGAGATGAGGCCCATTTCCGCTGAGGCATCTCGAGGCTGATCACACCTCACCTCTGGAACTTCGAAAGGGTCCTTCACACCCTTGGTGCAAATCAAGAAGTTCCCCGACCTAGCCGTCTTCACTCGAGAGGAATCACGTGGGTCCCGCCCACATCCAGAGGAGCCCCGTTTCCGCCTCGTAGCTCGAGATGAGGGATCCTTTCCCTGCTTCGTCGGGAAAGATTTCCCGGCCTTCCCGTCGCATCTCAAGAGGTGGCCCTCTCAACAGGAACGGCGAGAGGAACTCCAGGGTCGTGCCACCATTCCAAGAGTCCCCCAGATGTCTCAGTCCATTCCAGAGGAACCTCTTTTCCATTCACTGGCTCGTCTTTCACGCCGAGGATCGACTCACACCAAGGTGGCACGTGGCACAGCCCTGTGGGAAAGCCTCGTGGGAAAGCCTCGAGGGAAAGCCACAGATCCCTTGATCCACGTGACAGGAAGCGTGACACTATTGCTGCATCTCGGGAGGAAAGCGCACGTGCATGCCCCCACTCGAGACGAGGCCTGACTCCCCTGGGGAGACTCAGAAGCACCCCAAGATCCATGGCAACACTGGAGAGGAATCCTCAGGTTCTGGCCCCGACTCCACACAAGGACTGAGGCCCCGGCATGGACGGGAGAGGAATCCCGAGAGGTCCCCTAGCAACTCGCATGGGGACTGGCCTTTCCTGAGGCCACCAGAGCGGGTCCCTGAGGTCCCCGTCGTAACTCGAGAAGACCTGCCGCAACTCGAGAAAATCCAGGAGCTTCTCCCCTCCAGGCGAGATGAGGCCCGTTTCCGCTGAGGCGTCTCGAGGCTGATCACACCTCACCTCTGGAACTTCGAAAGGGTCCTTCACACCCTTGGTGCAAATCAAGAAGTTCCCCGACCTAGCCGTCTCCACTCGAGAGCAATCACGAGGGTCCCGCCCACATCCAGAGGAGCCCTGTTTCCGCCTCGTAGCTCGAGATGAGGGATCCTTTCCCTGCTTCGTCGGGAAAGAGTTCCCGGCCTTCCCGTCGCATCTCAAGAGGAGGCCCTCTCAACAGAACCGGCGAGAGGAACTCCAGGGTCGTGCCACCATTCCAAGAGTCCCCCAGATGTCTCAGTCCATTCCAGAGGAACCTCTTTTCCCTTCACCGGCTCGTCTTTCACGCCGAGGATCGACTCACACCAAGGTGGCACGTGGCACAGCCCTGTGGGAAAGCCTCGTGGGAAAGCCTCGAGGGACAGCCTCGAGGGAAAGCCACAGATCCCTTGATCCACGTGACAGGAAGCGTGACACTACTGCTGCAGCTCGGGAGGAAAGCGCACGTGCATTCCCCCACTCGAGACGCCGCCTGACTCCCCTGGGGAGACTCAGAAGCACCCCAAGATCCATGGCAACACTGGAGAGGAATCCTCAGGTTCCGGCCCCGACTCCACACAAGGACTGAGGCCCCGGCATGGACGGGAGAGGAATCCCGAGAGGTCCCCTAGCAACTCGCATGGGGACTGGCCTTTCCTGAGGCCACCAGAGCGGGTCCCTGAGGTCCCCGTCGTAACTCGAGAAGACCTGCCGCAACTCGAGAAAATCCAGGAGGTTCTCCCCTCCGGTCGAGATGAGGCCCATTTCCGCTGAGGCTTCTCGAGGCTAATCACACCTCACCTCTGGAACTTCGAAAGGGTCCTTCACACCCTTGGTGCAAATCAAGAAGTTCCCCGACATACCCGTCTCCACTCGAGAGGAATCACGAGGGTCCCGCCCACATCCAGAGGAGCCCTGTTTCCGCCTCGTAGCTCGAGATGAGGGATCCTTTCCCTGCTTCGTCGGGAAAGAGTTCCCGGCGTTCCCGTCGCATCTCAAGAGGAGGCCCTCTCAACAGGAACGGCGAGAGGAACTCCAGGGTCGTGCCACCATTCCAAGAGTCCCCCAGATGTCTCAGTCCATTCCAGAGGAACCTCTTTTCCCTTCACCGGCTCGTCTTTCACGCCGAGGATCGACTCACACCAAGGTGGCACGTGGCACAGCCCTGTGGGAAAGCCTCGTGGGAAAGCCTCAAGGGACAGCCTCGAGGGAAAGCCACAAATCCCTTGATCCACGTGACAGGAAGCGTGACACTACTGCTGCAGCTCGGGAGGAAAGCGCACGTGCATGCCCCAACTCGAGACGAGGCCTGACTCCCCTGGGGAGACTCAGAAGCACCCCAAGATCCATGGCAACACTGGAGAGGAATCCTCAGTTTCCGGCCCCGAATCCACACAAGGACAGAGGCCCCGGCAAGGACGGGAGAGGAATCCCGAGAGGTCCCCTAGCAACTCGCATGGGGACTGGCCTTTCCTGAGGCCACCAGAGCGGGTCCCTGAGGTCCCCGTCGTAACTCGAGAAGACCTGCCGCAACTCGAGAAAATCCAGGAGGTTCTCCCCTCCAGGCGAGATGAGGCCCATTTCCGCTGAGGCGTCTCGAGGCTGATCACACCTCACCTCTGGAACTTCGAAAGGGTCCTTCACACCCTTGGTGCAAATCAAGAAGTTCCCCGACCTAGCCGTCTCCACTCGAGAGGAATCACTAGGGTCCCGCCCACATCCAGAGGAGCCCCGTTTCCGCCTCGTAGCTCGAGATGAGGGATCCTTTCCCTGCTTCGTCGGGAAAGAGTTCCCGGCGTTCCCGTCGCATCTCAAGAGGAGGCCCTCTCAACAGGAACGGCGAGAGGAACTCCAGGGTCGTGCCACCATTCCAAGAGTCCCCCAGATGTCTCAGTCCATTCCAGAGGAACCTCTTTTCCCTTCACCGGCTCGTCTTTCACGCCGAGGATCGACTCACACCAAGGTGGCACGTGGCACAGCCCTGTGGGAAAGCCTCGTGGGAAAGCCTCGAGGGACAGCCTCGAGGGAAAGCCACAGATCCCTTGATCCACGTGACAGGAAGCGTGACACTACTGCTGCAGCTCGGGAGGAAAGCGCACGTGCATGCCCCCACACGAGACGAGGCCTGACTCCCCTGGGGAGACTCAGAAGCACCCCAAGATCCATGGCAACACTGGAGAGGAATCCTCAGGTTCCGGCCCCGACTCCACACAAGGACTGAGGCCCCGGCATGGACGGGAGAGGAATCCCGAGAGGTCCCCTAGCAACTCGCATGGGGACTGGCCTTTCCTGAGGCCACCAGAGCGGGTCACTGAAGTCCCCGTCATAACTCGAGAAGACCTGCCGCAACTCGAGAAAATCCAGGAGGTTCTCCCCTCCAGGCGAGATGAGGCCCATTTCCGCTGAGGCGTCTCGAGGCTGATCACACCTCACCTCTGGAACTTCGAAAGGGTCCTTCACACCCTTGGTGCAAATCAAGAAGTTCCCCGACATACCCGTCTCCACTCGAGAGGAATCACGAGGGTCCCGCCCACATCCAGAGGAGCCCCGTTTCTGCCTCGTAGCTCGAGATGAGGGATCCTTTCCCTGCTTCGTCGGGAAAGAGTTCCCGGCGTTCCCATCGCATCTCAAGAGGAGGCCCTCTCAACAGGAACGGCGAGAGGAACTCCAGGGTCGTGCCACCATTCCAAGAGTCCCCCAGATGTCTCAGTCCATTCCAGAGGAACCTCTTTTCCCTTCACCGGCTCGTCTTTCACGCCGAGGATCGACTCACACCAAGGTGGCACGTGGCACAGCCCTGTGGGAAAGCCTCGTGGGAAAGCCTCGAGGGACAGCCTCGAGGGAAAGCCACAGATCCCATGATCCACGTGACAGGAAGCGTGACCCTACTGCTGCAGCACGGGAGGAAAGCGCACGTGCATGCCCCCAATCGAGACGAGGCCTGACTCCCCTGGGGAGACTCAGAAGCACCCCAAGATCCATGGCAACACTGGAGAGGAATCCTCAGGTTCCGGCCCCGACTCCACACAAGGACTGAGGCCCCGGCATGGACGGGAGAGGAATCCTGAGAGGTCCCCTAGCAACTCGCATGGGGACTGGCCTTTCCTGAGGCCACCAGAGCGGGTCCCTGAGGTCCCCGTCGTAACTCGAGAAGACCTGCCGCAACTCGAGAAAATCCCGGAGGTTCTCCCCTCCAGGCGAGATGAGGCCCATTTCCGCTGAGGCGTCTCGAGGCTGATCACACCTCACATCTGGAACTTCGAAAGGGTCCTTCACACCCTTGGTGCAAATCAAGAAGTTCCCCGACATACCCGTCTCCACTCGAGAGGAATCACGAGGGTCCCGCCCACATCCAGAGGAGCCCCGTTTCCGCCTCGTAGCTCGAGATGAGGGATCCTTTCCCTGCTTCGTCGGGAAAGAGTTCCCGGCTTTCCCGTCGCATCTCAAGAGGAGGCCCTCTCAACAGGAACGGCGAGAGGAACTCCAGGGTCGTGCCACCATTCCAAGAGTCCCCCAGATGTCTCAGTCCATTCCAGAGGAACCTCTTTTCCCTTCACCGGCTCATCTTTCACGCCGAGGATCGACTCACACCAAGGTGGCACGTGGCACAGCCCTGTGGGAAAGCCTCGTGGGAAAGCCTCGAGGTACAGCCTCGAGGGAAAGCCACAGATCCCTTGGTCCACGTGACAGGAAGCGTGACACTACTGCTGCAGCTCGGGAGGCAAGCGCACGTGCATGCCCCCTCTCCAGACGAGGCCTGACTCCCCTGGGGAGACTCAGAAGCACCCCAAGATCCATGGCAACACTGGAGAGGAATCCTCAGGTTCCGGCCCCGACTCCACACAAGGACTGAGGCCCCGGCATGGACGGGAGAGGAATCCCGAGAGGTCCCCTAGCAACTCGCATGGGGACTGGCCTTTCCTGAGGCCACCAGAGCGGGTCCCTGAGGTCCCCGTCGTAACTCGAGAAGATCTGCCGCAACTCGAGAAAATCCAGGAGGTTCTCCCCTCCAGGCGAGATGAGGCCCATTTCCGCTGAGGCATCTCGAGGCTGATCACACCTCACCTCTGGAACTTCGAAAGGGTCCTTCACACCCTTGATGCAAATCAAGAAGTTCCCCGACCTAGCCGTCTTCACTCGAGAGGAATCACGTGGGTCCCGCCCACATCCAGAGGAGCCCCGTTTCCGCCTCGTAGCTCGAGATGAGGGATCCTTTCCCTGCTTCGTCGGGAAAGAGTTCCCGGCCTTCCCGTCGCATCTCAAGAGGAGGCCCTCTCAACAGGAACGGCGAGAGGAACTCCAGGGTCGTGCCACCATTCCAAGAGTCCCCCAGATGTCTCAGTCCATTCCAGAGGAACCTCTTTTCCCTTCACTGGCTCGTCTTTCACGCCGAGGATCGACTCACACCAAGGTGGCACGTGGCACAGCCCTGTGGGAAAGCCTCGTGTGAAAGCCTCGAATGAAGCCTCGAGGGAAAGCCACAGATCCCTTGATCCACGTGACAGGAAGCGTGACATTATTGCTGCAGCTCGGGAGGAAAGCGCACGTGCATGCCCCCACTCGAGACGAGGCCTGACTCCCCTGGGGAGACTCAGAAGCACCCCAAGATCCATGGCAACACTGGAGAGGAATCCTCAGGTTCTGGCCCCGACTCCACACAAGGACTGAGGCCCCGGCATGGACGGGAGAGGAATCCCGAGAGGTCCCCTAGCAACTCGCATGGGGACTGGCATTTCCTGAGGCCACCAGAGCGGGTCCCTGAGGTCCCCGTCGTAACTCGAGAAGACCTGCCGCAACTAGAGAAAATCCAGGAGGTTCTCCCCTCCGGTCGAGATGAGGCCCATTTCCGCTGAGGCTTCTCGAGGCTAATCACACCTCACCTCTGGAACTTCGAAAGGGTCCTTCACACCCTTGGTGCAAATCAAGAAGTTCCCCGACATACCCGTCTCCACTCGAGAGGAATCACGAGGGTCCCGCCCACATCCAGAGGAGACCTGTTTCCGCCTCGTAGCTCGAGATGAGGGATCCTTTCCCTGCTTCGTCGGGAAAGAGTTCCCGGCGTTCCCGTCGCATCTCAAGAGGAGGCCCTCTCAACAGGAACGGCGAGAGGAACTCCAGGGTCGTGCCACCATTCCAAGAGTCCCCCAGATGTCTCAGTCCATTCCAGAGGAACCTCTTTTCCCTTCACCGGCTCGTCTTTCACGCCGAGGATCGACTCACACCAAGGTGGCACGTGGCACAGCCCTGTGGGAAAGCCTCGTGGGAAAGCCTCAAGGGACAGCCTCGAGGGAAAGCCACAAATCCCTTGATCCACGTGACAGGAAGCGTGACACTACTGCTGCAGCTCGGGAGGAAAGCGCACGTGCATGCCCCAACTCGAGACGAGGCCTGACTCCCCTGGGGAGACTCAGAAGCACCCCAAGATCCATGGCAACACTGGAGAGGAATCCTCAGTTTCCGGCCCCGAATCCACACAAGGAC
Organism: Budorcas taxicolor; assembly: GCF_023091745.1. Classification (NCBI taxonomy): domain Eukaryota; kingdom Metazoa; phylum Chordata; class Mammalia; order Artiodactyla; family Bovidae; genus Budorcas; species Budorcas taxicolor. The sequence goes on from NW_026291515.1 coordinate 329,324, forward strand.
AGAGGCCCCGGCAAGGACGGGAGAGGAATCCCGAGAGGTCCCCTAGCAACTCGCATGGGGACTGGCCTTTCCTGAGGCCACCAGAGCGGGTCCCTGTGGTCCCCGTCGTAACTCGAGAAGACCTGCCGCAACTCGAGAAAATCCAGGAGGTTCTCCCCTCCAGGCGAGATGAGGCCCATTTCCGCTGAGGCGTCTCGAGGCTGATCACACCTCACCTCTGGAACTTCGAAAGGGTCCTTCACACCCTTGGTGCAAATCAAGAAGTTCCCCGACCTAGCCGTCTCCACTCGAGAGGAATCACTAGGGTCCCGCCCACATCCAGAGGAGCCCCGTTTCCGCCTCGTAGCTCGAGATGAGGGATCCTTTCCCTGCTTCGTCGGGAAAGAGTTCCCGGCGTTCCCGTCGCATCTCAAGAGGAGGCCCTCTCAACAGGAACGGCGAGAGGAACTCCAGGGTCGTGCCACCATTCCAAGAGTCCCCCAGATGTCTCAGTCCATTCCAGAGGAACCTCTTTTCCCTTCACCGGCTCGTCTTTCACGCCGAGGATCGACTCACACCAAGGTGGCACGTGGCACAGCCCTGTGGGAAAGCCTCGTGGGAAAGCCTCGAGGGACAGCCTCGAGGGAAAGCCACAGATCCCTTGATCCACGTGACAGGAAGCGTGACACTACTGCTGCAGCTCGGGAGGAAAGCGCACGTGCATGCCCCCACTCGAGACGAGGCCTGACTCCCCTGGGGAGACTCAGAAGCACCCCAAGATCCATGGCAACACTGGAGAGGAATCCTCAGGTTCCGGCCCCGACTCCACACAAGGACTGAGGCCCCGGCATGGACGGGAGAGGAATCCCGAGAGGTCCCCTAGCAACTCGCATGGGGACTGGCCTTTCCTGAGGCCACCAGAGCGGGTCCCTGAAGTCCCCGTCATAACTCGAGAAGACCTGCCGCAACTCGAGAAAATCCAGGAGGTTCTCCCCTCCAGGCGAGATGAGGCCCATTTCCGCTGAGGCGTCTCGAGGCTGATCACACCTCACCTCTGGAACTTCGAAAGGGTCCTTCACACCCTTGGTGCAAATCAAGAAGTTCCCCGACATACCCGTCTCCACTCGAGAGGAATCACGAGGGTCCCGCCCACATCCAGAGGAGCCCCGTTTCTGCCTCGTAGCTCGAGATGAGGGATCCTTTCCCTGCTTCGTCGGGAAAGAGTTCCCGGCGTTCCCATCGCATCTCAAGAGGAGGCCCTCTCAACAGGAACGGCGAGAGGAACTCCAGGGTCGTGCCACCATTCCAAGAGTCCCCCAGATGTCTCAGTCCATTCCAGAGGAACCTCTTTTCCCTTCACCGGCTCGTCTTTCACGCCGAGGATCGACTCACACCAAGGTGGCACGTGGCACAGCCCTGTGGGAAAGCCTCGTGGGAAAGCCTCGAGGGACAGCCTCGAGGGAAAGCCACAGATCCCATGATCCACGTGACAGGAAGCGTGACCCTACTGCTGCAGCACGGGAGGAAAGCGCACGTGCATGCCCCCAATCGAGACGAGGCCTGACTCCCCTGGGGAGACTCAGAAGCACCCCAAGATCCATGGCAACACTGGAGAGGAATCCTCAGGTTCCGGCCCCGACTCCACACAAGGACTGAGGCCCCGGCATGGACGGGAGAGGAATCCCGAGAGGTCCCCTAGCAACTCGCATGGGGACTGGCCTTTCCTGAGGCCACCAGAGCGGGTCCCTGAGGTCCCCGTCGTAACTCGAGAAGACCTGCCGCAACTCGAGAAAATCCCGGAGGTTCTCCCCTCCAGGCGAGATGAGTCCCATTTCCGCTGAGGCGTCTCGAGGCTGATCACACCTCACATCTGGAACTTCGAAAGGGTCCTTCACACCCTTGGTGCAAATCAAGAAGTTCCCCGACATACCCGTCTCCACTCGAGAGGAATCACGAGGGTCCCGCCCACATCCAGAGGAGCCCCGTTTCCGCCTCGTAGCTCGAGATGAGGGATCCTTTCCCTGCTTCGTCGGGAAAGAGTTCCCGGCGTTCCCGTCGCATCTCAAGAGGAGGCCCTCTCAACAGGAACGGCGAGAGGAACTCCAGGGTCGTGCCACCATTCCAAGAGTCCCCCAGATGTCTCAGTCCATTCCAGAGGAACCTCTTTTCCCTTCACCGGCTCATCTTTCACGCCGAGGATCGACTCACACCAAGGTGGCACGTGGCACAGCCCTGTGGGAAAGCCTCGTGGGAAAGCCTCGAGGGACAGCCTCGAGGGAAAGCCACAGATCCCTTGGTCCACGTGACAGGAAGCGTGACACTACTGCTGCAGCTCGGGAGGCAAGCGCACGTGCATGCCCCCTCTCCAGACGAGGCCTGACTCCCCTGGGGAGACTCAGAAGCACCCCAAGATCCATGGCAACACTGGAGAGGAATACTCAGGTTCCGGCCCCGACTCCACACAAGGACTGAGGCCCCGGCATGGACGGGAGAGGAATCCCGAGAGGTCCCCTAGCAACTCGCATGGGGACTGGCCTTTCCTGAGGCCACCAGAGCGGGTCCCTGAGGTCCCCGTCGTAACTCGAGAAGACCTGCCGCAACTCGAGAAAATCCAGGAGGTTCTCCCCTCCAGGCGAGATGAGGCCCATTTCCGCTGAGGCGTCTCGAGGCTGATCACACCTCACCTCTGGAACTTCGAAAGGGTCCTTCACACCCTTGGTGCAAATCAAGAAGTTCCCCGACCTAGCCGTCTCCACTCGAGAGGAATCACTAGGGTCCCGCCCACGTCCAGAGGAGCCCCGTTTCCGCCTCGTAGCTCGAGATGAGGGATCCTTTCCCTGCTTCGTCGGGAAAGAGTTCCCGGCGTTCCCGTCGCATCTCAAGAGGAGGCCCTCTCAACAGGAACGGCGAGAGGAACTCCAGGGTCGTGCCACCATTCCAAGAGTCCCCCAGATGTCTCAGTCCATTCCAGAGGAACCTCTTTTCCCTTCACCGGCTCGTCTTTCACGCCGAGGATCGACTCACACCAAGGTGGCACGTGGCACAGCCCTGTGGGAAAGCCTCGTGGGAAAGCCTCGAGGGACAGCCTCGAGGGAAAGCCACAGATCCCTTGATCCACGTGACAGGAAGCGTGACACTACTGCTGCAGCTCGGGAGGAAAGCGCACGTGCATGCCCCCACTCGAGACGAGGCCTGACTCCCCTGGGGAGACTCAGAAGCACCCCAAGATCCATGGCAACACTGGAGAGGAATCCTCAGGTTCCGGCCCCGACTCCACACAAGGACTGAGGCCCCGGCATGGACGGGAGAGGAATCCCGAGAGGTCCCCTAGCAACTCGCATGGGGACTGGCCTTTCCTGAGGCCACCAGAGCGGGTCCCTGAAGTCCCCGTCATAACTCGAGAAGACCTGCCGCAACTCGAGAAAATCCAGGAGGTTCTCCCCTCCAGGCGAGATGAGGCCCATTTCCGCTGAGGCGTCTCGAGGCTGATCACACCTCACCTCTGGAACTTCGAAAGGGTCCTTCACACCCTTGGTGCAAATCAAGAAGTTCCCCGACCTAGCCGTCTCCACTCGAGAGGAATCACTTGGGTCCCGCCTACATCCAGAGGAGCGCCGTTTCCGCCTCGTAGCTCGAGATGAGGGATCCTTTCCCTGCTTCGTCGGGAAAGAGTTCCCGGCGTTCCCGTCGCATCTCAAGAGGAGGCCCTCTCAACAGGAACGGCGAGAGGAACTCCAGGGTCGTGCCACCATTCCAAGAGTCCCCCAGATGTCTCAGTCCATTCCAGAGGAACCTCTTTTCCCTTCACCGGCTCGTCTTTCACGCCGAGGATCGACTCACACCAAGGTGGCACGTGGCACAGCCCTGTGGGAAAGCCTCGTGGGAAAGCCTCGAGGGACAGCCTCGAGGGAAAGCCACAGATCCCATGATCCACGTGACAGGAAGCGTGACCCTACTGCTGCAGCACGGGAGGAAAGCGCACGTGCATGCCCCCACTCGAGACGAGGCCTGACTCCCCTGGGGAGACTCAGAAGCACCCCAAGATCCATGGCAACACTGGAGAGGAATCCTCAGGTTCCGGCCCCGACTCCACACAAGGACTGAGGCCCCGGCATGGACGGGAGAGGAATCCCGAGAGGTCCCCTAGCAACTCGCATGGGGACTGGCCTTTCCTGAGGCCACCAGAGCGGGTCCCTGAGGTCCCCGTCGTAACTCGAGAAGACCTGCCGCAACTCGAGAAAATCCAGGAGGTTCTCCCCTCCAGGCGAGATGAGGCCCATTTCCGCTGAGGCGTCTCGAGGCTGATCACACCTCACCTCTGGAACTTCGAAAGGGTCCTTCACACCCTTGGTGCTAATCAAGAAGTTCCCCGACATACCCGTCTCCACTAGGGGAATCACGAGGGTCCCGCCCACATCCAGAGGAGCCCCGTTTCCGCCTCGTAGCTCGAGATGAGGGATCCTTTCCCTGCTTCGTCGGGAAAGAGTTCCCGGCGTTCCCATCGCATCTCAAGAGGAGGCCCTCTCAACAGGAACGGCGAGAGGAACTCCAGGGTCGTGCCACCATTCCAAGAGTCCCCCAGATGTCTCAGTCCATTCCAGAGGAACCTCTTTTCCCTTCACCGGCTTGTCTTTCACGCCGAGGATCGACTCACACCAAGGTGGCACGTGGCACAGCCCTGTGGGAAAGCCTCGTGGGAAAGCCTCGAGGGACAGCCTCGAGGGAAAGCCACAGGTCCCATGATCCACGTGACAGGAAGCGTGACCCTACTGCTGCAGCACGGGAGGAAAGCGCACGTGCATGCCCCCAATCGAGACGAGGCCTGACTCCCCTGGGGAGACTCAGAAGCACCCCAAGATCCATGGCAACACTGGAGAGGAATCCTCAGGTTCCGGCCCCGACTCCACACAAGGACTGAGGCCCCGGCATGGACGGGAGAGGAATCCCGAGAGGTCCCCTAGCAACTCGCATGGGGACTGGCCTTTCCTGAGGCCACCAGAGCGGGTCCCTGAGGTCCCCGTCGTAACTCGAGAAGACCTGCCGCAACTCGAGAAAATCCAGGAGGTTCTCCCCTCCAGGCGAGATGAGGCCCATTTCCGCTGAGGCGTCTCGAGGCTGATCACACCTCACCTCTAGAACTTCGAAAGGGTCCTACACACCCTTGGTGCTAATCAAGAAGTTCCCCGACATACCCGTCTCCACTAGGGGAATCACGAGGGTCCCGCCCACATCCAGAGGAGCCCCGTTTCCGCCTCGTAGCTCGAGATGAGGGATCCTTTCCCTGCTTCGTCGGGAAAGAGTTCCCGGCGTTCCCGTCGCATCTCAAGAGGAGGCCCTCTCAACAGGAACGGCGAGAGGAACTCCAGGGTCGTGCCACCATTCCAAGAGTCCCCCAGATGTCTCAGTCCATTCCAGAGGAACCTCTTTTCCCTTCACCGGCTCGTCTTTCACGCCGAGGATCGACTCACACCAAGGTGGCACGTGGCACAGCCCTGTGGGAAAGCCTCGTGGGAAAGCCTCGAGGGACAGCCTCGAGGGAAAGCCACAGATCCCTTGATCCACGTGACAGGAAGCGTGACACTACTGCTGCAGCTCGGGAGGAAAGCGCACGTGCATGCCCCCACTCGAGACGAGGCCTGACTCCCCTGGGGAGACTCAGAAGCACCCCAAGATCCATGGCAACACTGGAGAGGAATCCTCAGGTTCCGGCCCCAACTCCACACAAGGACTGAGGCCCCGGCATGGACGGGAGAGGAATCCCGAGAGGTCCCCTAGCAACTCGCATGGGGACTGGCCTTTCCTGAGGCCACCAGAGCGGGTCCCTGAGGTCCCCGTCATAACTCGAGAAGACCTGCCGCAACTCGAGAAAATCCAGGAGGTTCTCCCCTCCAGGCGAGATGAGGCCCATTTCCGCTGAGGCGTCTCGAGGCTGATCACACCTCACCTCTGGAACTTCGAAAGGGTCCTTCACACCCTTGGTGCAAATCAAGAAGTTCCCCGACATACCCGTCTCCACTCGAGAGGAATCACGAGGGTCCCGCCCACATCCAGAGGAGCCCCGTTTCTGCCTCGTAGCTCGAGATGAGGGATCCTTTCCCTGCTTCGTCGGGAAAGAGTTCCCGGCGTTCCCATCGCATCTCAAGAGGAGGCCCTCTCAACAGGAACGGCGAGAGGAACTCCAGGGTCGTGCCACCATTCCAAGAGTCCCCCAGATGTCTCAGTCCATTCCAGAGGAACCTCTTTTCCCTTCACCGGCTCGTCTTTCACGCCGAGGATCGACTCACACCAAGGTGGCACGTGGCACAGCCCTGTGGGAAAGCCTCGTGGGAAAGCTTCGAGGGACAGCCTCGAGGGAAAGCCACAGATCCCTTGATCCACGTGACAGGAAGCGTGACACTACTGCTGCAGCTCGGGAGGAAAGCGCACGTGCATGCCCCCACTCGAGACGAGGCCTGACTCCCCTGGGGAGACTCAGAAGCACCCCAAGATCCATGGCAACACTGGAGAGGAATCCTCAGGTTCCGGCCCCGACTCCACACAAGGACTGAGGCCCCGGCATGGACGGGAGAGGAATCCCGAGAGGTCCCCTAGCAACTCGCATGGGGACTGGCCTTTCCTGAGGCCACCAGAGCGGGTCCCTGAGGTCCCCGTCGTAACTCGAAAAGACCTGCCCAACTCGAGAAAATCCAGGAGGTTCTCCCCTCCAGGCGAGATGAGGCCCATTTCGGCTGAGGCGTCTCGAGGCTGATCACACCTCACCTCTGGAACTTCGAAAGGGTCCTTCACACCCTTGGTGCAAATCAAGAAGTTCTCCGACATACCCGTCTCCACTCGAGGGGAATCACGAGGATCCCGCCCACATCCAGAGAAGCCCCGTTTCCGCCTCGTAGCTCGAGATGAGGGATCCTTTCCCTGCTTCGTCGGGAAAGAGTTCCCGGCGTTCCCGTCGCATCTCAAGAGGAGGCCCTCTCAACAGGAACGGCGAGAGGAACTCCAGGGTCGTGCCACCATTCCAAGAGTCCCCCAGATGTCTCAGTCCATTCCAGAGGAACCTCTTTTCCCTTCACCGGCTCGTCTTTCACGCCGAGGATCGACTCACACCAAGGTGGCACGTGGCACAGCCCTGTGGGAAAGCCTCGTGGGAAAGCCTCGAGGGACAGCCTCGAGGGAAAGCCACAGATCCCTTGATCCACGTGACAGGAAGCGTGACACTACTGCTGCAGCTCGGGAGGAAAGCGCACGTGCATGCCCCCACTCGAGACGAGGCCTGACTCCCCTGGGGAGACTCAGAAGCACCCCAAGATCCATGGCAACACTGGAGAGGAATCCTCAGGTTCCGGCCCCAACTCCACACAAGGACTGAGGCCCCGGCATGGACGGGAGAGGAATCCCGAGAGGTCCCCTAGCAACTCGCATGGGGACTGGCCTTTCCTGAGGCCACCAGAGCGGGTCCCTGAGGTCCCCGTCATAACTCGAGAAGACCTGCCGCAACTCGAGAAAATCCAGGAGGTTCTCCCCTCCAGGCGAGATGAGGCCCATTTCCGCTGAGGCGTCTCGAGGCTGATCACACCTCACCTCTGGAACTTCGAAAGGGTCCTTCACACCCTTGGTGCAAATCAAGAAGTTCCCCGACATACCCGTCTCCACTCGAGAGGAATCACGAGGGTCCCGCCCACATCCAGAGGAGCCCCGTTTCTGCCTCGTAGCTCGAGATGAGGGATCCTTTCCCTGCTTCGTCGGGAAAGAGTTCCCGGCGTTCCCATCGCATCTCAAGAGGAGGCCCTCTCAACAGGAACGGCGAGAGGAACTCCAGGGTCGTGCCACCATTCCAAGAGTCCCCCAGATGTCTCAGTCCATTCCAGAGGAACCTCTTTTCCCTTCACCGGCTCGTCTTTCACGCCGAGGATCGACTCACACCAAGGTGGCACGTGGCACAGCCCTGTGGGAAAGCCTCGTGGGAAAGCTTCGAGGGACAGCCTCGAGGGAAAGCCACAGATCCCTTGATCCACGTGACAGGAAGCGTGACACTACTGCTGCAGCTCGGGAGGAAAGCGCACGTGCATGCCCCCACTCGAGACGAGGCCTGACTCCCCTGGGGAGACTCAGAAGCACCCCAAGATCCATGGCAACACTGGAGAGGAATCCTCAGGTTCCGGCCCCGACTCCACACAAGGACTGAGGCCCCGGCATGGACGGGAGAGGAATCCCGAGAGGTCCCCTAGCAACTCGCATGGGGACTGGCCTTTCCTGAGGCCACCAGAGCGGGTCCCTGAGGTCCCCGTCGTAACTCGAAAAGACCTGCCCAACTCGAGAAAATCCAGGAGGTTCTCCCCTCCAGGCGAGATGAGGCCCATTTCGGCTGAGGCGTCTCGAGGCTGATCACACCTCACCTCTGGAACTTCGAAAGGGTCCTTCACACCCTTGGTGCAAATCAAGAAGTTCTCCGACATACCCGTCTCCACTCGAGGGGAATCACGAGGATCCCGCCCACATCCAGAGAAGCCCCGTTTCCGCCTCGTAGCTCGAGATGAGGGATCCTTTCCCTGCTTCGTCGGGAAAGAGTTCCCGGCGTTCCCGTCGCATCTCAAGAGGAGGCCCTCTCAACAGGAACGGCGAGAGGAACTCCAGGGTCGTGCCACCATTTCCAAGAGTCCCCCAGATGTCTCAGTCCATTCCAGAGGAACCTCTTTTCCCTTCACCGGCTCGTCTTTCACGCCGAGGATCGACTCACACCAAGGTGGCACCCCGTGGCACAGCCCTGTGGGGAAAGCCTCGTGGGAAAGCCTCGAGGGACAGCCTCGAGGGAAAGCCACAGATCCCTTGATCCACGTGACAGGAAGCGTGACACTACTGCTGCAGCTCGGAGGAAAGCGCACGTGCATGCCCCCCAATCGAGACGAGGCCTGACTCCCCTGGGGAGACTCAGAAGCACCCCAAGATCCATGGCAACACTGGAGAGGAATCCTCAGGTTCCGGCCCCGACTCCACACAAGGACTGAGGCCCCGGCATGGACGGGAGATGAATCCCGAGAGGCCCCCTAGCAACTCGCATGGGGACTGGCCTTTCCTGAGGCCACCAGAGCGGGTCCCTGAGGTCCCCGTCGTAACTCGAGAAGACCTGCCGCAACTCGAGAAAATCCAGGAGGTTCTCCCCCTCCAGGCGAGATGAGGCCCATTTCCGCTGAGGCGTCTCGAGGCTGATCACACCTCACCTCTGGAACTTCGAAAGGGTCCTTCACACCCTTGGTGCAAATCAAGAAGTTCCCCGACATACCCGTCTCCACTCGAGAGGAATCACGAGGGTCCCGCCCACATCCAGAGGAGCCCCGTTTCTGCCTCGTAGCTCGAGATGAGGGATCCTTTCCCTGCTTCGTCGGGAAGAGTTCCCGGCGTTCCCATCGCATCTCAAGAGGAGGCCCTCTCACAGGAACGGCGAGAGGAACTCCAGGGTCGTGCCACCATTCCAAGAGTCCCCCAGATGTCTCAGTCCATTCCAGAGGAACCTCTTTTTCCCTTCACCGGCTCGTCTTTCACGCCGAGGATCGACTCACACCAAGGTGGCACGTGGCACAGCCCTGTGGGAAAGCCTCGTGGGAAAGCTTCGAGGGACAGCCTCGAGGGAAAGCCACAGATCCCTTGATCCACGTGACAGGAAGCGTGACACTACTGCTGCAGCTCGGGAGGAAAGCGCACGTGCATGCCCCCACTCGAGACGAGGCCTGACTCCCCTGGGGAGACTCAGAAGCACCCCAAGATCCATGGCAACACTGGAGAGGAATCCTCAGGTTCCGGCCCCGACTCCACACAAGGACTGAGGCCCCGGCATGGACGGGAGAGGAATCCCGAGAGGTCCCCTAGCAACTCGCATGGGACTGGCCTTTCCTGAGGCCACCAGAGCGGGTCCCTGAGGTCCCCGTCGTAACTCGAAAAGACCTGCCCAACTCGAGAAAATCCGGTTCTCCCCTCCAGGCGAGATGAGGCCCATTTCGGCTGAGGCGTCTCGAGGCTGATCACACCTCACCTCTGGAACTTCGAAAGGGTCCTTCACACCCTTGGTGCAAATCAAGAAGTTCTCCGACATACCCGTCTCCACTCGAGGGGAATCACGAGGATCCCGCCCACATCCAGAGAAGCCCCGTTTCCGCCTCGTAGCTCGAGATGAGGGATCCTTTCCCTGCTTCGTCGGGAAAGAGTTCCCGGCGTTCCCGTCGCATCTCAAGAGGAGGCCCTCTCAACAGGAACGGCGAGAGGAACTCCAGGGTCGTGCCACCATTCCAAGAGTCCCCCAGATGTCTCAGTCCATTCCAGAGGAACCTCTTTTCCCTTCACCGGCTCGTCTTTCACGCCGAGGATCGACTCACACCAAGGTGGCACGTGGCACAGCCCTGTGGGAAAGCCTCGTGGGAAAGCCTCGAGGGACAGCCTCGAGGGAAAGCCACAGATCCCTTGATCCACGTGACAGGAAGCGTGACACTACTGCTGCAGCTCGGGAGGAAAGCGCACGTGCATGCCCCCACTCGAGACGAGGCCTGACTCCCCTGGGGAGACTCAGAAGCACCCCAAGATCCATGGCAACACTGGAGAGGAATCCTCAGGTTCCGGCCCCAACTCCACACAAGGACTGAGGCCCCGGCATGGACGGGAGAGGAATCCCGAGAGGTCCCCTAGCAACTCGCATGGGGACTGGCCTTTCCTGAGGCCACCAGAGCGGGTCCCTGAGGTCCCCGTCATAACTCGAGAAGACCTGCCGCAACTCGAGAAAATCCAGGAGGTTCTCCCCTCCAGGCGAGATGAGGCCCATTTCCGCTGAGGCGTCTCGAGGCTGATCACACCTCACCTCTGGAACTTCGAAAGGGTCCTTCACACCCTTGGTGCAAATCAAGAAGTTCCCCGACATACCCGTCTCCACTCGAGAGGAATCACGAGGGTCCCGCCCACATCCAGAGGAGCCCCGTTTCTGCCTCGTAGCTCGAGATGAGGGATCCTTTCCCTGCTTCGTCGGGAAAGAGTTCCCGGCGTTCCCATCGCATCTCAAGAGGAGGCCCTCTCAACAGGAACGGCGAGAGGAACTCCAGGGTCGTGCCACCATTCCAAGAGTCCCCCAGATGTCTCAGTCCATTCCAGAGGAACCTCTTTTCCCTTCACCGGCTCGTCTTTCACGCCGAGGATCGACTCACACCAAGGTGGCACGTGGCACAGCCCTGTGGGAAAGCCTCGTGGGAAAGCTTCGAGGGACAGCCTCGAGGGAAAGCCACAGATCCCTTGATCCACGTGACAGGAAGCGTGACACTACTGCTGCAGCTCGGGAGGAAAGCGCACGTGCATGCCCCCACTCGAGACGAGGCCTGACTCCCCTGGGGAGACTCAGAAGCACCCCAAGATCCATGGCAACACTGGAGAGGAATCCTCAGGTTCCGGCCCCGACTCCACACAAGGACTGAGGCCCCGGCATGGACGGGAGAGGAATCCCGAGAGGTCCCCTAGCAACTCGCATGGGGACTGGCCTTTCCTGAGGCCACCAGAGCGGGTCCCTGAGGTCCCCGTCGTAACTCGAAAAGACCTGCCCAACTCGAGAAAATCCAGGAGGTTCTCCCCTCCAGGCGAGATGAGGCCCATTTCGGCTGAGGCGTCTCGAGGCTGATCACACCTCACCTCTGGAACTTCGAAAGGGTCCTTCACACCCTTGGTGCAAATCAAGAAGTTCTCCGACATACCCGTCTCCACTCGAGGGGAATCACGAGGATCCCGCCCACATCCAGAGAAGCCCCGTTTCCGCCTCGTAGCTCGAGATGAGGGATCCTTTCCCTGCTTCGTCGGGAAAGAGTTCCCGGCGTTCCCGTCGCATCTCAAGAGGAGGCCCTCTCAACAGGAACGGCGAGAGGAACTCCAGGGTCGTGCCACCATTCCAAGAGTCCCCCAGATGTCTCAGTCCATTCCAGAGGAACCTCTTTTCCCTTCACCGGCTCGTCTTTCACGCCGAGGATCGACTCACACCAAGGTGGCACGTGGCACAGCCCTGTGGGAAAGCCTCGTGGGAAAGCCTCGAGGGACAGCCTCGAGGGAAAGCCACAGATCCCTTGATCCACGTGACAGGAAGCGTGACACTACTGCTGCAGCTCGGGAGGAAAGCGCACGTGCATGCCCCCAATCGAGACGAGGCCTGACTCCCCTGGGGAGACTCAGAAGCACCCCAAGATCCATGGCAACACTGGAGAGGAATCCTCAGGTTCCGGCCCCGACTCCACACAAGGACTGAGGCCCCGGCATGGACGGGAGATGAATCCCGAGAGGCCCCCTAGCAACTCGCATGGGGACTGGCCTTTCCTGAGGCCACCAGAGCGGGTCCCTGAGGTCCCCGTCGTAACTCGAGAAGACCTGCCGCAACTCGAGAAAATCCAGGAGGTTCTCCCCTCCAGGCGAGATGAGGCCCATTTCCGCTGAGGCGTCTCGAGGCTGATCACACCTCACCTCTGGAACTTCGAAAGGGTCCTTCACACCCTTGGTGCAAATCAAGAAGTTCCCCGACATACCCGTCTCCACTCGAGAGGAATCACGAGGGTCCCGCCCACATCCAGAGGAGCCCCGTTTCTGCCTCGTAGCTCGAGATGAGGGATCCTTTCCCTGCTTCGTCGGGAAAGAGTTCCCGGCGTTCCCGTCGCATCTCAAGAGGAGGCCCTCTCAACAGGAACGGCGAGAGGAACTCCAGGGTCGTGCCACCATTCCAAGAGTCCCCCAGATGTCTCAGTCCATTCCAGAGGAACCTCTTTTCCCTTCACCGGCTCGTCTTTCACGCCGAGGATCGACTCACACCAAGGTGGCACGTGGCACAGCCCTGTGGGAAAGCCTCGTGGGAAAGCCTCGAGGGACAGCCTCGAGGGAAAGCCACAGATCCCTTGATCCACGTGACAGGAAGCGTGACACTACTGCTGCAGCTCGGGAGGAAAGCGCACGTGCATGCCCCCACTCGAGACGAGGCCTGACTCCCCTGGGGAGACTCAGAAGCACCCCAAGATCCATGGCAACACTGGAGAGGAATCCTCAGGTTCCGGCCCCGACTCCACACAAGAACTGAGGCCCCGGCATGGACGGGAGAGGAATCCCGAGAGGTCCCCTAGCAACTCGCATGGGGACTGGCCTTTCCTGAGGCCACCAGAGCGGGTCCCATAGGTCCCCGTCGTAACTCGAAAAGACCTGCCGCAACTCGAGAAAATCCAGGAGGTTCTACCCTCCAGGCGAGATGAGGCCCATTTCGGCTGAGGCGTCTCGAGGCTGATCACACCTCACCTCTGGAACTTCGAAAGGCTCCTTCACACCCTTGGTGCAAATCAAGAAGTTCCCCGACATACCCGTCTCCACTCGAGGGGAATCACGTGGGTCCCGCCCACATCCAGAGGATCCCCGTTTCCGCCTCGTAGCTCGAGATGAGGGATCCTTTCCCTGCTTCGTCGGGAAAGAGTTCCCGGCGTTCCCGTCGCATCTCAAGAGGAGGCCCTCTCAACAGGAACGGCGAGAGGAACTCCAGGGTCGTGCCACCATTCCAAGAGTCCCCCAGATGTCTCAGTCCATTCCAGAGGAACCTCTTTTCCCTTCACCGGCTCGTCTTTCACGCCGAGGATCGACTCACACCAAGGTGGCACGTGGCACAGCCCTGTGGGAAAGCCTCGTGGGAAAGCTTCGAGGGACAGCCTCGAGGGAAAGCCACAGATCCCTTGATCCACGTGACAGGAAGCGTGACACTACTGCTGCAGCTCGGGAGGAAAGCGCACGTGCATGCCCCCACTCGAGACGAGGCCTGACTCCCCTGGGGAGACTCAGAAGCACCCCAAGATCCATGGCAACACTGGAGAGGAATCCTCAGGTTCCGGCCCCGACTCCACACAAGGACTGAGGCCCCGGCATGGACGGGAGAGGAATCCCGAGAGGTCCCCTAGCAACTCGCATGGGGACTGGCCTTTCCTGAGGCCACCAGAGCGGGTCCCTGAGGTCCCCGTCGTAAATCGAAAAGACCTGCCGCAACTCGAGAAAATCCAGGAGGTTCTCCCCTCCAGGCGAGATGAGGCCCATTTCGGCTGAGGCGTCTCGAGGCTGATCACACCTCACCTCTGGAACTTCGAAAGGCTCCTTCACACCCTTGGTGCAAATCAAGAAGTTCTCCGACATACCCGTCTCCACTCGAGGGGAATCACGAGGGTCCCGCCCACATCCAGAGAACCCCCGTTTCTGCCTCGTAGCTCGAGATGAGGGATCCTTTCACTGCTTCGTCGGGAAAGAGTTCCCGGCGTTCCCGTCGCATCTCAAGAGGAGGCCCTCTCAACAGGAACGGCGAGAGGAACTCCAGGGTCGTGCCACCATTCCAAGAGTCCCCCAGATGTCTCAGTCCATTCCAGAGGAACCTCTTTTCCCTTCACCGGCTCGTCTTTCACGCCGAGGATCGACTCACACCAAGGTGGCACGTGGCACAGCCCTGTGGGAAAGCCTCGTGGGAAAGCCTCGAGGGACAGCCTCGAGGGAAAGCCACAGATCCCTTGATCCACGTGACAGGAAGCGTGACACTACTGCTGCAGCTCGGGAGGAAAGCGCACGTGCATGCCCCCACTCGAGACGAGGCCTGACTCCCCTGGGGAGACTCAGAAGCACCCCAAGATCCATGGCAACACTGGAGAGGAATCCTCAGGTTCCGGCCCCGACTCCACACAAGGACTGAGGCCCCGGCATGGACGGGAGAGGAATCCCGAGAGGCCCCCTAGCAACTAGCATGGGGACTGGCCTTTCCTGAGGCCACCAGAGCGGGTTCCTGAGGTCCCCGTCGTAACTCGAGAAGACCTGCCGCAACTCGAGAAAATCCAGGAGGTTCTCCCCTCCAGGCGAGATGAGGCCCATTTCCGCTGAGGCGTCTCGAGGCTGATCACACCTCACCTCTGGAACTTCGAAAGGGTCCTTCACACCCTTGGTGCAAATCAAGAAGTTCCCCGACATACCCGTCTCCACTCGAGAGGAATCACGAGGGTCCCGCCCACATCCAGAGGAGCCCCGTTTCTGCCTCGTAGCTCGAGATGAGGGATCCTTTCCCTGCTTCGTCGGGAAAGAGTTCCCGGCGTTCCCGTCGCATCTCAAGAGGAGGCCCTCTCAACAGGAACGGCGAGAGGAACTCCAGGGTCGTGTCACCATTCCAAGAGTCCCCCAGATGTCTCAGTCCATTCCAGAGGAACCTCTTTTCCCTTCACCGGCTCGTCTTTCACGCCGAGGATCGACTCACACCAAGGTGGCACGTGGCACAGCCCTGTGGGAAAGCCTCGTGGGAAAGCCTCGAGGGACAGCCTCGAGGGAAAGCCACAGATCCCTTGATCCACGTGACAGGAAGCGTGACACTACTGCTGCAGCTCGGGAGGAAAGCGCACGTGCATGCCCCCACTCGAGACGAGGCCTGACTCCCCTGGGGAGACTCAGAAGCACCCCAAGATCCATGGCAACACTGGAGAGGAATCCTCAGGTTCCGGCCCCGACTCCACACAAGGACTGAGGCCCCGGCATGGACGGGAGAGGAATCCCGAGAGGTCCCCTAGCAACTCGCATGGGGACTGGCCTTTCCTGAGGCCACCAGAGCGGGTCCCTGAGGTCCCCGTCGTAACTCGAAAAGACCTGCCGCAACTCGAGAAAATCCAGGAGGTTCTACCCTCCAGGCGAGATGAGGCCCATTTCCGCTGAGGCGTCTCGAGGCTGATCACACCTCACCTCTGGAACTTCGAAAGGGTCCTTCACACCCTTGGTGCAAATCAAGAAGTTCTTCGACATACCCGTCTCCACTCGAGGGGAATCACGAGGGTCCCGCCCACATCCAGAGAAGCCCCGTTTCCGCCTCGTAGCTCGAGATGAGGGATCCTTTCCCTGCTTCGTCGGGAAAGAGTTCCCGGCGTTCCCGTCGCATCTCAAGAGGAGGCCCTCTCAACAGGAACGGCGAGAGGAACTCCAGGGTCGTGCCACCATTCCAAGAGGCCCCCAGATGTCTCAGTCCATTCCAGAGGAACCTCTTTTCACTTCACCGGCTCGTCTTTCACGCCGAGGATCGACTCACACCAAGGTGGCACGTGGCACAGCCCTGTGGGAAAGCCTCGTGGGAAAGCCTCGAGGGACAGCCTCGAGGGAAAGCCACAGATCCCTTGATCCACGTGACAGGAAGCGTGACACTACTGCTGCAGCTCGGGAGGAAAGCGCACGTGCATGCCCCCACTCGAGACGAGGCCTGACTCCCCTGGGGAGACTCAGAAGCACCCCAAGATCCATGGCAACACTGGAGAGGAATCCTCAGGTTCCGGCCCCGACTCCACACAAGGACTGAGGCCCCGGCATGGACGGGAGAGGAATCCCGCGAGGCCCCCTAGCAACTCGCATGGGGACTGGCCTTTCCTGAGGCCACCAGAGCGGGTCCCTGAGGTCCCCGTCGTAACTCGAGAAGACCTGCCGCAACTCGAGAAAATCCAGGAGGTTCTCCCCTCCAGGCGAGATGAGGCCCATTTCCGCTGAGGCGTCTCGAGGCTGATCACACCTCACCTCTGGAACTTCGAAAGGCTCCTTCACACCCTTGGTGCAAATCAAGAAGTTCCCCGACATACCCGTCTCCACTCGAGGGGAATCACGTGGGTCCCGCCCACATCCAGAGGAGCCCCGTTTCCGCCTCGTAGCTCGAGATGAGGGATCCTTTCCCTGCTTCGTCGGGAAAGAGTTCCCGGCGTTCCCGTCGCATCTCAAGAGGAGGCCCTCTCAACAGGAACGGCGAGAGGAACTCCAGGGTCGTGCCACCATTCCAAGAGTCCCCCAGATGTCTCAGTCCATTCCAGAGGAACCTCTTTTCCCTTCACCGGCTCGTCTTTCACGCCGAGGATCGACTCACACCAAGGTGGCACGTGGCACAGCCCTGTGGGAAAGCCTCGTGGGAAAGCCTCGAGGGACAGCCTCGAGGGAAAGCCACAGATCCCTTGATCCACGTGACAGGAAGCGTGACACTACTGCTGCAGCTCGGGAGGAAAGCGCACGTGCATGCCCCACTCGAGACGAGGCCTGACTCCCCTGGGGAGACTCAGAAGCACCCCAAGATCCATGGCAACACTGGAGAGGAATCCTCAGGTTCTGGCCCCGACTCCACACAAGGACTGAGGCCCCGGCATGGACGGGAGAGGAATCCCGAGAGGTCCCCGAGCAACTCGCATGGGGACTGGCCTTTCCTGAGGCCACCAGAGCGGGTCCCTGAGGTCCCCGTCATAACTCGAGAAGACCTGCCGCAACTCGAGAAAATCCAGGAGGTTCTCCCCTCCAGGCGAGATGAGGCCCATTTCCGCTGAGGCGTCTCGAGGCTGATCACACCTCACCTCTGGAACTTCGAAAGGCTCCTTCACACCCTTGGTGCAAATCAAGAAGTTCTCCGACATACCCGTCTCCACTCGAGGGGAATCACGAGGGTCCCGCCCACATCCAGAGAAGCCCAGTTTCCGCCTCGTAGCTCGAGATGAGGGATCCTTTCCCTGCTTCGTCGGGAAAGAGTTCCCGGCATTCCGTCGCATCTCAAGAGGAGGCCCTCTCAACAGGAACGGCGAGAGGAACTCCAGGGTCGTGCCACCATTCCAAGAGTCCCCCAGATGTCTCAGTCCATTCCAGAGGAACCTCTTTTCCCTTCACCGGCTCGTCTTTCACGCCGAGGATCGACTCACACCAAGGTGGCACGTGGCACAGCCCTGTGGGAAAGCCTCGTGGGAAAGCCTCGAGGGACAGCCTCGAGGGAAAGCCACAGATCCCTTGATCCACGTGACAGGAAGCGTGACACTACTGCTGCAGCTCGGGAGGAAAGCGCACGTGCATGCCCCCAATCGAGACGAGGCCTGACTCCCCTGGGGAGACTCAGAAGCACCCCAAGATCCATGGCAACACTGGAGAGGAATCCTCAGGTTCCGGCCCCGACTCCACACAAGGACTGAGGCCCCGGCATGGACGGGAGAGGAATCCCGAGAGGCCCCCTAGCAACTCGCATGGGGACTGGCCTTTCCTGAGGCCACGAGAGCGGGTCCCTGAGGTCCCCGTCGTAACTCGAGAAGACCTGCCGCAACTCGAGAAAATCCAGGAGGTTCTCCCCTCCAGGCGAGATGAGGCCCATTTCCGCTGAGGCGTCTCGAGGCTGATCACACCTCACCTCTGGAACTTCGAAAGGGTCCTTCACACCCTTGGTGCAAATCAAGAAGTTCCCCGACATACCCGTCTCCACTCGAGAGGAATCACGAGGGTCCCACCCACATCCAGAGGAGCCCCGTTTCTGCCTCGTAGCTCGAGATGAGGGATCCTTTCCCTGCTTCGTCGGGAAAGAGTTCCCGGCGTTCCCATCGCATCTCAAGAGGAGGCCCTCTCAACAGGAACGGCGAGAGGAACTCCAGGGTCGTGCCACCATTCCAAGAGTCCCCCAGATGTCTCAGTCCATTCCAGAGGAACCTCTTTTCCCTTCACCGGCTCGTCTTTCACGCAGAGGATCGACTCACACAAGGTGGCACGTGGCACAGCCCTGTGGGAAAGCCTCGTGGGAAAGCCTCGAGGGACAGCCTCGAGGGAAAGCCACAGATCCCTTGATCCACGTGACAGGAAGCGTGACACTACTGCTGCAGCTCGGGAGGAAAGCGCACGTGCATGCCCCCACTCGAGACGAGGCCTGACTCCCCTGGGGAGACTCAGAAGCACCCCAAGATCCATGGCAACACTGGAGAGGAATCCTCAGGTTCCCGCCCCGACTCCACACAAGGACTGAGGCCCCGGCATGGACGGGAGAGGAATCCCGAGAGGTCCCCTAGCAACTCGCATGGGGACTGGCCTTTCCTGAGGCCACCAGAGCGGGTCCCTGAGGTCCCCGTCGTAACTCGAAAAGACCTGCCGCAACTCGAGAAAATCCAGGAGGTTCTCCCCTCCAGGCGAGATGAGGCCCATTTCGGCTGAGGCGTCTCGAGGCTGATCACACCTCACCTCTGGAACTTCGAAAGGCTCCTTCACACCCTTGGTGCAAATCAAGAAGTTCTCCGACATACCCGTCTCCACTCGAGGGGAATCACGAGGGTCCCGCCCACATCCAGAGAAGCCCCGTTTCCGCCTCGTATCTCGAGATGAGGGATCCTTTCCCTGCTTCGTCGGGAAAGAGTTCCCGGCGTTCCCGTCGCATCTCAAGAGGAGGCCCTCTCAACAGGAACGGCGAGAGGAACTCCAGGGTCGTGCCACCATTCCAAGAGTCCCCCAGATGTCTCAGTCCATTCCAGAGGAACCTCTTTTCCCTTCACCGGCTCGTCTTTCACGCCGAGGATCGACTCCCACCAAGGTGGCACGTGGCACAGCCCTGTGGAAAGCCTCGTGGGAAAGCCTCGAGGGACAGCCTCGAGGGAAAGCCACAGATTCCTTGATCCACGTGACAGGAAGCGTGACACTACTGCTGCAGCTCGGGAGGAAAGCGCACGTGCATGCCCCCACACGAGACGAGGCCTGACTCCCCTGGGGAGACTCAGAAGCACCCCAAGATCCATGGCAACACTGGAGAGGAATCCTCAGGTTCTGGCCCCGACTCCACACAAGGACTGAGGCCCCGGCATGGACGGGAGAGGAATCCGAGAGGTCCCTAGAAACTCGCATGGGGACTGGCCTTTCCTGAGGCCACCAGAGCGGGTCCCTGAGGTCCCCGTCGTAACTCGAGAAGACCTGCCGCAACTCGAGAAAATCCAGGAGGTTCTCCCCTCCAGGCGAGATGAGGCCCATTTCCGCTGAGGCGTCTCGAGGCTGATCACACCTCACCTCTGGAACTTCGAAAGGGTCCTTCACACCCTTGGTGCAAATCAAGAAGTTCCCCGACATACCCGTCTCCACTCGAGAGGAAACACGAGGGTCCCGCCCACATCCAGAGGAGCCCCGTTTCCGCCTCGTTGCTCGAGATGAGGGATCCATTCCCTGCTTCGTCGGGAAAGAGTTTCCGGAAATCCGTCGCATCTCAAGAGGAGGCCCTCTCAACAGGAACGGCGAGAGGAACTCCAGGGTCGTGCCACCATTCCAAGGGTCCGCCAGATGCCTCAGTCCATTCAAGAGGAACCTCTTTTCCCTTCACCGGCTCGTCTTTCATGCCGAGGATCGACTCCCACCAAGGTGGCACGTGGCACAGCCCTGTGGAAAGCCTCGTGGGAAAGCCTCGAGCGAAAGCCTCGAGGGAACCACAGATCCCTTGATCCACTTGACAGGAAGCGTGACACTACAGCTGCAGCTCGGGAGGAAAGTGCACGTGCATGCCCCCACACGAGACGATGCCTGACTCCCTGGGGAGACTCAGAATCACCACAAGATCCATGGCAACACTGGAGAGGAATCCTCAGGTTGCGGCCCCGACTCCACACAAGGACTGAGGCCGCGGCATGGACGGGAGAGGAATCCCGAGAAGTCCCCTAGCACCTCGCATGGGGACTGGCCTTTCCTGAGGCCACCAAAGCGGGTCCCTGAGGTCCCCGTCGTAACTCGAGAAGACCTGCTGCAACTCGAGAAAATTCAGGAGGTTCTCC